>NW_027361991.1:702500-1110000 GCF_039654945.1 Dendrobates tinctorius | reverse complement strand
TGAAAACCGGAGCCCAGCATTGTCCATCAAAGGAACAAGCTGAGACATTTCAAGGTAAGATAAAATGGATGTCATTAATTCTCTTGCTAAGCAGAGTAAATTGAAATTTAAGTCTGTAGACAAGTCTAATCCAGAAGTATTATGGCTTAGCTTATATGCCGAGTGCGAAATGGCGAATCAGAAGTTAGATTGTACATTTTTCAATAGAGAAAGAGAGAGATTAAAAAATATTCTACAGATGGTAGATATATTTCATAGATCTGTGTCAGAGAAATCCAAATATGATTGTTGTGATGTTCTCGAGATTGGCTGTAAAGTTAGGGAGATTGACTGTAATCAAGTGTCTGTAGCAGCCATTGAAGGTGACCTTGCAGACGTAGAACAAGATGGAGAAGTAGGAGGAGACTTCAGAACTGACGTAGAGGACGTACAAGGGAAAGACGTACCACTAAAAATAGACGACTCACAGGCCGAAATCCGAAGTAAAGTAAGGAAAAGTTTGCTAAAGATATGCAAAATAATTCCTGCATATGACAACACAATCCATGTTTGTAGAAACTCTGAGGTTTTTGAAAGTTGTGTTGACAAATTTGATTTATCTAACGAGGAGAAGAATCAGTTGTTCAAAATGTGGATCCCTGTAACCTTTTCCAGGAGGTTATCTTTAAAGTTATCTGGTGAAACACATGAGAATTTAACTGATAAGGACAGAT
Source organism: Dendrobates tinctorius (assembly GCF_039654945.1). Lineage (NCBI taxonomy): Eukaryota > Metazoa > Chordata > Amphibia > Anura > Dendrobatidae > Dendrobates > Dendrobates tinctorius. Next base: position 1,109,287 of record NW_027361991.1, on the reverse strand, counting down.
TAAAAATTCTCATTTTTTGTTCATCAAATGAAAATCATCCAGATATTGATATTCTTCAAAAATTAAGGATTGGTCGGAAGGAATGTATTTTCACGTTTATGTCCATATATGAACGTTTGTATAGAATGCTGAGTGAGAATGTCAAAACACCGTCCCTCATAAGGAGTTTTGTAAGCAAATTTTGGCTTTTAAATCCTGCATCTCGTGTTATTGCGTCACAAAAAGATTCTTTGTTTGAATGTGCGCAATCTCTTGATTTTGCCAGAAAACACGAGAATCGTGAAAGGACAGTAAATTGTGCTAATTTTGTGAAGACATGCAGAGTAAAATCTTATCAGAAGCCGGTATTAGCAAAACCTTCCAAAATGAGTTTTCCCCAAAATCAAATCTATGAAGAACAAAGAAAATCACATGTTTGTTTTAAGCCCTATGGAATGATACAAAGGACCACTGAAAAGACACAAATTGAATTAAGAAAAATGATGAGTTCTGATCTTCTTTCTGTAACAAAGATGGCCGAATTTGACAGACAGAAGCAGGTGGTGAGTGACATCATTGACTTTGAGCTGAAGGGTCCATCGGAGCAGCTCAGAAAATCCGTTAACTTCAAAGTAGCAAGAATATTTAAAGACATCATTTACAGGGAAAGAGTGGATGCAGGAATTGGCTAGAAAAAGTAATTATATATATATTGTGTAAGAGAATTAGACAATTAGTTGGTTATATGTAATTATTATATGGAGTATAATCCTGTAGTTTTATGGTTTGTGGATAGATACATAGTCATACAGTATATATAGAGTGTTTGTAGAAGTAGAAATAGTAGAACTGTATTTTTTAGTGAAAATTAAAATCTACATCAGTAATAATATTTTGAATTATGAATATGATATTAACCTTATTTTTTATGTTTCCTTAGAATTTTCATTTCAAAGCAGGACTTAATCGGAAAAAATTCTCTTCCAAGGATTTATGCCTTTATTTACACAGGAAGTTGCAATAATTGCATGATTTTATATATTTAACACTGAAATAATATGCATATAACTAACTGCATGGTTTGAATGACAACCACAGCATGTGGAATTTGAACCTTGTTCTAATAATAATACCAGTATACTATGTCCCTGTTCTTTAGGAAAAGAATTTTTAAGGGGGTCTCAACTTTTGCAAACCAATGGATTTTTTTTCCAGGCCTAAATGTCAAGTATAGCTATACAATATACAATATATATTTATGTCATGTGTATTTGGGGAATATTCTAAGAAATATTAAGAGACTAAATTGAAATAGTTTACAATGCATTGATAATTATGATAATTTGGGTTAAAATACGTGTATTCATCACACCTTCGTATGTGGGGTAATTTGGTTTAAACTTAATATGTGACACAGTCTGAGTGACAGTGACTGAGTGTATGAGCAGCCGCTGAGCGAGTGATGTGATACGTTTGTATGAGGCCTCAGGATTCTGAATGAGAGAAAAAAAAAAACCCCAAAAGCCTTTATCTTTAGGAGAAATATGCAGATCAGTTAAATTATTAGAATATCAGGATATATAATGAAATATTATCTATACAACATATATTTCTATATTTCTATAGTAATTATTATTTCTTGATTTAGTTAATTGTGGATAAGTGCAATCGCACATCAAAATGGTTTATGAAGAAAATCTACATTTAAATTAATTTTTCCAAAGGATAATTTTATGATATTCAAATTAATTTTAATGGTCACACATCTTCAGACAAATAATGGTATAAGCAAGTATAATATTTACACAATTTATAAATTAATTATTTTTAATTTTGGTTTTGATAAATGAATTATTTCATAGAACAATATTTTTTGGTATTAAGGGGGAAAATATGTTTTTGATCCTGGTACATCATCACATTTGATTAATACCTCTTCTTCACACATTTTAATAAAGAACAAATAGAAATAAGGTACAATGGTATAAGTATTGGGTATAATAACATTAAGTATTATAAAGAGTCATTTTTTTACAGTAAGAGGAATATTATATGCAAAGTTGCATAATTTGAATATTTTGGTAACACAAGTTTATGACAATTATGAAATAATCCAGACCATGGAAATATTAAGGGTATATGTTACTGAAGACATAACTACTCTGCATCAACATAAAGGCCTTATTTTTATTTTTATTCTTATTTTTCATTATTTTTAATTCTTTCACCAATATTTAGTAAAGTAATATCTACTGAGAATATTGCTTCATTAAATATAGCAATGATATGGTTCTATTACTAAGGAAATGTTTCACTTCTGAGTTATATGCAACAATTCTTTTATTCATTCATTCATTCACTCATATATTCTTATTTTGGTTCATGGCTTTACATTCCTACATATTATTGGTATAATTAATATATTCCTTATTAATAAAGATGAAAACACTGGTTACATAAAACACAGTGACACCTATGGGTTGAAAAAGGTAATTACACCTATGACATAAAAAAATGTTCTATCACATGAAGAATATGGTTAATAATGTATTATCACTTATTATTGGTTTATTATTTCAAACATTGAAATCCATATACGGTACAAATTCTGATAATAATTATATGGATATTACTGATTGCTATGGTACGCTGTGATATTATAGGATAGGAAAATTACCAGATTTGGTATAGACTAGGGAATGAAGACTTCAAGCAAGATACTGAAATTACGTTAATAAAGACATTTCACATTTCTAAACTTTATTGATTCTTATCAGTTGCAAGAAGAAGAATGCCGTGATACAGAAGTCCCAGAAGGTAACAAAGCTATGATTACTGAGTAATAGACTGTGTTAATCACAAGTGCAGAATCCACCACTGACAGTCACAAGTGCAGAATCCACCATTGACAGCCACAAGTGCAGTATCCACCACTGACAGTCACAAGTGCAGTATCCACCACTGACAGTCACAAGTGCAGAATTCACCACTGACAGCCACAAGTGCAGTATCCACCACTGACAGTCACAAGTGCAGAATCCACCACAGACAGTCACAAGTGCAGAATCCACCACTGACAGCCACAAGTGCAGTATCCACCACTGACAGCCACAAGTGCAGTATCCACCACTGACAGTCACAAGTGCAGAATCCACCACTGACAGTCACAAGTGCAGAATCCACCACTGACAGCCACAAGTGCAGTATCCACCACTGACAGTCACAAGTGCAGAATCCACCAGTGACAGCCACAAGTGCAGTATCCACCACTGACAGCCACAAGTGCAGTATCCACCACTGACAGTCACAAGTGCAGAATCCACCACTGACAGTCACAAGTGCAGTATCCACCACTGACAGTCACAAGTGCAGAATCCACCACTGACAGCCACAAGTGCAGTATCCACCACTGACAGTCACAAGTGCAGTATCCACCACTGACAGTCACAAGTGCAGTATCCACCACTGACAGTCACAAGTGCAGTATCCACCACTGACAGTCACAAGTGCAGTATCCACCACTGACAGTCACAAGTGCAGAATCCACCACTGACAGCCACAAGTGCAGTATCCACCACTGACAGTCACAAGTGCAGTATCCACCACTGACAGTCACAAGTGCAGAATCCACCACTGACAGTCACAAGTGCAGTATCCACCACTGACAGCCACAAGTGCAGTATCCACCACTGACAGTCACAAGTGCAGTATCCACCACTGACAGTCACAAGTGCAGTATCCACCACTGACAGTCACAAGTGCAGTATCCACCACTGACAGCCACAAGTGCAGTATCCACCACTGACAGTCACAAGTGCAGTATCCACCACTGACAGTCACAAGTGCAGTATCCACCACTGACAGTCACAAGTGCAGAATCCACCACTGACAGTCACAAGTGCAGTATCCACCACTGACAGCCACAAGTGCAGTATCCACCACTGACAGCCACAAGTGCAGTATCCACCACTGACAGTCACAAGTGCAGTATCCACCACTGACAGTCACAAGTGCAGTATCCACCACTGACAGCCACAAGTGCAGTATCCACCACTGACAGTCACAAGTGCAGTATCCACCACTGACAGTCACAAGTGCAGTATCCACCACTGACAGTCACAAGTGCAGTATCCACCACTGACAGTCACAAGTGCAGTATCCACCACTGACAGCCACAAGTGCAGTATCCACCACTGACAGTCACAAGTGCAGTATCCACCACTGACAGTCACAAGTGCAGTATCCACCACTGACAGTCACAAGTGCAGAATCCACCACTGACAGCCACAAGTGCAGTATCCACCACTGACAGCCACAAGTGCAGTATCCACCACTGACAGTCACAAGTGCAGAATCCACCACTGACAGTCACAAGTGCAGTATCCACCACTGACAGCCACAAGTGCAGTATCCACCACTGACAGTCACAAGTGCAGTATCCACCACTGACAGTCACAAGTGCAGTATCCACCACTGACAGTCACAAGTGCAGTATCCACCACTGACAGTCACAAGTGCAGTATCCACCACTGACAGTCACAAGTGCAGTATCCACCACTGACAGTCACAAGTGCAGTATCCACCACTGACAGTCACAAGTGCAGTACCCACCACTGACAGCCACAAGTGCAGTATCCACCACTGACAGTCACAAGTGCAGTATCCACCACTGACAGTCACAAGTGCAGTATCCACCACTGACAGTCACAAGTGCAGTATCCACCACTGACAGCCACAAGTGCAGTATCCACCACTGACAGTCACAAGTGCAGTATCCACCACTGACAGCCACAAGTGCAGTATCCACCACTGACAGTCCCAATGCAGTATCCACCACTGACAGTCACAAGTGCAGTATCCACCACTGACAGTCACAAGTGCAGTATCCACCACTGACAGCCACAAGTGCAGTATCCACCACTGACAGCCACAAGTGCAGTATCCACCACTGACAGTCACAAGTGCAGTATCCACCACTGACAGTCACAAGTGCAGTATCCACCACTGACAGCCACAAGTGCAGTATCCACCACTGACAGCCACAAGTGCAGTATCCACCACTGACAGCCACAAGTGCAGTATCCACCACTGACAGCCACAAGTGCAGTATCCACCACTGACAGCCACAAGTGCAGTATCGACCACTGACAGTCACAAGTGCAGTATCCACCACTGACAGTCACAAGTGCAGTATCCACCACTGACAGTCACAAGTGCAGTATCCACCACTGACAGTCACAAGTGCAGTATCCACCACTGACAGTCACAAGTGCAGTATCCACCACTGACAGTCACAAGTGCAGTATCCACCACTGACAGCCACAAGTGCAGTATCCACCACTGACAGCCACAAGTGCAGTATCCACCACTGACAGTCACAAGTGCAGTATCCACCACTGACAGCCACAAGTGCAGTATCCACCACTGACAGTCACAAGTGCAGTATCCACCACTGACAGCCACAAGTGCAGTATCCACCACTGACAGCCACAAGTGCAGTATCCACCACTGACAGCCACAAGTGCAGTATCCACCACTGACAGTCACAAGTGCAGTATCCACCACCGGCAGTCACAAGTGCAGTATCCACCACCGACAGTCACAAGTGCAGTATCCACCACCGACAGCCACAAGTGCAGTATCCACCACCGACAGCCACAAGTGCAGTATCCACCACCGACAGTCACAAGTGCAGTATCCACCACTGACAGTCACAAGTGCAGTATCCACCACTGACAGTCACAAGTGCAGTATCCACCACTGACAGTCACAAGTGCAGTATCCACCACTGACAGTCACAAGTGCAGTATCCACCACTGACAGTCACAAGTGCAGAATCCACCACTGACAGCCACAAGTGCAGTATCCACCACTGACAGTCACAAGTGCAGTATCCACCACCGACAGTCACAAGTGCAGTATCCACCACCGACAGTCACAAGTGCAGTATCCACCACCGACAGTCACAAGTGCAGTATCCACCACCGACAGTCACAAGTGCAGTATCCACCACCGACAGTCACAAGTGCAGTATCCACCACCGACAGTCACAAGTGCAGAATCCAACACCGACAGTCACAAGTGCAGAATCCAACACCGACAGTCACAAGTGCAGAATCCAACACCGACAGCCACAAGTGCAGTATCCACCACCGACAGCCACAAGTGCAGTATCCACCACCGACAGCCACAAGTGCAGTATCCACCACCGACAGCCACAAGTGCAGTATCCACCACCGACAGCCACAAGTGCAGTATCCACCACCGACAGCCACAAGTGCAGTATCCACCACCGACAGCCACAAGTGCAGTATCCACCACCGACAGTCACAAGTGCAGTATCCACCACCGACAGCCACAAGTGCAGTATCCACCACCGACAGTCACAAGTGCAGAATCCACCACCGACAGTCACAAGTGCAGTATCCACCACCGACAGCCACAAGTGCAGTATCCACCACTGACAGCCACAAGTGCAGAATCCACCACTGACAGTCACAAGTGCAGTATCCACCACTGACAGTCACAAGTGCAGTATCCACCACTGACAGTCACAAGTGCAGTATCCATCACTGACAGCCACAATTGCAGTATCCACCACTGACAGTCACAAGTGCAGTATCCACCACTGACAGTCACAAGTGCAGTATCCACCACTGACAGCCACAAGTGCAGTATCCACCACTGACAGTCACAAGTGCAGTATCCACCACTGACAGTCACAAGTGCAGTATCCACCACTGACAGTCACAAGTGCAGTATCCACCACTGACAGCCACAAGTGCAGTATCCACCACTGACAGTCACAAGTGCAGTATCCACCACTGACAGCCACAAGTGCAGTATCCACCACTGACAGTCACAAGTGCAGTATCCACCACTGACAGTCACAATTAAAGTGTCTAACGTGACAACCAGAGGACGATGATCCTATGATGCTGATGTGAACTGTGTTATCACGTTCTTATTAAGTTCCAGAGGTTTCCAATCACCTGAAAAGCTTCGATGAAGGCTGGTGAACAATAAGGTAATTGTCAGGAAGCTACAACCCTGACATATGTCCTGTGCATTAGGACAAGGACTGGTTATGGTGCTATGTTTAGCAAGGAAGAGTCATTTTAACCCTTGCTTTGCTGACCAAAGACGTCACACCTGTTCAAAGACCAGTACCGATGAAGGATTCCAGAATATCCAAGGCAAGCCAATGTAAGCCCAGGTTTTTAAAGGTGACACTACACAGGTATTAAAGCTGCATTTCATCTATAGACTTTGTTTTTGTATTAACATTTGAATTTATGGACTTTGATTTGATACACAACACGATTTCTACAACATCTATATGCTAGAGAAAAACTGTGTTTTTAAAAGAACCAAGAAGAAGACAGAAGACATCAAAATGAAGACCAGATGACATCAGATGATGATGACTGGACCTGAGATGCTTCAATTTAGATTTAGGGAAGTATAATTATACATATTTTATATGAATTTTGTTCACGGCTTACCATAACATGAATTCACATCAATTATGTCATTGAGTACTTATAACGGTAATCTGATATTATTATTATTATTGATATTAAATTATTTTGTCAAAGAAGAAGAAAAGAAGAATAAAGATCTTGTTATATTTTGAGGGTTCCAATTAATGTCTGTCTCCCTCAAAAGGGGGAATTGTTAAATATTATTAGTTATGGATTTATATTAGGCATGGATTTATATATATATTAGTTATGGAGTTGTATTCTTGTATGTTCTGTACGGGACATTGCCTTCCATTGCATGTGCTATTTTAGCAAGTGGTAAATGTCAGCTCACTACATATTTAAGTTTAGCCTTGAGGTAAATGTCAAACTCCATATATACCGAGATCACGTGCTTCAAGAGAAGTATATAATTCATGGCTAACTGTAGAGGTGGCTGTCTTCTTCCCTCACCATCATGAGAGACAGACACGAAGATGTCATCTGTGCTGGGCCATGACATGACATAACAGCTGGTATGTTACTTTACTACGAAGAAGCCTAAGAGAGACAGAGGCCATTTGCCATGTGGGATCTCAGAGAATGAAGATGAAAAGCTTTTGCAATGAACTAATGGACAATCTCTCTTTCACCTATTTTTATTCACCTGTTTTTCTGTAATAACCTTTCTTTGATGGAAGAATCCAAATAAACCACTATATTTTTATCTGGTAACTAGTCCTGAGTATTTTACAGGATAAGCATTATTTTACAGTATGGCGGCAAAAGCAAAAAGACACCACCCCCAGGGGGTGGAGAGAAGCTACACGGCAGGAAAAGGAGCACAGTACCAGGGGGCCATGATGGAGAGCAGCAGGAGGCCTGTGGAGCGTGGTGGAGAGATGTCAGCTTCTCCCGGCTCCATGGAATCAGGCTCCAGCTCCTCAGCAGACCTCAACCTGTCACAGCTGGAGAAGGAAGTGGAAGAGCTGCACAGAAGATTACAGCAGAAACAGGCTCTGCTGGAGCGAAAACGACAGGCTGCCTAGGAGGAGTCCGCCATCTTGGTACCCTCACCATCAGTACCTACAGTCCATCCCAGGGTACCTTCACCGCCGGTACGCACCTGCTCATCACCGGTACCATCATCACCGGTAACCGCAGCTCCACCAGTCTCCCCATCACCGGAGGCTGAAGATGAGGATCACCGTGGCCCTGAAGGAGTTAGTATGTCCGCCACCCCTGGGACATGGGAATACCTGCTAGGCCCCATCGAAATGCCACCGACCCAGAAATCCAGTCAGGTCGTCCTAGATGTAGCCTGGAACCAGAAGATGGCACCCAGGGGGGAACCTGCTCCCTTACCAAAGCCACCTACCACCACGTGCAGCAGGCCGGCGTTCCTCAGGGAAGAAATGCAGGGAGCTGATGTCAGGGGGTTCCCTCTGTCCATCGAGGAGATCTGCCTCAGGTAGGTGCTCCAGTTTGAACAGGCAGAAGCAGGCACTAGCGGAGCGTGACCTCTTCCACAAAAAGCAGGTCTGGAGGGAGCAGCTGGAACACCACGACCCTATGGGATGGAGTCTGGTCCTCCAGTTTGACATCGATCGGGGGTTTGGCTTTATTCAGGACTCCAGGAGGGGTCCTGATCTGTTTGTTAATCGGCGGGACGTGGAAGCTGGAAGCACACCTAATCCACGGACACCCGGAGCGTGATTTGTTTGAAGAGGAATACATCTCTTTCACCCGCCATCTTGGTGACAGGGGATGGTATGCCTTACATGTCCGCAGAATTCCCACTGAATTAATTGCCCAGCAGGGGGCGCAGGAACCAATATCAGAATTCATGCCAAAACAAAAAGTCTCATCTGCCCACCAGGGGGCACAAAGCAAGAATCAATACTGGAACAACAAGAAATCTCGTTTGACCACAAAGGGGCAACAGCAACCACCCCAAGTGAAGCTGCAATTACCAACCCAACAGTGGCAAAGGCTCCTGAGCCAACAACAGCAGCAATGACACAGGCTGCAACCCCACAACCAGCTGCTACTGCAATACCTAAATCAGCAGCTCTTACTGCAGCTCAACTAAGTGAAGCCCTACAGCAAGTACTTTTGGATAATGCGAGTCTCCTATACTCAACAAAGAAAACTACCTAAGTTCTACCCTGGAGGCGATCAAAGCCAGATGCTTCCAGCCCTTAGGAAGTAACATTAATCAGGAGAACTGAGCAAAATAATGTACATAGTTTACCCAGGAGGTTATTTGATAAAAAGTTTTTCCAGTTTTACAGTTTTCTAATTAGGCACAGACTGTGGAGATCGTGAACGCTAAGTGATCCGGACACTCTCCTTGTATATAGTTCAGCACCTGTTTAGGTGCTCCTTTTTGGTTTTACTTGGGCCTTTTAGGAACATTAAGTCATCTACAATCCTCACCAATTCATCATAACAATAGACCTGAAGAAAAACCCATTGGGTGTGGCCGAAGACAAGTTCTAGGGAGACCAGGGATGTCCTGCAGCCCACCCAGGACCACCATTGGAGGTTTTGAGCGGGTCCTCCACAAAGCAAGGACACTTGAAGACACCCCGGCTGGGATAGTATCTGCCATTTATCATTGATTATTATAGTTTTGTACCTAATACAGATGTTATTATGATTGTAATATATGTACAGCATAGGATGTTTTATAGTATTGAATACTGATAAATTTTTGGTAATAGGAAGAGTTGAGCAAAACGGGTCAAAAAATTTCAAAAGTCGCCGACTTTTGGCAAAGTCGGGTTTCATGAAACGAAACCTGACCCTAGGATGAGGTCGGCCACGAGGTCGGCGACTTACGCACCAAAGTCGCGTTTCAAACGTTTGTTTTGCGCTCTTTTTCAGCCAATCAGGATCCACGGACATTGTGGGCAACGTGATGACATAGGCACGGGTCACCACCATCTTTCAGAAGGGCATGCAAGTGATTGGCTTGCTTTGGTGGGCGTCACAGGGGGTATAAAAGGGCGTGCACGCCGACCGCCATCTTACTTCTGCCGATCTTAGCATAGGGAGAGGTTGCTGCTGATTCTGTAGGGAGAGCGTTAGGCAGGGAAGAAGAAAAAAAAACTGCTTCTGCTGCTAGCGATTGTGCCTGTACAACACACCAGTCACTGTGTGTGCAGTGCAAGGGGAGGCTATATTGTTGTGTATCAGTGGTGTTGGTTGTTGGGCTGCCTTCTAAGGCTTCCTGACAGCTGCATTGCTGTTTACCCACTGCTCTGCAAACTGCTTTTTTAAAAGCAATCCCAATTTTTTTTTTGTCCTGCTGAGGTACTGAGCTGCAAACTGCTTTTTTAAAAGCAATCCCAATTTTTTTTTTTTGTCCTGCTGAGGTACTGAGCGTGCATTTTTTCACACCGTACAGCGGTGTACGCTCCTCACACAGTACCGTGTAACGGCTGTTATCACGGCCACAGTGAAGCTATCTGTGTCACTCTGTGAGAATAAGTCGAGGACATGTTCCGTTCTTACAGACCTGCACTCTAGGGAGATTCCTACTCTGCCCAATTCTACATACACCTTGTAGTTTGTGATACACTAGCCAATTTCTGCCTGTGACATAGCGCTGTGATATTCAGTGGGCCTCACACAATCCAAAAGTGTCCAGTGTCCACAAGAGTCTGCAGAAATTCAAAATCTCCCTTATCCTCTAGTCACTTTGGTCACAGCTGTGCCATCGAGCCTGTGACATAGCGCTCAGATATTCAGTGGGCCTCACACAATCCAAAAGTGTCCAGTGTCCACAAGTGTCTGTAGAAATTCAAAATCTCACTTATCCTCTAGTCACTTTGGTCACAGCTGTGCCATCGAGCCTGTGACATAGCGCTCAGATATTCATTGGGCCTCACACAATCCAAAAGTGTCCAGTGTCTGCAGAAATTCAAAATTTCCCTTATCCTCTAGTCACTTTGGTCACAGCTGTGCCATCGAGCCTGTGACATAGCACTCAGATATTCAGTGGGCCTCACACAATCCAAAAGTGTCCAGTGTCTGCAGAAATTCAAAATCTCCCTTATCCTCTAGTCACTTTGGTCACAGCTGTGCCATCGAGCCTGTGACATAGCGCTCAGATATTCAGTGGGCCTCACACAATCCAAAAGTGTCCAGTGTCTGCAGAAATTCAAAATCTCACTTATCCTCTAGTCACTTTGGTCACAGCTGTGCCATCGAGCCTGTGACATAGCGCTCAGATATTCAGTGGGCCTCACACAATCCAAAAGTGTCCAGTGTCCACAAGTGTCTGCAGAAATTCAAAATCTCCCTTATCCTCTAGTCACTTTGGTCACAGCTGTGCCATCGAGCCTGTGACATAGCGCTCAGATATTCAGTGGGCCTCACACAATCCAAAAGTGTCCAGTGTCTGCAGAAATTCAAAATCTCCCTTATCCTCTAGTCACTTTGGTCACAGCTGTGCCATCGAGTCTGTGACATAGCGCTCAGATATTCAGTGGGCCTCACACAATCCAAAAGTGTCCAGTGTCTGCAGAAATTCAAAATCTCACTTATCCTCTAGTCACTTTGGTCACAGCTGTGCCATCGAGCCTGTGACATAGCGCTCAGAAATTCAGTGGGCCTCACACAATCCAAAAGTGTCCAGTGTCCACAAGTGTCTGCAGAAATTCAAAATCTCCCTTATCCTCTAGTCACTTTGGTCACAGCTGTGCCATCGAGCCTGTGATATAGCGCTCAGATATTCAGTGGGCCTCACACAATCCAAAAGTGTCCAGTGTCTGCAGAAATTCAAATCTCCCTTATCCTCTAGTCACTTTGGTCACAGCTGTGCCATCGAGCCTGTGACATAGCGCTCAGATATTCAGTGGGCCTCACACAATCCAAAAGTGTCCAGTGTCCACTAGTGTGAGCAGAAATTCAAAATCTCCCCTGTCCTATAGACACCTTGTACCTTGTTTTACATTACTATATAGTTTGTTGGATTTTATCTACATTTCTACCAAAAATGAGGAAGGCTGGTGGAAGAGGCCATGGAATTGGGCGGGGGTTGGCAGCTGGTAATGATGGTGTTGGTGGTGGATCTGATGGTAGTGGCAAGAGCAAAATAGGACCGAATGCAGGAGGTGTTGAGCCTGCGTCATCGTCTGGCTCCATAAGGCTGCAAAGGCTTAGTTTTCTAGGAGTTGGCAAACCGCTTTTAAAGCCAGAGCATCAGGAAAAAGTTTTGTCTTACATTGCTGACTCATCCTCCAGCTCTATCGCCTCCTTTTCTTCAGTTGTAAAAAGTAAAAGCACTGAGTCGTCATTGGAGGCTCATGTTCATGAACCACACCTTTCCTTGTGTCCTTCACCCCAACCAAGATTGAAGGATGACGCAGGCCATACTACTGATTACTCCATGGAGCTGTTTTCACATACCATGCCAGGATTATCAAGTCAAATGGTGAATTACCCAGGCCAAGATGAATCTGACATGGAGTGCACTGATGCACAGCCGCTGATGGATGATTCTGCTGGTACATTCACTCAGAGCACTACATTGTCCTCGCAGTGTACAGAGCCAGATTCTGACCCTGATGAGACTCAGGTGCCCCTTCCCGCACACTATACCACCATACACGGTGATACAGAGGAAGGTGCACATGACATTGAAGAGGAGGTGATGGATGACCCAGTTGTTGACCCAGATTGGCATCCATTGGGGGAAGAGGGTGCTGCTTACAATAGCTCAGATGAGGAGCATCCACAGCAGACATCGACATCGCAACAGCTGTTATCTGGCAGGCCCGGAGCACTCCAAAGACAGGTTCCAAAAATCAAAAGAGTTGCTGGACAGCTTGTCCAGAGGGTCAAAACATCACAGCGTGCTAGGCCGCAAAATGTCTGCCAAAGTAGGAAGAGTGCAGTGTGGCACTTTTTTGAACAAAATCCTCATGATCAGGCCAAGGTTATCTGTAAGAAGTGCGCAAAGACCTTTAGCCGAGGGAAAAATCTGAAAAATTTGAATACCAGTTGCATGCTTAGACATTTAAACACCATGCACTTGCAAGCGTGGACACAACACCAAACCTCAAGTGCCACATGTGCAACTGATCACAATGAAGGTAGTCAGCAACGCTACATTGTTTCCCCCACTGTAAGCCCACCGGTTAGCACAGCAGCAAATGTTGAGGTGTCGTTGCAAGGCCACAGCAGTCAGGGAATCCCACTGTTATATCAACGAAAGACTGATTCTAGGCCATCAGAAAGAACACCAACTCCATCACCATCATCAACCCTCTCTCAGTCCGCCCTGTCCACCGCTACTTCCACCATATGCAGCTCTCAAGTCCAGCTCACCCTCCCAGACACTATGAGTAGGTCAAGAAAGTACTCAGTCTCTCATCCGCGTACACTGGGTTTGAACGCCCACATTGCCAAACTAATCTCGTTTGAGATGATGCCTTTTCGGTTGGTGGAAAGCGCAGCTTTCCGCGAACTCATGGCCTATGCAGTACCACGCTATGACCTACCCAGTCGCCACTTCTTCTCTCGCAAAGCCATCCCAGCCCTCCACCATCATGTGAAAGACCGCATTGTCCATGCACTCAAGCAGTCAGTGAGCGGAAAGGTGCACCTCACAACTGATGCATGGTCCAGTCGGCATGGCCAGGGCCGTTACGTGTCCATCACTGCGCACTGGGTTAATGTGGTGGATGCAGGGTCCACAGGGGACAGCGTTGGTGGGACAGTGCTGCCTAGCCCACGGTATAGGAAACAGTTGGCTGTAGGCGTTCGACCCTCCTCCTCCTCCTCCTCCTCCTCCTCCAGAAGCGAAAGCTCGTCCACAGAGCGCAGTCGTATGAGCACTCCATCTGCAGCTGCCACTGTTGCACACGAGGTGTCCCCCTATCGAGCAGCTAGTGGAAAGCGTCAGCAGGCTGTGTTGCAGATGATGTGTTTGGGCGACAGACACACCGCCGAGGTGCTGGCCGAGTACTTGAAGCGACAAACTGAGTCATGGCTGGGTAGTGTACATCTTGAGGCAGGCAAGGTAGTTAGTGATAACGGCCGTAATTTTGTGGCAGCCATAGCCCTTTCAAAACTCAGCCACATACCTTGCTTGGCTCACACCTTGAACCTGGTGGTGCAGTGCTTCCTCAAAAATTATCCGGAGTTAACAGCCCTGCTCCAGAAGGTGCGAAGACTGTGCGCGCACATCCGCCGGTCGCCTGTACACTCCGTTCGTATGCAGAAGCTGCAGCGATTGCTCCACCTTCCCAACCACCGCCTCATTATCGACATTGCAACAAGGTGGAACTCCACCCTGCACATGGTGGAGCGGCTGTGCGAGCAGAGGCAGGCCATAATGCATTTGTGGGAGGATACACTGCCAGGCACTTTGAGAGCAGACATGGAGTTGACAGGTGTGCAGTGGTCGAAGCTGAAAGACCTCTGTAAAGTCCTTCAGTGTTTTGAGGAATGCACACGGCTGGTAAGCGCAGACGACGCCATCCTAAGCATGAGCATCCCACTTATGCGTCTGCTCATGCAAACTTTGACGCACCTTAAGGAGCAGGCTTCTGCAGCCAATGTTGATGAGGAGGAAGAGGAGGAGGGAATCCTTGATGACATTCAGCCATTGTCTGCTCAGGGACCTCTCCTGGACGAGGTGGAGGAAGAAGAGGAGGAGGAGGAGGATGATGGGGATGATTACTTAGGGGAGGAGGATGCATCTCGTGGGGCAAGTGAAAATGTTGGCATGGCAAGGTCTGGTACAGGGTTTGTGCGTGACTGGAGGGATGTGGATTTGCCAGAAAGTGCTCCTCCAACCAGCACTCGCAGTGCATCATTGACACCGGGAACATTGGCCCACATGTCAGATTATGCCTTGCTGATCCTAAAAAGGGACCCCCGCATTGTCAAAATGATGAACGATGATGACTACTGGTTGGCCAGCATTCTGGATCCACGCTTTAAAGGCAAATTACAAAACATCATGCCACAGGAGAACCTTAACCTAATATTGGCTAATAAACAAGCAACTCTGGTAAATTGGTTGCTTGAGGCATTCCCAGCACACAGCAGCGGTGATGGTTCTCACACGAGCCGTACGGGCCGGGGGCAGCTTGGCAGAGGTGTTCGTGGTGCACACAGCAGAAGTGGCGTTGGAGACAGGGGTTTCATGACAATGTTGTGGACTGATTTTTCAAGTACCGCTCACACAACTGGTAATACAGCATCGATGGAAAGTGACAGGAGACAGCAGTTGTCAACTATGGTTACAAACTACTTTTCCTCCCATATCGATGTTCTCCCACACAGGTCATTCCCCTTTGACTATTGGGCTGCTAAACTGGACACCTGGCCTGAATTGGCACAATATGCCTTACAGGAGCTCGCTTGCCCAGCTGCAAGTGTGCTATCGGAAAGAGTCTTCAGTGCAGCTGGATCAATCCTGACAGAAAAAAGGACCCGTCTGTCAACCCAAAATGTGGATGATCTAACCTTCATTAAAATGAACCACGCATGGGTTTCCAAGGATTTTGTCCCACCTTCCCCTGATGACACATAGGGTGACAGAAAAATGGCTTGCTTTGGTCCACCTCTTCCTGGGACTTGACCTATTTCACCTTTTGCATCAGCTGAATGTCCAACATCAACATATGCCACTTTCTAAAACTCCCTAACTGTGCTGCCCCCCCCCCCATGGCCGGGGTCACCACCTAGCGCACGACACCGTGCGAGTGCCATTGCCTGGACAGGTGGGTAGGCCAACTCTTGGGCGCGGGCACTGGCACAGGGTCCCTCATAGTGCAATCAAGTGTCTCTGACGGTGGTGGTGCACACCCGCCGTCAGACACACCGCCGTACTATGAGGGGCCCAGTGGCAGTACCGACGCCCACGAGTGGGCCCCCCTTGCTTGGGCAGGGCCCCAGCATTTGCAATCTTTACCTCTCCCTGCTCCTCCGCTGTGTAGTCTGGGCCGTTAAATCCATACTGTGCCTGACACCGTTTGAGCCTGCCTCCTGATGTGTAGACATATATTTTGAATGTGTACGCTATCCATACATGTTATCCGGGGATACGGTACCCTTTCTAACCTTTGTGCAATCACGTGCAATCCATACTGGGCCTAACACCGTCTGAGCCTGCCTCCTGATGTATAGACATATATTTTGAATGTGTACGCTATCCATACATGTTATCTGGGGATACGGTACCCTTTCTAACCTTTGTGCAATCATGTGCAATCCATACTGGGCCTAACACCGTCTGAGCCTGCCTCCTGATGTATAGACATATATTTTGAATGTGTACGCTATCCATACATGTTATCCGGGGATACGGTACCCTTTCTAACCTTTGTGCAATCACGTGCAATCCATACTGGGCCTGACACCGTTTGAGCCTGCCTCCTGATGTATAGACATATATTTTGAATGTGTACGCTATCCATACATGTTATCCGGGGATACGGTACCCTTTCTCACCTTTGTGCAATCACGTGTAATCCATACTGGGCGTGAGAACGGCTGGCGAGCTGTTAAACAAGCTACAGCACCTGTGGTTTGCACATGTAAGTTTTTCATTTTTTCAGGAATGACGGTTAGGCCTAATTCCGGAACTGCGGTTGACCTGCACTTACTGGGAAATCATTGTTCGCGGGTAATAATTGTAATCAGTGATCCCCATCACTAACGTTGTTCAGCGAGTTATCTGCACCTGTAAGCGACAAACGCTGGCCTTTTCAGTGTAACGCACATGCAGCCACGGACATGTAAGGGCATGACACACCAGTTATTGGCCAATCTCATGTGCCAGAGCCTCACGTGTCCCTCTAGTAAGCCGGACTCGGACCGCGGGGCATGACGGAGTCTCGTTTGTTAACGGAATTAAGCTTGCAATGTGTGCATCTGTTCTGTAGCTGGCATGTTTTTGGTTTCCCAGGTGGAGTCGAATTTAACCGTAGGCTTCACTCCTGGTGGTGCCCTTCTGGACATTCCTTTAAGGTTCAGCTTTGCAACCATACTGCCCACGTAAAACAAACACTTTGCCTTCATGAACGCTGTTTGGAGGGTCATGACTCGTGGGAATAATGCCGCCCAATCAGTTAACCTGCTAGAGAGATCGTTCGTTGCTCCCAAGCATGACATCACACTCCCTAGGAGGAAGGTAATGCCACTGTGGGGACCGTACTCCTGGGGGCGACACAAGTGCACTGATGCCCAGCCACTGCTCGATGAATCTGCTGGTACATTGACCCAGACCACTACATTCCCCTCGCACGCTACACGGCCTGAATCTGACCCTGATGAAACTCAGGTTACCCTTCCCATATACAGTTCCATCTTACACGGTGACAAAGAGGAAGCTGCAGATGAAAGTGCAGGTTCGGCCCACCCGCCATCAGACACACCACCATACTATCAGGGGCCCTGTGCCAGTGCCGTCGCCAACGAGTGGGCCCCCCCCTGCTTGCTGAGGATCACAGCACTTGCAAAGTTGAAATACTGTGCAGTGAGATGGAAGATGGGGACGACGAGGAGTCCAGACAAGTACAGGGATTCCCTAGCGAGGAGACTTATTTGATTGTTTTCAATGTTGGGACAGCAATTTTTGGGGAGCACTATACTCTGGAGAATGATAGATGGGGCCCACCATACACTGGAACATTCCAAAGGTGGACATCAGACACTGGAGCAGCATTTACAGGGCCCATTATACACTAGAGCATTAGAAATGGGGCCCATTATGTTTGGAGCATTATTTGGGCCCATAAGACAGTGGAGCTTCATCCATGGGGACCAACATATACTGTAGCATTATGTGGAGCTCATCATATACTGTTTCAAACATTATATGGGACCAATGATTCTGTATGGAGAAATAGATGGGCCTCGTCATGAGATGTAAAAAGTGAAGTATTTTTCATTGTACTATACCGCTATTTCTCTGCCGTATCGGAGCATGATGAGTTGTGGTATGTGTTAAAGGGGTGCTCTTTCGCCCAGGGCACATGAAAACCTGGAGCCAGCCCTACCCCCCCACAACTGTAGCCAAATAACCCCCATTTTTCAGTGCGTAACTTGTATTATGAAGTTATTTAAGGTTGACAAGCTTAAGTAAGAAGAATTGATGCTTTTGGCATTCAAATGGGCACTGTAGGTGTGTTTCCTGTCCTCCTCTCACTGCCGACTTTTATTCCCCATTGACTTACATTGGGTTTCGTGTTTCGGGACGACCCCGACTTTTCCCTATAATCGGACGATCTTGCTCGACCCGACTTTTGGAAAAGTTGGGTTTCACGAAATGAAACGCGACCCTAAAAAACCAAAAGTCGCTCAACTCTAGTAATAGGTACCATTTGATGTGTAATGTAACATGATAACGAGGATCTTAAAGCACTTTTTGGTAGGAAGAATGTTTATAGTAAGTGGCGAACCTTAGATTGGCGGTTGTCACTAAGGCCTCTTTCACACTTCAGTTTTTTGTGTCAGTTAAAATCTGCCAAAAAGGCGGAAAAGCGGATCCGTTGCTAACTGATGGGAACGGATGCCACAGGATCCATTTTGTGACGGATCCGCAGAATGAAGAATTTTTAAAGGAACCGCTGGCCGGGAAGGAAGGAGAGAGAGAGAGAGAGAGAATTTTTTACGTCCGCCAGAAAGGATTTCAGGGTTAATTTTGTCCCTGACTTCCTTTCTCCGGGCATGCGCAATGGAAAATGCGGATCCAACAACAAAAAAAACGTTGCAAGGTCCGTCCAGGCCTGCCGGCGGAGGCAAAAAATTTGGCGGATCCTCACAAAAATGGATCCAACGGATGGCCATCCGTCAAGATCCGCCAGTAATGCAAGTCAATGGGGAAAAAAACGGATCCGCCATTTTTTTTTTCAAAACCTGGCGGATTTTGACTGATGGTCAAAAACGGAAGTGTGAAAGAGGCCTAAAGAGTTTTGATACTGTAAAGGGAGATAAATTATGAAGGAGAATAGCACTTTGAACTGGTAGTGAATCTAGCAATGTTCAAGTCACAAGCGCCTCCCCTATTGGGAAGTTGTATTTCTCGTTGTTTACCAGTTATAATGCATCAAAAATTTGTATGTTCCATTAATACCTTTGGCTTTCTCATTGGTTACAGCCCGCGGACGTGCTGTGGTTAACGGGGGGTATGTGGCGCCCCTGAGGGTTCAGTCGCCATAGAGGTACTGCACCTCCTCCTGAGGTTTAGTATCCCACTCCTCAGGTACGATGGTAACACCTGACCAGACTCCAGCACCTGCACCCAGCACAGACACGTTAGAACAGCAGAGCACCCTCTATGGCAGCTGCTTTGGTTCATGAAGGGTGCTGGGAGGTGGGTGGAGCTTAGATTGCACTTAGAGGGGAAAGCTGACAGGAAGTTAGGCAAGAATCCCTTGAGAGGGATGGAGTGAAAGGACGTATATGCAGCAGCCTCCTGTGAGCTGGAGCTGCAGGCAAGGAAAGAGAGAAAGAGAAAGATCAGTTCTTCAGAGGAAAGATAGAAAAGGACGGAACATGAGGAGAAGAGAGCTGGGGACTAGGGAAAGAGCAGAGCCCTTCCCTAAGTCTATGCACCAAAGGCTGGGTGCCGGTATCCGAGGCTGTGTTTGATACTAATGATCCTACAGCAGAAACCAGTGGAATAGAAGTTGTGACCACTTTATTCCCACCTAAGACTCGACGACACAGCAGCAACGTGTGTCAGCCGGGACATGATTGTAAGGAGTCCCTGAAGTAGGCTACAGCTGCCTGTCATGCGAGTGGAGTTATAAGTAACAGCAAGAAAGAGGAACTTGAGTGTAATTCATAACTATAAGTACTTCAGATTAGCGCTAGAAAGGAGATGATCAGAAAAGGCACATTTGGAAGGGAGTGCTGGAAAGGTGTGCTCCATCTGCCTGGTAGTTGGCTGAGTCCCTTACCTGGAGGACATGGCACTGAGGCAGGCACCTGTGTATGCCAGAAATGTGAGTAAAGCATTGGAAGTGCTTTCAGCTGTGTCATTGCCTTCTTCCTGCATCAATCCCTTCAGCACTGCTACATCTCTGTGCCTGAACACTACGCCCTCTACCTCAATATCTATTCTACAACTGCCCTGGGACTACAGCTCTGCCTGTGGAGAGCTATTACACCTCTACTGCACCACACCATCTGTCCCAGAGGATCTGCACTGCAGCGCTTGTCCCCTTATGACCAGATACCACAGGTGGCATCACAAATTTATCCATAGATAAACTTTATTCATTTCCACCTATTTTACATGGACACCCAGGGCCACGGACCGGGTCATTGCCACTGCGAAACTTCCCCTTTAAGATACCGGCCCGGTAGCGAGTAAGTGAACCCCACTTGCCCTGGGGGTGATTCATAGACACTTAAAGGGGAATTCCCCACGTTACACAATATAAACACAGTGCAAGGCAATACATTAGTAATACATGGTAATTGTAACATATTTACATAAAGTGCCCGGGGACCACACAGGAAGGAGAGGTCCTCCACTACCTCCTTACACAAGTGCGTAACCGCTCCATTCATTTTAACTGGAGTGCCGAAGGTCAGCTGGCAACCTCTGGTGCTCCCATTAAAATGTATGAAATGAATGTGTGTATGATCAACCAGAGCTCTATTCAGTCAGAGCTATTCCAAGCCCCTATTTTAGACATCACTGGGGTCATGGACATAGTTGGACAACTTAACTCTCAAATAATTCTCCCCTATCTCATTGATAATAGATAACTTTCAAACTCAGGAATATCCCTTAATTAGAGTAGCAGGATGGAAAGTCAACCAGGACGGGAAACTGGATCCTCTGATCAAGCAATCAGTGTGGGTCCCAATGATCTGACATTCATCACCATCGTATATGAAATATTTGGTTAATGTTAAGTGTACAAAAACCTTTAAGATGCACCCTAGCAACAGACTACAACCTGAGAGCTTGTAGTCAGTTGCTAAGGAACAACTTAAGGAACCTTAACTTGTGGAAATCTCAATAACATTATAGGTCACTGTGGTGTCATAATATCTCTTGAGCAATCACTGACCTCAGGGAGACCAGTCAAAGAAAACACCGCGGCAGCTGGCAAAGGTGCTCAATCAGTGAAATCCTAGGTGCAATGCTCCCTGGGAAATGCGATTATGCAAATAAAGTCCGACATTGAGCGACATTTATGAACAGCAGCTGAAGGTGTTCGTGTAGGGCCGGTTTCACATTTGCGCTTCAGGGCGCAGCGATGGCCTGCACACGGCCGCCGCTAAGCCCCGTCCCCTGCCGCATCTCAGCCGGTAGCTCCGCCTCCGGGCGCATGACGCTGCATGTGTCATGCGTCCCCTATCTTTATCACTGAGGATGCAGGCCGTGCGCAGTATGCGTTTGGCGGCGCCTGCGTCCTTTTGACGGTGCGCCGAGCGCAACCAAATTGCAACAGGTTGCAACAGGTCAAAAGGACGCAGGCACCGCAAAAACGCATACTGCGCACGGCCTGCGTCCTCAGTGATAAAGATAGGGGACGCATGACGCATGCAGCGTCATGCTCCCGGAGGCGGAGCTACCGGCGGAGACGCGGCAGGGGGCGGGGCTTAGCTGTGGCCGTGCGCTGGCCGTCGCTGCACCCTGAAGCGCAAATGTGAAACCGACCTAACGCTACAGAAAATATTGTAACAACAAGGCTTTGTATAAACAATCAGCAGATTAAAGTACTACATATACTGCGGGTTCAAGTGAATTACAGTTAGATTAAAAAAGATATCACAGTAAAAAATAAATAAGAAGTAAAAATGTGCTTCGGTTAATAAAAAGAAAATACAAACAAAATCAAACCACATCCAGACATACTATATTCCCAAAGTCCTAACGCCATGTATAGCAAAACAAAAAAAAAAAAATCACATTTAGGGTATGTGCAAGCAACGGGCTCACATCGATTTTGAAACAGAAAACGCTTTATGTGGTGTTTTCTCTATAGCGTTTTTTTCAGACTTTTTTATAGGGGCATTGCGCTATTTTTTTTATTCCACCTATTAAGAGGTACCTAAAAAAAACAGACTTACTTATTTATTTTTTCTTTATTCAAGATATCATCTAGAAAACATGAATCCCCTTCACAATCTACGTCCATTAGAAGACATGCACTTGTCCCAACGGTTTTTCCATTTTTTATATTCTTCTGATCAAATGCTGTTCAGTGCCTCCAGCAATTTTTTTCTTAACCTCTTCTATGTCCTGAAAATGCTTTCAACAATTTATGGAAATAAGCAGAAGAGTTGCAGGGGTCTAGGTAGGGAAAGTAAGTCATCACCGGGGATGAATCTTGGTTTTACGCTTATGTTCCTGAAACAAAACAGCAGCCAGTGGAAGAAGCTTCATCGCCAAGACCAAAGAAAAGTGCAACAAATGAAATCAAACTTGAAGTCCATGATGGTTTGGTTTTCACGGACATCAAAGGAGTCATTCTCGATGAATTTGTTTCTCTGGAAGCTACAGTGAACCAACATTATTATCTATAAGTGCTGAAGAGAATGCAGGAGGCATTGAGGAAAAAAAACTAACCGGAATTGTGGCAATCGGGGGACTGGCTGCTTCATCATGACAACGCGCCTGCCCACATAGCGTTGAAAATCAACCACTTTTTTGTGAAAAATGGCATGGCAATGTTTTTTCACCCACTTTTTCCCCCTGCAACTTCAAGAAGAACCTAAAGAAAAAGCATTTTCAGGATGTAAAAGAGGTGAAGAAAAAAATAGCTGGAGGCACTGAAGAGCATTAGTTCAGGAGAATCTAAAAACGTTTCGAATAGTGGAAAAAATGTTGGGAAAAGTGCATGTCCTCTAATGGTCGGAATTGTGAATGGGATTAATGTTTTCAAAATGTTATCTTGAACAAAATAAAATAAAAAAAATTAATAAGTAATTCTCTTTTTTTATGGGTACCCTCTCCTATAAGGTAATGGCGGCTGCCAAGTGTAAGTTGCTATGAGAACGGAACGGCCTCTCCTTTTAGCTATTTTATGGCTATCGAAACGTTAAGCAGTTAAAACGAATTTGGAAAAGTTGGATTGAGGTCATAACACCTTCCAACTCTTTGACATACACATCATTTTTTATATAAACCCACACAAAATATTCAAATTTGGTATTACCTCATTCATAAAGGTCTGGTATATTAAAATTATAAGGTATTTAATGTATAAGGCAAATATCTTGAAGAAAAAATAGTAATGTCAGAATTGCTGTTTTTCCATCACTGATCACAAATTGCAATAAAAACTGATCAAAACACTACATGTGCCCCAAAAGCGTTATTTCGCTACCCAAAAACAAGTCCTCTCACGGGTCCATTGACGGGAATTTAAAAATGTTGCGGGTCTCAGAAAATGACAATTCTATCACTTTTTTTCCTTTTTGCAAACTTCTGAATTTTTTTAAGTCACTAAAAAAATATACAAGTTTGTCAACGCTTGTAATCATACTGATCCGGATAATCATTTTATCCAGTCATTCTTACCGCACAATGAATGACAAAAATAAACAAAAACTAAATATAAGAGCAATGGTGGAACTGTGCTTATTTTATACATCTTAGGCTGGTTTCACACTTGCATTTTTGCGCATACATGCGCATGCGTCCTTTTCCCCTATCTTTAACATGGGTGCGCATGGTCTAGCGTTTGCGCGCGTTTTACGTGCGCCCAAGTGCACCGAACGCTACCTGTTGCATTTTTGGTCCGTCCGGCCTGTCTCAAAATAACGCATGCGCACGGAATGCGCAAAAAAAACACATTACAGTCTATGGGAACGCAGATGTGCGCATGGACATGCGCACGTCTGCGTTTAAAAACACATGTGTTTTAAGAGTAAAGGTGGATAAAAAATGGTTAAAACACATGCGCAAAAAAAGCAGCAAACGCATACAAAACGCATGATGCGTTTTTTGTATGCGCTTGCACTGCGCAAAAATGCAGCGCAAAAAAATGCTAGTGTGAAACTAGCCTTACACCCACGGAATTTTTTTTCCCCCCGTTTTTCAGTACATTTTTTAGTAAAATGAAGGGTGCAATTTGACACGACAACTCGACCTGTAGAAAATAAGCCCACATATTGGTAATGTTTCTGGGAAAAATTAAACTGGTATGGCTCTTGGAAGAAAGAGAGGAAGGTATGATAGTGCAAAAACTAAAAATCGTCCTTGAGGGGTTAAGGCTGTGTAGTACAGGAGATCCTGTGGACGGGCCAACACCGGCGCAGACTTTTCTATAAATCTACATTCGTCGTGTTCCTTCCTCCTTACCGGTGCAGTTGTTTGTGTCCTCGCTTAGCTTTGTCTCCACTTCTTTGAAGATCTCCTCGCACTCCGCCGTCACGTTTCCACCTTCCTTAAATGTCAATTCTACAATCACTTTATGGTTCACAATGATGCTGCCGTTTCTATAACAGATGTATGGAAAGTCATGAATTGGGAGAGGGGCTACAAGGGTGCGGTGCCAAAACAGAGGTGACAGGGATTTAGTCTAAGTGGTTAATGATACTATTCCAGTAATGTCGCTGGGATACTAGAGTCTATAAGTGATTTACAAAAGATACAGCAGAAACCGAGGCGCTCCTAAACAGTAGGAGGTCTCACGGGTGATATCTACTGAGCAAAACGTTCTGGTCGAGTTCCAACAATCACTCGGAAGTCTCAGGAGGGTGGTCTGCAACAGGACATCATCATGTTGTGGGCTGCGTCGCCCAACGCAACTTTTATTACCATCCTGAAATGGATCGGGCAGCATTGATCGAAGTTGGAGGACTGACTGTGAGGAGCCGCTGCCATCACTTCTCCCTGTGATTAATTTGAGAGGCTTTGATTTGTGATGACATCCTGTTTCAGGAAGTGACTGACTGCAGGGTCATCCTCCTGTGACGTCCCGTGTGAGACTCCCTGGTGAATGCTGGGACTTGAACAAAATGTCACAGGAAGAAAAGTTAGAAAACAGATATATGTATTAGCTGTATGGGGGGCGCAGTAGGGCAAGTAAAGTAAATTACGAAAGCGTTTAGGGTTTAAAATAGATATTTATAAAGTACATTTTTCTGTATAGGACAACCCCTCTAAATTTTCAAACTGTGTTGTCTTTTTAAAGGGGGGTAGTGATATTAGACAGGGCTTTTTATGTATCAGACAACCCCTTTACAGTAATTGTTCACATATCAATACATTATATATGGCCTAGTAGGACAGCAGTCCGCTTTCAAAACGCATCACCCCCTACACACTAAAACCACTTCTCATTTGGAATACACTATCGGCAACCTTTTTTTCCCCCTTTCGTTGAGCCCGTCTACCTCTCTGCACCTTTTTTTTTACTGCTCTTCTGTTTATACAGCATGTGGTTTAGTATGGTGAAAGCAATGGTGGACACAGACAGAAGAGGGTCCCTGTTGAAGGTCAATATATGTTCCCTTTCTTGCATCAAGGACAAAAAGTTGCTTACTACTTTGGAGGTGGTAGTGGGGCCCCGTTACGTTCTTTGGCCCCTGTGTGACTGCACAGGTTGCACCAATGGTATGTCCACTCCTGTGTGGAAGGGTTAATGAAGGGCACTCCTCACCTTGGTCAGAGAAGGTACTCGGGACCCCCTTCTTGTGAGTGTAACTTTACTGAACATTTCCCGGATAATTCAACCTATCACTTATGAAGAAGACGTAAATTGCCCTGGCTGGGCTGCGCATTCGACACTTGTGCCCTCAATCCCAATTTTGCACAAACCCATAAAAATTGTTTGGAGCAATGGTAACCCTCATTTTCTCCCTCTATGTAAGACGTGTGTTGTCCCAATGTGTTCTTTGTCTACTCCAGTGCTAGAGACCTAGTGAGAAGCCTGTTCATACAATTCGAGCAACGTGAGAAGACTTGTGTGGTCAGTGAGGACAGTAACAACCTCAATGAGTTCTTGGAAGGAAAGACTCATCGCTCAACACCTTTTATAATGTAAGCGTCATTTCTCCTCCTGCATCATTCTAGATGGGCTTGTTCACATGTAGCTGGGTTCTTATCCAGGGTTTTTACTGCAAACACTGCATTTTTCGTGCAGAAAAAAAGGCTTCCAAAAATCATTGTGGACTTAGCCTTAGAGGCTAAAGTAGCAGCTAGAAGAGGACCTGGGAACTCTGAACTAGAAGTGAGTGCCCTTAGGGCAGAAAGAGTGCCCTGCCCAGTGTAGCTGATTTATATATTAAAGAGGCACAGTGGGGTTGATAATACACTAAGGGAACATATTGGCTTATTTTATATTCAAAGGGCAGCATGGTGGCTCAGTGGTTAGCCCCTTGCAGCTCTGGATTCCTGGGTTCGAATCCCACCAAGAACAACATCTGCAGGGAGTTTGTATCTTCTCCCCGTGTTTGTGTGGGTTTCCTCCGGGTACTCCTGTTTCCTCCCACATTCCAAAGACATACTGATAGGGAATATAGATTGTGAGCCCCATAGGGGGACAGTGATGATAATGTGTGCAAACTGTAAAGCGCAGCGGAATGTGTTAGCGCTATATAAATATTATTATTATTATTATAAAGGGCACCGTTTGGATAATTATATACTAAAGGCGCACACAGTTTCTAATATGTATTGAAAGTGCACATATATACTTAGGGGATATAGCTTGGCTAATTGTTCATAGGGCAAAGAGTGACTAATTATATACTAAAAGGAAAAATAGTGGCTAACTCTTTATTCATAGGGAACAGTGTGTCTAATTATATACTAGGGGGAAACATAAATTATGTATTCAATGAGCAGTTTGGAAAATTATATACTAAGGGGATGCATGGTGACAAATTATGTATTCAAGGGGCATGGTACATCTAATCATCTAATGAAATAGTCAAGGGAACATAGTAAGGATACACTGTACGAGTGATAAGAACGCAATAATTGTCAGTGAAAATCGATCTGTAGAAAAGGGGCAGCTCTCCGGTCAGGACTTGTACTTCTGTTGCGCAAAATACTGCACGGTCATGGCTGAGAGAAGTCAGACAATCTGTGAAACGTCGTTGTCTAGTGGCCATTAGGACCTGAGTAAGTGCAGGGTGTCATCTTTACTGGTGCAGTTCCATGGGAAACGCCTAAATGGGT
This sequence comes from Dendrobates tinctorius, assembly GCF_039654945.1. Lineage (NCBI taxonomy): Eukaryota > Metazoa > Chordata > Amphibia > Anura > Dendrobatidae > Dendrobates > Dendrobates tinctorius. The sequence continues at coordinate 1,081,723 of NW_027361991.1, read as the reverse complement.
CAGGCACTTGCAAGAAGTAGCTTTGTAGAGACCCACAGTGGATGAACAAGGTCTGACAGCCACTTTTGACATTAGATGCTCTAAGGGATTGTAGGATGCTCTCATGGTCCCCGAAATGAGGTAAGGGGCGTCACTAGTGGACATTACATGGGGCGGACCTTTTCGCATGAGATGTGGAACAAAGCTTATAGGCCACTTACCGAATTGACTCTATCTGAACCTCCTTGTATCCAGCGACATTTTGATAGACAGAGGTCATCTGTATGGAGGATGTAGGCAGGACATGCTTGTTATATCCGATCAGTTATTACCTATAAGTGTTGGTTTCAGGAATACGCTTAGATCTCACCTTATCTTTAAACTCGGTTTCAAATTTCTTGTATTCCGCGGAGCTGTTGTCTTTTAGGCTTTCTTCAAATGGTTGATTAATTTTCACTGTAACGTCTAAAGACGCGTCAACCTTTTCAACTGTGAAAAGAAAGAGACACATACAAGAAGGTTATCACGTTCGGCAGGAATAGGAGGGCCCCATGGCTCGGAAGTAAAAATGAGCGTAGTTCGCTGACTGGATGTGGGGCAACATTTAACAGTACTCAGAAGACTTCAGCAGTAGCAGTCAGCTGCTGCCATGATCCATGATCAGAGATGACACTGACCTTGGCAGCTTAAAGTGGTTATCCAGGACTGTTTAATGTTTTTACTATGGGCCTAAGAACAATCAGGTACGGTAGTTGCTTGTTACCTGTCTGTTGTGCCTGGCACTGATCTCTGCGGGCACAGATCGCTCCTGCTGGTGATTCAGTGCTTTCTGTTCTGCTCATTGATGGGACATGACTGCTGATGTCATGCTCACTGACAGCCGGCTCGATGCTGCCTAACTGCTGGGAGCAGGCTGTCAATCATCATGACGTCGACAGTCACGCACTGACGACTGAGCAGCCCGGAGAAAGAAGATATCATCCAAAAAGATCACGGAAGTATATAGCCATAAAACACATTATTTTATTGGAATCAATACAAAAAACACAGACATATACAAGATTAAAAATGAGATGAATAGCCAATATAACATCTCAAAGTACATGTGCAGAGATAAGAGTAATGCACGTAGTGCTGGCAAAATACAAAACTCATGGGAAAAATCATAAATGTGGGAAAAAGAAGGCATCTAGACACATCAATGCAAAGCCTACAGAGTTAAGCAACACTCACCCCCCAGGACGAAGCCTACGCGAAACGCGCGTCGGGGACCGCTTCATCTCAAGGTCGTATGCCTTTTCACTATGTATCTCATTGGGTTGTCATTTTACCATCATGTGGGATCTACTGCGAGTAATTTTATCTCATATGTGCAGCCTTCCTGCCTTACGGCTCGGGAGCATCATGCAGGATTGGTGGTGACATATGTTGCTTAACTATGTAGGCTTTGCATTGATGTGTCTAGCTGCCTTCTTTTTCCCACATTTATGATTTTTCCCATGAGTTTTGTATTTTGCCAGCACTACGTGCATTACTCTTATCTCTGCACATGTACTTTGAGATGTTATATTGGCTATTCATCTCCTTTTTAATCTTGTATATGTCTGTGTTTTTTGTATTGATTCCAATAAAATAATGTGTTTTATGGCTATATACTTCTGTGATCTTTTTGGATGATATCTATCTTGGAAGAGCTATTTTTCTAGGCCTATTTCTTTTGTAATTCCGGGGAAAGAAGAGCTGCTCTGTTGACGGTTAGCAGTTGAACCTCTGGCAGGAGCGATCAGTGGACCGAGCGGTTTTAAGACCCATAGTAAAATAGTCCTGGACAACTCCTTTAATTTCTTTGATGTCACAGTCCTCTGTGGAAACTAAGTGGATATGGGGCTTCCATCTTTATGAAAACATTTTCCCCAAAACCTCAAGTGGTCTCCTGCCCATAGGAATGGGGATAACTAGCTGATTGCTGTGGCTGGGACCTAAGAAAAGGGTCCTGGTACATCGAGAAACAGGTCCTAAATGCAATGGGGGCTCCCATGATCGACATCTGCTCTATGGAACTGCTGAAGAAAGACATTTCCGACGCTTCCATAGACAATGAGGAGAGTGGAGGCTGACAGAGCTCTGCAGAGCCTGACTCTCGAGATCTCTGGGGGTCGAAGCAGCAGCAGGTGTTGGACTAATGTATGTGTTGGTGCCCTATAAAGTGCTTTATTCATAAGAACAGACTTACCCGGAGGAATGCGCTCAACGACAAGTTCGCACAAAGGACCGTAGAAAAAATCAGTGCAAATACATTTAACTCCATCATAAGACCCGCCATTCTGACATGGTTCTGGGAAAAGATGAAAAACGCATCATTTAGAAACTTCAAGTAGTCAAACGCCACGGAAGCCGCCGAGCAGTTTACTATATGTCCTGCACCTCGGTGGTGTGACGACGGCCTCAAACAGCACTCCAAATCTCAGCTACCTGACCCGCAGACAAGTGAACTGGGATAGAAGAGGCTAAGAGTGAACATGTTTCAGTTTATAGGTAAAGATTGGAGTTTTTGGATCCATTTCGACATCTCATTGTACAGTTGTGCTGAAAAGTTTACACACCCCGGCAGAATTTTTGCTTTTTGGCCTTTTTTTTCAGAGAATATCAATGATAACACCAAAACTTTTTCTCCACTCGTGGGTGTGTGAACTTTTGATCAGGGTCATTTGCATGTTTTGGGTTGTCATTATGACTTAAAAAGAGAAAACACAGTAGTTTGACAATAAATGGCTTCACCCAACCACTAACCATGAGTGGAGGAAAAGATTTGGTGTTATCATTCATATTCTCTGAAAAAAAGGCCAAGAAAGCAAAAATTCTGCCGGGGTATGTAAACTTTTCAGCACAACTGTATGTAATAAGTACAAAATTACAGAGTGATCTCCTGGTCTATAACCATGTATAACGGGTATGAGGAACACACGGGGGGCCACAAACACCAGACCCCTGAGGCCATGGCGTGATTTGTACAGTATGATGACAGCCATAACTCTTACAGCAACAACATTTTTTTGACCATCGTAAGCAGAGCGTCTCTTTCATTTTACGAGAGGAACCAATCAAAGCTCAGCTTCATGTAACCAGAAGAACCAATCAGAGTTCACCTTTCATGTTGCCAGATGAACCGATCAGAAGTCAGCTTTCATGTTACCTGAAGAACCAATCAGAGTTCAGCTTTCATGTTATAAGTGCAACTAATCAGAGCTCAATTTTTATTTTACCACAGCAGTCATAGAAACAAGGAGTCCGCCATGTACTAAAGTGAGTGCATGTGATTGTACACGGCCATCTCTGTAATGGGTAAGTACAATGTTCCTCCATTTCCCTGGACAAACCCCACAAAGAAAACACGGGCCTGTATTTATCTGGTGTCAATTTGCATATTGTGATATAGAGCATGATAGTATAACCTGGGCATCTTTTATGTATGTATATATATACTAGCTGAAGAGCCCGGCGCTGCCCGGGCATAGTAACTAACTACGTTTAGTTATAACATATTATAATGATTATATCTATATACAGTCATATGTAAAAGTTTGGGCACCCCTATTAATGTTAACCTTTTTTCTTTATAACAATTTTGGTTTTTGCAACAGGTATTTCAGTTTCATATATCTAATAACTGATGGACTCAGTTATATTTCTGGATTCAAATGAGGTTTATTGTACTAACAGAAAATGTGCAATCTGCATTTAAACAAAATTTGACCGGTGCAAAAGTATGGGCACCCTTATCATTTTCTTGATTTGAACACTCCTAACTACTTTTTACTGACTTCTTGAAGCACTAAATTGGTTTTGTACCTCATTGAGCTTTGAACTTCATAGCCAGGTGTATCAAATCATGAGAAAAGGTATTTAAGGTGGCCACTTGCAAGTAGTTCTCCTATTAGATTCTCCTATGAAGAGTGGCATCATGGGCTCCTCAAAACAACTCTCAAATGATCTGAAAACAAAGATTATTCAACATAGCTTTTCAGGGGAAGGATACAAAAAGTTGTCTCAGTGATTTAACCTGTCAGTTTCCACTGTGAGGAACATAGTTAGGAAATGGAAGAACACAGGTACAGTTCTTGTTAAGCCCAGAAGTGGCAGGCCAAGAAAAATATCAGAAAGGCAGAGAAGAAGAATGGTGAGAACACTCAAGGACAATCCACAGACCACCTCCAAAGACCTGCAGCATCATCTTGCTGCAGATGGTGTCACTGTGCATCGGTCAACAATACAGTGCACTTTGCACAAGGAGAAGCTGTATGGGAGAGTGATGCGAAAGAAGCCGTTTCTGCAAGCACGCCACAAACAGAGTCGCCTGAGGTATGCAAAAGCACATTTGGACAAGCCAGTTAGGCCGGTTTCACATTAGCGCTTTTTCAGCGCGCGCACGGCCGGGGGTAGCTCCGCCCCCAAGCCGGCTCTCTGCCCGGCGTGCCCGCCCCTTGCTTGTAGCGCCACCTACTAGCGGACAGCGGCGCCTGCGATCGGCGCACCCTATCTTTAGCATAGGGTGCGCAGATCGTGCGCAGGCCGTGCGCTAGTTGCGCTTTGACCTGCGCTGCGCACTTTTGACGGTGCGCCGTGCGCGCCAAAATCCGAAAAGTTTGATTTTGGCGCGCACGGCACACCGTCAAAATTGCGCAGCACAGGTCAAAGCGCAACTAGCGCACGGCCTGCGCACGATCTGCGCACCCTATGCTAAAGATAGGGTGCGCCGATCGCAGGCGCCGCTGTCCGCTAGTAGGCGGCGCTACAAGCAAGGGGCGGGCACGCCGGGCAGAGAGCCGGCTCGGGGGCGGAGCTACCCCCGGCCGTGCGCGCGCTGAAAAAGCGCTAATGTGAAACCGGCCTTAAATTTTGGAAGAAGGACCTGTGGACTGATGAAACAAAGATTGAGTTGTTTGGTCATACAAAAAGGCATTATGCATGCGCTGTATTGTTGACTGATGCACAGTGACACCATCTGCAGCAAGATGATGCTGCAGGTCTTTGGAGGTGGTCTGTGGATTGTCCTTGACTGTTCTCACCATTCTTCTTCTCTGCCTTTCTGATATTTTTCTTGGCCTGCCACTTCTGGGCTTAACAAGAACTGTATCTGTGTTCTTCCATTTCCTTACTATGTTCCTCACAGTGGAAACTGACAGGTTAAATCTCTGAGACAACTTTTTGTATCCTTCCCCTGAAAAGCTATGTTGAATAATCTTTGTTTTCAGATCATTTGAGAGTTGTTTTGAGGAGCTCATGATGCCACTCTTCATAGGAGAATCAAATAGGAGAACTACTTGCAAGTGGCCACTTTAAATACCTTTTCTCATGATTTGATACACCTGACTATGAAGTTCAAAGCTCAATGAGGTTACAAAACCAATTTAGTGCTTCAGGAAGTCAGTAAAAAAGTAGTTAGGAGTGTTCAAATCAAGAAAATGATAAGGGTGCCCATACTTTTGCACCGGTCAAATTTTGTTTAAATGCAGATTGCACATTTTCTGTTAGTACAATAAACCTCATTTGAATCCAGAAATATAACTGAGTCCATCAGTTATTAGATATATGAAACTGAAATAGCTGTTGCAAAAACCAAAATTGTTATAAAGAAAAAAGGTTAACATTAATAGGGGTGCCCAAACTTTTACATATGACTGTATATATATATATATATATATATATATATATATAAAGCTGAGGGTAGACCCCCGTCCACTCCGCATAGCCACATTCACTATAATATCCCTCATCATCCCATCAGCCAGAGCCACCGGACTACTACCCCTAATATCCCACATCATCCCATCAGCCAGAGCCACCGGACTACTACCCCTAATATCCCACATCATCCCATCAGCCAGAGCCATCGGACTACTACCCCTAATATCCCACATCATCCCGTCAGCCAGAGCCACCGGACTACTACCCCTAATATCCCACATCATCCCATCAGCCAGAGCCACCGGACTACTACCCCTAATATCCCACATCATCCTGTCAGCCAGAGCTACCGGACTACTACCACTAAAATCCCACATCATCCCAACAGCCAGAGCCACCGGACTACTACCCCTAATATCCCACATTATCCCGTCAGCCAGAGCCACCGGACTACTACCCCTAATACCCAACATCATCCCGTCAGCCAGAACTACCGGACTACTACCCCTAATATCCCACATCATCCCATCAGCCAGAGCCACCGGACTACTCCCCCTAATATCCCATATCATCCCATCAGCCAGAGCCACCGGACTACTACCCCTAATATCCCACATCATCCCGTCAGCCAGAGCCATCGGACTGCTACCCCTAATATCCCATATCATCCCGTCAGCCAGAGCCACCGGACTACTACCCCTAATATCCCACATCATCCCGTCAGCCAGAGCCACCGGACTACTACCCCTAATATCCCACATCATCCCGTCAGCCAGAACTACCGGACTACTACCCCTAATATCCCACATCATCCCATCAACCAGAGCCACCGGACTACTACCCCTAATATCCCACATCATCCCGTCAGCCAGAGCCACCGGACTACTACCCCTAATATCCCACATCATCCCGTCAGCCAGAGCCACCGGACTACTACCCCTAATATCCCATATCATCCCGTCAGCCAGAGTCACCGGACTACTACCCCTAATATCCCACATCATCCCGTCAGCCAGAGCCACCGGACTGCTACCCCTAATATCCCACATCATCCCGTCAGCCAGAGCCACCGGACTACTACCCCTAATATCCCATATCATCCCGTCAGCCAGAGTCACCGGACTACTACCCCTAATATCCCACATCATCCCGTCAGCCAGAGTCACCGGACTACTACCCCTAATATCCCACATCATCCCGTCAGCCAGAGCCACCGGACTGCTACCCCTAATATCCCACATCATCCCGTCAGCCATAGCCACCGGACTACTACCCCTAATATCCCACATCATCCCGACAGCCAGAGCTACCGGACTACTACCCCTAATATCCCACATCATCCCGTCAGCCAGAGCCACCGGACTACTACCCCTAATATCCCACATCATCCCGTCAGCCAGAGCCACCGGACTACTACCCCTTATATCCCACATCATCCCGTCAGCCAGAGCTACCGGAATACTATTCCTAATATCCCACATCATCCCGTCAGCTAGAGCCACCGGACTACTACTCCTAATATCCATCATCATCCCGTCAGCCAGAGCCACCGGACTACTACCCCTAATATCCCACATCATCCGGTCAGCCAGAGCCACCGGACTACTATCCCTAATATCCCACATCATCCCGTCAGCCAGAGCCACCAGACTACTACCCCTAATATCCCACATCATCCCGTCAGCCAGAGCTACCAGACTACTCCCCCTAATATCCCACATCATCCCGTCAGCCAGAGCCACCGGACTACTACCCCTAATATCCCACATCATCCCGTCAGCCAGAGCCAGTGGACTACTACCCCTAATATCCCACATCATCCCGTCAGCCAGAGCCACCGGACTACTACCATTAATATACCACATCATCCCGTCAGCCAGAGCCACCGGACTACTACCCCTAATATCCCACATCATCCCGTCAGCCAGTGCCACCGGACTACTACCCCTAATATCCCACATCATCCCGTCAGCCAGAGCCACCGGACTACTACCACTAATATCCCACATCATCCCATCAGCCAGAGCCACCGGACTGCTACCCCTAATATCCCCCATCATCCCATCAGCCAGAGCCACCGGAATACTACCCCTAATATCCCACATCATCCCATCAGCCAGAGCCACCGGACTGCTACCCCTAATATCCCACATCATCCCATCAGCCAGAGTCACCGGACTACTACCGCTAATATCCCACATCATCCCGTCAGCCAGAGCCACCGGACTACTACCCCTAATATCCCACATCATCCTGTCAGCCAGAGCTACCGGACTACTACCCCTAATATCCCACATCATCCCGTCAGCCAGAGCCACCGGACTACAACCCCTAATATCCCACATCATCCCGACAGCCAGAGCCACCGGACTACTACCCCTAATATCCCACATCATCCCGTCAGCCAGAGCCACCGGACTACTACCCCTAATATCCCACATCATCACGTCAGCCAGAGCCACCGGACTACTACCCCTAATATCCTACATCATCCCATCAGCCAGAGTCACCGGACTACTACCGCTAATATCCCACATCATCCCGTCAGCCAGCGCTACCGGACTAATATTCCTAATATCCCACATCATCCCGTCAGCCAGAGCCACCGGACTACAACCCCTAATATTCCACATCATCCCATCAGCCAGAGCCACCGGACTACTACCTCTAATATCCCACATCATCCCGTCAGCCAGAGCCACTGGAGTACTCCCCCTAATATCCCACATCATCCCGTCAGCCAGAGCCACCGGACTACTACCCCTAATATCCCACATCATCCCGTCAGCCAGAGCCACCGGACTACTACCCCTAATATCCCACATCATCCTGTCAGCCAGAGCTACCGGACTACAACCCCTAATATCCCACATCATCCCGTCAGCCAGAGCCACCGGACTACTACCCCTAATATCCCACATCATCCCGACAGCCAGAGCCACCGGACTACTACCCCTAATATCCCACATCATCCCGTCAGCCAGAGCCACCGGACTACTACCCCTAATATCCCACATCATCACGTCAGCCAGAGCCACCGGACTACTACCCCTAATATCCCACATCATCCCGTCAGCCAGAGCTACCGGACTACTATTCCTAATATCCCACATCATCCCGTCAGCCAGAGCCACCGGACTACTACCCCTAATATCCCACATCATCCCGTCAGCCAGAGCCACCGGACGACTACCCCTAATATCCCACATCATCCCATCAGCCAGAGCCACTGGACTACTACCCCTAATATCCCACATCATCCTGTCAGCCAGAGCCACCGGACTACTACCTCTAATATCCCACATCATCCTGTCAGCCAGAGCCACCGGACTACTACCCCTAATATCCCACATCATCCCATCAGCCAGAGCTACCAGACTACTACCCCTAATATCCCACATCATCCCGTCAGCCAGAGCTACCGGACTACTACCCCTAATATCCCACATCATCCCGTCAGCCAGAGCCACCGGACTACTACCCCTAATATCCCACATCATCCCGTCAGCCAGAGCCACCAGACTACTACCCCTAATATCCCACATCATCCCGTCAGCCAGAGCTACCGGACTACTACCCCTAATATCCCACATCATCCCGTCAGCCAGATCCACCGGACTACTACCCCTAATATCCCACATCATCCCGTCAGCCAGAGCTACCGGACTACTACCCCTAATATCCCACATCATCCCGTCAGCCAGAGCCACCGGACTACTACCCCTAATATCCCACATCATCCCATCAGCCAGAGCCACCGGACTACTACCCCTAATATCCCATATCATCACGTCAGCCAGAGCCACCGGACTACTACCACTAATATCCCACATCATCCCGTCAGCCAGAGTCACCGGACTACTACCCCTAATATCCCACATCATCCCGTCAGAGCCACCGGACTACTACCCCTAATATCCCACATCATCACGTCAGCCAGAGCCACCGGACTACTACCCCTAATATCCCACATCATTCCATCAGCCAGATCCACCGGACTACTACCCCTAATATCCCACATCATCACGTCAGCCAGAGCTAACGGACTACTACCCCTAATATCCCACATCATCCCGTCAGCCAGAGCCACCGGACTACTACCACTAATATCCCACATCATCCCGTCAGCCAGAGCCACAGGACTACTACCCCTAATATCCCACATCATCCCGTCAGCCAGAGCCACCGGACTACTACCCCTAATATCCCACATCATCCCGTCAGCCAGATCCACCGGACTACTACCCCTAATATCCCACATCATCCTGTCAGCCAGAGCTACCGGACTACTACCCCTAATATCCCACATCATCCCATCAGCCAGAGCCACCGGACTACTACCCCTAATATCCCACATCATCCCGTCAGCCAGATCCACCGGACTACTACCCCTAATACCCCACATCATCCCGTCAGCCAGAACTACCGGACTACTACCCCTAATATCCCACATCATCCCATCAGCCAGAGCCACCGGACTACTCCACCTAATATCCCACATCATCCCGTCAGTCAGAGCCACCAGACTACTACCCCTAATATCCCACATCATCCCATCAGCCAGAGCCACCGGACTACTACCCCTAATATCCCACATCATCCCGTCAGCCAGAGCCACCGGACTACTACCCCTAATATCCCACATCATCCCGTCAGCCAGAGCCACCGGACTACTACCCCTAATATCCCACATCATCCCGTCAGCCAGAGCTACCGGACTACTACCCCTAATATCACTCATCATCCCGTCAGCCAGAGCCACCAGACTACTACCCCTAATATCCCACATCATCCCATCAGCCAGAGCCACCGGACTACTACCCCTAATATCCCACATCATCCCATCAGCCAGAGCCACCGGACTACTACCCCTAATATCCCACATCATCCCGTCAGCCAGAGCTACCGGACTACTACCCCTAATATCCCACATCATCCTGTCAGCCAGAGCTACCGGACTACTACCACTAATATCCCACATCATCCTATCAGCCAGAGCCACCGGACTACTACCACTAATTTCCCACATCATCCTATCAGCCAGAGCTACCGGACTACTACCCCTAATATCCCACATCATCCTGTCAGCCAGAGCTACCGGACTACTACCCCTAATACCCCACATCATCCCATCAGCCAGAGCCACTGGACTACTACCATTAATATCCCACATCATCCCATCAGCCAGAGCCAGCGGACTACTACCCCTAATACCCCACATCATCCCATCAGCCAGAGCCACCGGACTACTACCCCTAATATCCCACATCATCCCATCAGCCAGAGCCACCGGACTACTACCCCTAATATCCCACATCGTCCCGTCAGCCAGAGCAACCGGACTACTACCCCTAATATCCCTCATCATCCCGTCAGCCAGAGCCACTGGACTACTACCCCTAATATCCCACATCATCCCATCAGCCAGAGCCACTGGACTACTACCCATAATACCCCACATCATCCCATCAGCCAGAGCCACCGGACTACTACCCCTAATATCCCACATCATCCCATCAGCCAGAGCCACCGGACTACTACCCCTAATATCCCACATCATCCCGTCAGCCAGAGCCACCGGACTACTACCCCTAATATCCCTCATCATCCCGTCAGCCAGAGCCAATGGACTACTACCCCTAATATCCCACATCATCCCATCAGCCAGAGCCACTGGACTACTACCCCTAATACCCCACATCATCCCGTCAGCCAGAGCCACCGGACTACTACCCCTAATACCCCACATCATCCCATCAGCCAGAGCCACCGGACTACTACCCCTAATATCCCACATCATCCCATCAGCCAGAGTCACCGGACTACTACCCCTAATATCCCTCATCATCCCGTCAGCCAGAGCCACCGGACTACTACCGCTAATATCCCTCATCATCCCGTCAGCCAGAGCCACTGGACTACTACCCCTAATATCCCACATCATCCCGTCAGCCAGAGCCACTGGACTACTACCCCTAATATCCCACATCATCCCATCAGCCAGAGCCACCGGACTACTACCACTAATATCCCACATCATCCCATCAGCCAGAGCCACCGGACTACTACCCCTAATATCCCTCATCATCCCGTCAGCCAGAGCCACCGGACTACTACCCCTAATATCCCTCATCATCCCGTCAGCCAGAGCCACTGGACTACTACCCCTAATATCCCACATCATCCCATCAGCCAGAGCCACTGGACTACTACCCCTAATACCCCACATCATCCCGTCAGCCAGAGCCACCTGACTACTACCCCTAATACCCCACATCATCCCATCAGCCAGAGCCACCGGACTACTACCCCTAATATCCCACATCATCCCGTCAGCCAGAGCCACCGGACTACTACCCCTAATATCCCACATCATCCCGTCAGCCAGAGCCACCGGACTACTACCCCTAATATCCCACATCATCCCGTCAGCCAGTGCCACCGGACTACTACCCCTAATATCCCACATCATCCCGTCAGCCAGAGCCACCGGACTACTACCACTAATATCCCACATCATCCCATCAGCCAGAGCCACCGGACTACTACCCCTAATATCCCACATCATCCCGTCAGCCAGTGCCACCGGACTACTACCCCTAATATCCCACATCATCCCGTCAGCCAGAGCCACCGGACTACTACCACTAATATCCCCCATCATCCCATCAGCCAGAGCCACCGGAATACTACCCCTAATATCCCACATCATCCCATCAGACAGAGCCACCGGACTGCTACCCCTAATATCCCACATCATCCCATCAGCCAGAGTCACCGGACTACTACCGCTAATATCCCACATCATCCCGTCAGCCAGAGCCACCGGACTACTACCCCTAATATCCCACATCATCCTGTCAGCCAGAGCTACCGGACTACTACCCCTAATATCCCACATCATCCCGTCAGCCAGAGCCACCGGACTACTACCCCTAATATCCCACATCATCCCGACAGCCAGAGCCACCGGACTACTACCCCTAATATCCCACATCATCCCGTCAGCCAGAGCCACCGGACTACTACCCCTAATATCCCACATCATCACGTCAGCCAGAGCCACCGGACTACTACCCCTAATATCCCACATCATCCCATCAGCCAGAGTCACCGGACTACTACCGCTAATATCCCACATCATCCCGTCAGCCAGCGCTACCGGACTAATATTCCTAATATCCCACATCATCCCGTCAGCCAGAGCCACCGGACTACAACCCCTAATATTCCACATCATCCCATCAGCCAGAGCCACCGGACTACTACCCCTAATATCCCACATCATCCCGTCAGCCAGAGCCACTGGAGTACTCCCCCTAATATCCCACATCATCCCGTCAGCCAGAGCCACCGGACTACTACCCCTAATATCCCACATCATCCCGTCAGCCAGAGCCACCGGACTACTACCCCTAATATCCCACATCATCCTGTCAGCCAGAGCTACCGGACTACTACCCCTAATATCCCACATCATCCCGTCAGCCAGAGCCACCGGACTACTACCCCTAATATCCCACATCATCCTGTCAGCCAGAGCTACCGGACTACTACCCCTAATATCCCACATCATCCCGTCAGCCAGAGCCACCGGACTACTACCCCTAATATCCCACATCATCCCGACAGCCAGAGCCACCGGACTACTACCCCTAATATCCCACATCATCCTGTCAGCCAGAGCCACTGTACTACTACCCCTAATATCCCACATCATCACGTCAGCCAGAGCCACCGGACTACTACCCCTAATATCCCACATCATCCCGTCAGCCAGAGCTACCGGACTACTATTCCTAATATCCCACATCATCCCGTCAGCCAGAGCCACCGGACTACTACCCCTAATATCCCACATCATCCCGTCAGCCAGAGCCACCGGACGACTACCCCTAATATCCCACATCATCCCATCAGCCAGAGCCACTGGACTACTACCCCTAATATCCCACATCATCCTGTCAGCCAGAGCCACCGGACTACTACCTCTAATATCCCACATCATCCTGTCAGCCAGAGCCACCGGACTACTACCCCTAATATCCCACATCATCCCATCAGCCAGAGCTACCAGACTACTACCCCTAATATCCCACATCATCCCGTCAGCCAGAGCTACCGGACTACTACCCCTAATATCCCACATCATCCCGTCAGCCAGAGCCACCGGACTACTACCCCTAATATCCCACATCATCCCGTCAGCCAGAGCCACCAGACTACTACCCCTAATATCCCACATCATCCCGTCAGCCAGAGCTACCGGACTACTACCCCTAATATCCCACATCATCCTGTCAGCCAGATCCACCGGACTACTACCCCTAATATCCCACATCATCCCGTCAGCCAGAGCTACCGGACTACTACCCCTAATATCCCACATCATCCCGTCAGCCAGAGCCACCGGACTACTACCCCTAATATCCCACATCATCCCATCAGCCAGAGCCACCGGACTACTACCCCTAATATCCCATATCATCACGTCAGCCAGAGCCACCGGACTACTACCACTAATATCCCACATCATCCTGTCAGCCAGAGTCACCGGACTACTACCCCTAATATCCCACATCATCCCGTCAGAGCCACCGGACTACTACCCCTAATATCCCACATCATCCCGTCAGCCAGAGCCACCGGACTACTACCCCTAATATCCCACATCATTCCATCAGCCAGATCCACCGGACTACTACCCCTAATATCCCACATCATCACGTCAGCCAGAGCTACCGGACTACTACCCCTAATATCCCACATCATCCCGTCAGCCAGAGCCACCGGACTACTACCACTAATATCCCACATCATCCCGTCAGCCAGAGCCACAGGACTACTACCCCTAATATCCCACATCATCCCGTCAGCCAGAGCCACCGGACTACTACCCCTAATATCCCACATCATCCCGTCAGCCAGATCCACCGGACTACTACCCCTAATATCCCACATCATCCTGTCAGCCAGAGCCACCGGACTACTACCTCTAATATCCCACATCATCCCGTCAGCCAGAGCTACCGGACTACTACCCCTAATATCCCACATCATCCCATCAGCCAGAGCCACCGGACTACTACCCCTAATATCCCACATCATCCCGTCAGCCAGAGCCACCGGACTACTACCCCTAATACCCCACATCATCCCGTCAGCCAGAACTACCGGACTACTACCCCTAATATCCCACATCATCCCATCAGCCAGAGCCACCGGACTACTCCACCTAATATCCCACATCATCCCGTCAGTCAGAGCCACCAGACTACTACCCCTAATATCCCACATCATCCCATCAGCCAGAGCCACCGGACTACTACCCCTAATATCCCACATCATCCCGTCAGCCAGAGCCACCGGACTACTACCCCTAATATCCCACATCATCCCGTCAGCCAGAGCCACCGGACTACTACCCCTAATATCCCACATCATCCCGTCAGCCAGAGCTACCGGACTACTACCCCTAATATCACTCATCATCCCGTCAGCCAGAGCCACCAGACTACTACCCCTAATATCCCTCATCATCCCATCAGCCAGAGCCACCGGACTACTACCCCTAATATCCCACATCATCCCATCAGCCAGAGCCACCGGACTACTACCCCTAATATCCCACATCATCCCGTCAGCCAGAGCTACCGGACTACTACCCCTAATATCCCACATCATCCTGTCAGCCAGAGCTACCGGACTACTACCACTAATATCCCACATCATCCTATCAGCCAGAGCCACCGGACTACTACCACTAATATCCCACATCATCCTATCAGCTAGAGCTACCGGACTACTACCCCTAATATCCCACATCATCCTGTCAGCCAGAGCTACCGGACTACTACCCCTAATACCCCACATCATCCCATCAGCCAGAGCCACTGGACTACTACCACTAATATCCCACATCATCCCATCAGCCAGAGCCAGCGGACTACTACCCCTAATACCCCACATCATCCCATCAGCCAGAGCCACCGGACTACTACCCCTAATATCCCACATCATCCCATCAGCCAGAGCCACCGGACTACTACCCCTAATATCCCACATCGTCCCGTCAGCCAGAGCAACCGGACTACTACCCCTAATATCCCTCATCATCCCGTCAGCCAGAGCCACTGGACTACTACCCCTAATATCCCACATCATCCCATCAGCCAGAGCCACTGGACTACTACCCATAATACCCCACATCATCCCATCAGCCAGAGCCACCGGAGTACTACCCCTAATATCGCACATCATCCCGTCAGCCAGAGCCACCGGACTACTACCCCTAATACCCCACATCATCCCATCAGCCAGAGCCACCGGACTACTACCCCTAATATCCCACATCATCCCATCAGCCAGAGCCACCGGACTACTACCCCTAATATCCCACATCATCCCGTCAGCCAGAGCCACCGGACTACTACCCCTAATATCCCTCATCATCCCGTCAGCCAGAGCCAATGGACTACTACCCCTAATATCCCACATCATCCCATCAGCCAGAGCCACTGGACTACTACCCCTAATACCCCACATCATCCCGTCAGCCAGAGCCACCGGACTACTACCCCTAATACCCCACATCATCCCATCAGCCAGAGCCACCGGACTACTACCCCTAATATCCCACATCATCCCATCAGCCAGAGTCACCGGACTACTACCCCTAATATCCCTCATCATCCCGTCAGCCAGAGCCACCGGACTACTACCGCTAATATCCCTCATCATTCCGTCAGCCAGAGCCACTGGACTACTACCCCTAATATCCCACATCATCCCGTCAGCCAGAGCCACTGGACTACTACCCCAAATATCCCACATCATCCCATCAGCCAGAGCCACCGGACTACTACCACTAATATCCCACATCATCCCATCAGCCAGAGCCACCGGACTACTACCCCTAATATCCCTCATCATCCCGTCAGCCAGAGCCACCGGACTACTACCCCTAATATCCCTCATCATCCCGTCAGCCAGAGCCACTGGACTACTACCCCTAATATCCCACATCATCCCATCAGCCAGAGCCACTGGACTACTACCCCTAATACCCCACATCATCCCGTCAGCCAGAGCCACCTGACTACTACTCCTAATACCCCACATCATCCCATCAGCCAGAGCCACCGGACTACTACCCCTAATATCCCACATCATCCCGTCAGCCAGAGCCACCGGACTACTACCCCTAATACCCCACATCATCCCATCAGCCAGAGCCACCGGACTACTACCCCTAATATCCCACATCATCCCATCAGCCAGAGCCACCGGACTACTATCCCTAATATCCCTCATCATCCCGTCAGCCAGAGCCACCGGACTACTACCCCTAATATCCCTCATCATCCCGTCAGCCAGAGCCACCGGACTACTACATCTAATACCCCACATCATCCCATCAGCCAGAGCCACCGGACTACTACCCCTAATATCCCTCATCATCCCGTCAGCCAGGGCCACCGGACTACTACCCCAAATATCCCACATCATCCCGTCAGCCAGAGCCACTGGACTACTACCCCTAATATCCCACATCATCCCGCCAGCCAGAGCCACCGGACTACTACCCCAAATATCCCACATCATCCCGCCAGCCAGAGCCACCGGACTACTACCCCTAATATCCCACATCATCCCATCAGCCAGAGCCACCAGACTACTACCCCTAATATCCCACATCATCCCGTCAGTCAGAGCCACCGGACTACTACCCCTAATATCCCACATCATCCCGTCAGCCAGAGCCACTGGAATACTACCCCTAATATCCCACATCATCCCGCCAGCCAGAGCCACCGGACTACTACCCCTAATATCCCACATCATCCCGTCAGCCAGAGCCACTGGACTACTACCCCTAATATCCCACATCATCCCATCAGCCAGAGCCACCAGAATACTACCCCTAATATCCCACATCATCCCGTCAGCCAGAGCCACCGGACTACTACCCCTAATATCTCACATCATCCCATCAGCCAGAGCCACTGGAATACTACCCCTAATATCCCACATCATCCCATCAGCCAGAGCCACCGGACTACTACCCCTAATATCCCACATCATCCCATCAGCCAGAGCCACCGGACTACTACCCCTAATATCCCACATCATCCCGTCAGCCAGAGCCACTGTACTACTACCCCTAATATCCCACATCATCCCGTCAGCCAGAGCCACCGGACTACTACCCCTAATATCCCACATCATCCCGTCAGCCAGAGCCACCGGACTACTACCCCTAATATCCCACATCATCCCATCAGCCAGAGCCACTGGACTACTACCCCTAATATCCCACATCATCCCGTCAGCCAGAGCCACCGGACTACTACCGCTAATATCCCACATCTTCCCATCAGCCAGAGCCACTGGACTACTACCCCTAATATCCCACATCATCCCATCAGCCAGAGTCACCGGACTACTACCCCTAATATCCCACATCATCCCGTCAGCCAGAGCCACTGGACTACTACCCCTAATATCCCACATCATCCCATCAGCCAGAGCCACCAGACTACTACCCCTAATATCCCACATCATCCCGTCAGCCAGAGCCACCGGACTACTACCCCTAATATCTCACATCATCCCATCAGCCAGAGCCACTGGAATACTACCCCTAATATCCCACATCATCCCATCAGCCAGAGCCACCAGACTACTACCTCTAATATCCCACATCATCCCGTCAGCCAGAGCCACTGGACTACTAACCCTAATATCCCACATCATCCCGTCAGCCAGAGCCACCGGACTACTACCCCTAATATCCCACATCATCCCGTCAGCCAGAGCCACTGGACTACTACCCCTAATATCCCACATCATCCCGTCAGCCAGAGCCACCGGACTACTACCCCTAATATCCCACATCATCCCGTCAGCCAGAGCCACCGGACTACTACCCCTAATATCCCACATCATCCCATCAGCCAGAGCCACTGGACTACTACCCCTAATATCCCACATCATCCCGTCAGCCAGAGCCACCGGACTACTACCGCTAATATCCCACATCTTCCCATCAGCCAGAGCCACTGGACTACTACCCCTAATATCCCACATCATCCCATCAGCCAGAGTCACCGGACTACTACCCCTAATATCCCACATCATCCTGTCAGCCAGAGCCACCGGACTACTACCCCTAAAATCCCTCATCATCCCGTCAGCCAGAGCCACCGGACTACTACCCCTAATATCCCACATCATCCCGGCAGCCAGAGGTACCGGACTACTACCCCTAATATCCCTCATCATCCCGTCAGCCAGAGCCACCGGACTACTACCCCTAATATCCCACATCATCCCATCAGCCAGAGCCACTGGACTACTACCCCTAATATCCCACATCATCCCATCAGCCAGAGCCACCAGACTACTACCTCTAATATCCCACATCATCCCGTCAGCCAGAGCCACTGGACTACTACCCCTAATATCCCACATCATCCCGTCAGCCAAAGCCACCGGACTACTACCCCTAATATCCCTCATCATCCCATCAGCCAGAGCCACTGGACTACTACCCCTAATATCCCACATCATCCCGTCAGCCAGAGCCACCGGACTACTACCCCTAATATCCCTCATCATCCCATCAGCCAGAGCCACTGGACTACTACCCCTAATATCCCACATCATCCCGTCAGCCAGAGCCACTGGACTACTACCCCTAATATCCCACATCATCTCGTCAGCCAGAGCCACTGGACTACTACCCCTAATATCCCTCATCATCCCATCAGCCAGAGCCACTGGACTACTACCCCTAATATCCCACATCATCCCGTCAGCCAGAACCACTGGACTACTACCCCTAATATCCCTCATCATCCCATCAGCCAGAGCCACTGGACTACTACCCCTAATATCCCTCATCATCCCATCAGCCAGAGCCACTGGACTACTACCCCTAATATCCCACATCATCCCATCAGCCAGAGCCACCGGACTACTACCACTAATATCCCACATCATCCCGGCAGCCAGAGGTACCGGACTACTACCCCTAATATCCCTCATCATCCCGTCAGCCAGAGCCACCAGACTACTACCCCTAATATCCCACAATATCCCGGCAGCCAGAGCCACCGGACTACTACCCCTAATATCCCACATCATCCCATCAGCCAGAGCCACTGGACTACTACCCCTAATATCCCACATCATCCCATCAGCCAGAGCCACCGGACTACTACCCCTAATATCCCACATCATCCCATCAGCCAGAGCCACCGGACTACTACCCCTAATATCCCACATCATCCTGTCAGGCAGAGCCACCGGACTACTACCACTAATATCCCACATCATCCCGTCAGCCAGAGCCACTGGACTACTACCTCTAATATCCCTCATCATCCCGTCAGCCAGAGCCACCGGACTACTACCCCTAATATCCCACATCATCCCGGCAGCCAGAGGTACCGGACTACTACCCCTAATATCCCACATCATCCCATCAGCCAGAGGTACCGGACTACTACCCCTAATATCCCACATCATCCCGTCAGCCAGAGCCACCGGACTACTACCCCTAATATCCCACATCATCTCGTCAGCCATAGCCACCGAACTACTACCCCTAATATCCCACATCATCCCGTCAGCCAGAGCCACCAGACTACTACCCCTAATATCCCACATCATCCCGTCAGCCAGAGCCACCGGACTACTACCCCTAATATCCCACATCATCCCATCAGCCAGAGCCACTGGACTACTCCCCCTAATATCCCACATCATCCTGTCAGCCAGAGCCACCGGACTACTACCCCTTATATCCCACATC
This sequence comes from Dendrobates tinctorius, assembly GCF_039654945.1. Lineage (NCBI taxonomy): Eukaryota > Metazoa > Chordata > Amphibia > Anura > Dendrobatidae > Dendrobates > Dendrobates tinctorius. The sequence goes on along the minus strand of NW_027361991.1, from coordinate 1,061,241 downwards.
ATCCCGGCAGCCAGAGGTACCGGACTACTACCCCTAATATCCCACATCATCCTGTCAGCCAGAGCCACCGGACTACTACCCCTAATATCCCACATCATCCCGGCAGCCAGAGGTACCGGACTACTACCCCTAATATCCCTCATCATCCCGTCAGCCAGAGCCACCGGACTACTACCCCTAATATCCCACATCATCCTGTCAGGCAGAGCCACCGGACTACTACCACTAATATCCCACATCATCCCGTCAGCCAGAGCCACTGGACTACTACCTCTAATATCCCTCATCATCCCGTCAGCCAGAGCCACCGGACTACTACCCCTAATATCCCACATCATCCCGGCAGCCAGAGGTACCGGACTACTACCCCTAATATCCCACATCATCCCGTCAGCCAGAGGTACCGGACTACTACCCCTAATATCCCACATCATCCCGTCAGCCAGAGCCACCGGACTACTACCCCTAATATCCCACATCATCTCGTCAGCCATAGCCACCGAACTACTACCCCTAATATCCCACATCATCCCGTCAGCCAGAGCCACCAGACTACTACCCCTAATATCCCACATCGTCCCATCAGCCAGAGCCACTGGACTACTCCCCCTAATATCCCACATCATCCTGTCAGCCAGAGCCACCGGACTACTACCCCTTATATCCCACATCATCCCGGCAGCCAGAGGTACCGGACTACTACCCCTAATATCCCACATCATCCTGTCAGCCAGAGCCACCGGACTACTACCCCTAATATCCCACATCATCCCGGCAGCCAGAGGTACCGGACTACTACCCCTAATATCCCTCATCATCCCGTCAGCCAGAGCCACCGGACTACTACCCCTAATATCCCACATCATCCCATCAGCCAGAGCCACTGGACTACTTCCCCTAATATCCCACATCATCCCATCAGCCAGAGCCACCAGACTACTACCTCTAATATCCCACATCATCCCGTCAGCCAGAGCCACTGGACTACTACCCCTAATATCCCACATCATCCCGTCAGCCAGAGCCACCGGACTACTACCCCTAATATCCCTCATCATCCCATCAGCCAGAGCCACTGGACTACTACCCCTAATATCCCACATCATCCCGTCAGCCAGAGCCACTGGACTACTACCCCTAATATCCCTCATCATCCCATCAGCCAGAGCCACCAGACTACTACCTCTAATATCCCACATCATCCCGTCAGCCAGAGCCACTGGACTACTACCCCTAATATCCCTCATCATCCCATCAGCCAGAGCCACCGGACTACTACCCCTAATATCCCACATCATCCCGTCAACCAGAGCCACCGGACTACTACCCCTAATATCCCACATCATCCCATCAGCCAGAGCCACTGGACTACTACCCCTAATATCCCACATCATCCTGTCAGCCAGAGCCACCGGACTACTACCACTAATATCCCACATCATCCCGGCAGCCAGAGGTACCGGACTACTACCCCAAATATCCCTCATCATCCCGTCAGCCAGAGCCACCGGACTACTACCCCTAATATCCCACATCATCCCGGCAGCCAGAGCCACCGGACTACTACCCCTAATATCCCACATCATCCCATCAGCCAGAGCCACTGGACTACTACCCCTAATATCCGTCATCATCCCATCAGCCAGAGCCACCGGACTACTACCCCTAATATCCCACATCATCCCATCAGCCAGTACCACCGGACTACTACCCCTAATATCCCACATCTTCCTGTCAGCCAGAGCCACCGGACTACTACCACTAATATCCCACATCATCCCGTCAGCCAGAGGTACCGGACTACTACCCCTAATATCCCACATCATCCCATCAGCCAGAGCCACTGGACTACTACCCCTAATATCCCTCATCATCCCATCAGCCAGAGCCACCGGACTACTACCCCTAATATCCCACATCATCCCATCAGCCAGTACCACCGGACTACTACCCCTAATATCCCACATCATCCTGTCAGCCAGAGCCACCGGACTACTACCACTAATATCCCACATCATCCCGTCAGCCAGAGGTACCGGACTACTACCCCTAATATCCCACATCATCCCATCAGCCAGAGCCACTGGACTACTACCCCTAATATCCGTCATCATCCCATCAGCCAGAGCCACCGGACTACTACCCCTAATATCCAACATCATCCCATCAGCCAGAGCCACCGGACTACTACCCCTAATATCCCTCATCATCCCATCAGCCAGAGCCACTGGACTACTACCCCTAATATCCCTCATCATCCCGTCAGCCAGAGCCACCGGACTACTACCCCTAATATCCCTCATCATCCCATCAGCCAGAGCCACTGGACTACTACCCCTAATATCCCACATCATCCCATCAGCCAGAGCCACCGGACTACTACCCCTAATATCCCTCATCATCCCATCAGCCAGAGCCACTGGACTACTACCCCTAATATCCCACATCATCCCGTCAGCCAGAGCCACCGGACTACTACCCTTAATATCCCTCATCATCCCATCAGCCAGAGCCACTGGACTACTACCCCTAATATCCCTCATCATCCCGTCAGCCAGAGCCACCGGACTACTACCCCTAATATCCCTCATCATCCCATCAGCCAGAGCCACCGGACTAGTACCCCTAATATCCCTCATCATCCCATCAGCCAGAGCCACCAGACTACTACTCCTAATATCCCACATCATCCCGTCAGCCAGAGCCACTGGACTACTACCCCTAATATCCCTCATCATCCCGTCAGCCAGAGCCACCGGACTACTACCCCTAATATCCCACATCTTCCCGTCAGCCAGAGCCACCGGACTACTACCCCTAATATCCCACATCATCCCGTCAGCCAGAGCCACCGGACTACTACCCCTAATATCCCACATCATCTCGTCAGCCAGAGCCACCAGACTACTACCCCTAATATCCCACATCATCCCGTCAGCCAGAGCCACCGGACTACTACCCCTAATATCCTTCATCATCCCGTCAGCCAGAGCCACCGGACTACTCCCTCTAATATCCCACATCATCCCATCAGCCAGAGCCACCAGACTACTACTCCTAATATCCCACATCATCCCGTCAGCCAGAGCCACCGGACTACTACCCCTAATATCCTTCATCATCCCGTCAGCCAGAGCCACCGGACTACTACCTCTAATATCCCACATCATCCCATCAGCCAGAGCCACCGGACTACTACTCCTAATATCCCACATCATCCCGTCAGCCAGAGCCACTGGACTACTACCCCTAATATCCCTCATCATCCCGTCAGCCAGAGCCACCGGACTACTACCCCTAATATCCCACATCATCCCATCAGCCAGAGCCACCGGACTACTACCCCTAATATCCCACATCATCCCGTCAGCCAGAGCCACCGGACTACTACCCCTAATATCCCTCATCATCCCGTCAGCCAGAGCTACCGGACTACTACCCCTAATATCCCACATCATCCCGTCAGCCAGAGCCACCGGACTACTACCCCTAATATCCCACATCATCTCGTCAGCCAGAGCCACCAGACTACTACCCCTAATATCCCACATCATCCCATCAGCCAGAGCCACCGGACTACTACCCCTAATATCCCACATCTTCCCGTCAGCCAGAGCCACCGGACTACTACCCCTAATATCCCACATCATCCCGTCAGCCAGAGCCACCGGACTACTACCTCTAATATCCCACATCATCCCATCAGCCAGAGCCACCAGACTACTACTCCTAATATCCCACATCATCCCGTCAGCCAGAGCCACCGGACTACTACCCCTAATATCCTTCATCATCCCGTCAGCCAGAGCCACCGGACTACTACCTCTAATATCCCACATCATCCCATCAGCCAGAGCCACCAGACTACTACTCCTAATATCCCACATCATCCCGTCAGCCAGAGCCTCCGGACTACTACCCCTAATATCCTTCATCATCCCGTCAGCCAGAGCCACCGGACTACTACCTCTAATATCCCACATCATCCCATCAGCCAGAGCCACCGGACTACTACTCCTAATATCCCACATCATCCCGTCAGCCAGAGCCACTGGACTACTACCCCTAATATCCCTCATCATCCCGTCAGCCAGAGCCACCGGACTACTACCCCTAATATCCCACATCATCCCATCAGCCAGAGCCACCGGACTACTACCCCTAATATCCCACATCATCCCGTCAGCCAGAGCCACCGGACTACTACCCCTAATATCCCTCATCATCCCGTCAGCCAGAGCTACCGGACTACTACCCCTAATATCCCACATCATCCCGTCAGCCAGAGCCACCGGACTACTACCCCTAATATCCCACATCATCTCGTCAGCCAGAGCCACCAGACTACTACCCCTAATATCCCACATCATCCCGTCAGCCAGAGCCACCGGACTACTACCCCTAATATCCCACATCTTCCCGTCAGCCAGAGCCACCGGACTACTACCCCTAATATCCCACATCATCCCGTCAGCCAGAGCCACCGGACTACTACCTCTAATATCCCACATCATCCCATCAGCCAGAGCCACCAGACTACTACTCCTAATATCCCACATCATCCCGTCAGCCAGAGCCACCGGACTACTACCCCTAATATCCTTCATCATCCCGTCAGCCAGAGCCACCGGACTACTACCTCTAATATCCCACATCATCCCATCAGCCAGAGCCACCAGACTACTACTCCTAATATCCCACATCATCCCGTCAGCCAGAGCCACCGGACTACTACCCCTAATATCCTTCATCATCCCGTCAGCCAGAGCCACCGGACTACTACCTCTAATATCCCACATCATCCCATCAGCCAGAGCCACCGGACTACTACTCCTAATATCCCACATCATCCCGTCAGCCAGAGCCACTGGACTACTACCCCTAATATCCCTCATCATCCCGTCAGCCAGAGCCACCGGACTACTACCCCTAATATCCCACATCATCCCGTCAGCCAGAGCCACCGGACTACTACCCCTAATATCCCTCATCATCCCGTCAGCCAGAGCTACCGGACTACTACCCCTAATATCCCACATCATCCCATCAGCCAGAGCTACCGGACTACTACCCCTAATATCCCACATCATCCCATCAGCCAGAGCCTCCGGACTACTACCCCTAATATCCCACATCATCCCGTCAGCCAGAGCCTCCGGACTACTACCCCTAATATCCCACATCATCCCGTCAGCCAGAGCCTCCGGACTACTACCCCTAATATCCCACATCATCCCATCAGCCAGAGCCACCGGACTACTACCCCTAATATCCCACATCATCCCGGCAGCCAGAGCCACCGGACTACTACCCCTAATATCCCTCATCATCCCGGCAGCCAGAGCCACCGGACTACTACCCCTAATATCCCTCATCATCCCGTCAGCCAGAGCCACCGGACTACTACCCCTAATATCCCACATCATCCCGTCAGCCAGAGCCACCGGACTACTACCCCTAATATCCCACATCATCCCATCAGCCAGAGCCACCGGACTACTACCCCTAATATCCCTCATCATCCCATCAGCCAGAGCCACCGGACTACTACCCCTAATATCCCACATCATCCCGTCAGCCAGAGCCACCGGACTACTACCCCTAATATCCCACATCATCCCATCAGCCAGAGCCACCGGACTACTACCCCTAATATCCCTCATCATCCCGTCAGCCAGAGCCACCGGACTACTACTCCTAATATCCCACATCATCCCGTCAGCCAGAGCCACCGGACTACTACCCCTAATATCCCACATCATCCCATCAGCCAGAGCCACCGGACTACTACCCCTAATATCCCTCATCATCCCGTCAGCCAGAGCCACCGGACTACTACCCCTAATATCCCACATCATCCCGTCAGCCAGAGCCACCGGACTACTACCCCTAATATCCCTCATCATCCCGTCAGCCAGAGCTACCGGACTACTACCCCTAATATCCCACATCATCCCATCAGCCAGAGCCACCGGACTACTACCCCTAATATCCCACATCATCCCATCAGCCAGAGCCACCGGACTACTACCCCTAATATCCCACATCATCCCATCAGCCAGAGCCACCAGACTACTACCCCTAATATCCCACATCATCCCATCAGCCAGAGCCTCCGGACTACTACCCCTAATATCCCACATCATCCCGTCAGCCAGAGCCACCGGACTACTACCCCTAATATCCCACATCATCCCATCAGCCAGAGCCACCGGACTACTACCCCTAATATCCCTCATCATCCCGTCAGCCAGAGCCACCGGACTACTACTCCTAATATCCCACATCATCCCGTCAGCCAGAGCCACCGGACTACTACCCCTAATATCCCACATCATCCCATCAGCCAGAGCCACCGGACTACTACCCCTAATATCCCTCATCATCCCGTCAGCCAGAGCCACCGGACTACTACCCCTAATATCCCACATCATCCCGTCAGCCAGAGCCACCGGACTACTACCCCTAATATCCCTCATCATCCCGTCAGCCAGAGCTACCGGACTACTACCCCTAATATCCCACATCATCCCATCAGCCAGAGCCACCGGACTACTACCCCTAATATCCCACATCATCCCATCAGCCAGAGCCACCGGACTACTACCCCTAATATCCCACATCATCCCATCAGCCAGAGCCACCAGACTACTACCCCTAATATCCCACATCATCCCATCAGCCAGAGCCACCGGACTACTACCCCTAATATCCCACATCATCCCGTCAGCCAGAGCCACCGGACTACTACCCCTAATATCCCTCATCATCCCATCAGCCAGAGCCTCCGGACTACTACCCCTAATATCCCTCATCATCCCATCAGCCAGAGCCACCGGACTACTACCCCTAATATCCCACATCATCCCGTCAGCCAGAGCCTCCGGACTACTACCCCTAATATCCCACATCATCCCGTCAGCCAGAGCCACCGGACTACTACCCCTAATATCCCACATCATCCCGTCAGCCAGAGCCTCCGGACTACTACCCCTAATATCCCACATCATCCCGTCAGCCAGAGCCACCAGACTACTACCCCTAATATCCCACATCATCCCGTCAGCCAGAGCCACCGGACTACTACCTCTAATATCCCACATCATCCCATCAGCCAGAGCCACCGGACTACTACCCCTAATATCCCACATCATCCTGTCAGCCAGAGCCACCGGACTACTACCCCTAATATCCCACATCATCCCATCAGCCAGAGCCACCGGACTACTACTCCTAATATCCCACATCATCCCGTCAGCCAGAGCCACCGGACTACTACCTCTAATATCCCACATCATCCCATCAGCCAGAGCCACCAGACTACTACCCCTAATATCCCACATCATCCCGTCAGCCAGAGCCACCGGACTACTACCCCTAATATCCCACATCATCCCGTCAGCCAGAGCCACCGGACTACTACCCCTAATATCCCACATCATCCCGTCAGCCAGAGCCACCGGACTACTACCCCTAATATCCCACATCATCCCGTCAGCCAGAGCCACCGGACTACTACCCCTAATATCCCTCATCATCCCATCAGCCAGAGCCACCGGACTACTACCCCTAATATCCCTCATCATCCCGTCAGCCAGAGCCACCGGACTACTACCCCTAATATCCCTCATCATCCCATCAGCCAGAGCCTCCGGACTACTACCCCTAATATCCCTCATCATCCCATCAGCCAGAGCCACCGGACTACTACCCCTAATATCCCACATCATCCCGTCAGCCAGAGCCTCCGGACTACTACCCCTAATATCCCACATCATCCCGTCAGCCAGAGCCACTGGACTACTACCCCTAATATCCCACATCATCCCGTCAGCCAGAGCCACCGGACTACTACCCCTAATATCCCACATCATCCCATCAGCCAGAGCCACCGGACTACTACTCCTAATATCCCACATCATCCCGTCAGCCAGAGCCACCGGACTACTACCTCTAATATCCCACATCATCCCATCAGCCAGAGCCACCAGACTACTACCCCTAATATCCCACATCATCCCGTCAGCCAGAGCCACCGGACTACTACCCCTAATATCCCACATCATCCCGTCAGCCAGAGCCACCGGACTACTACCCCTAATATCCCACATCATCCCGTCAGCCAGAGCCACCGGACTACTACCCCTAATATCCCACATCATCCCGTCAGCCAGAGCCACCGGACTACTACCCCTAATATCCCTCATCATCCCATCAGCCAGAGCCACCGGACTACTACCCCTAATATCCCTCATCATCCCGTCAGCCAGAGCCACCGGACTACTACCCCTAATATCCCTCATCATCCCATCAGCCAGAGCCTCCGGACTACTACCCCTAATATCCCTCATCATCCCATCAGCCAGAGCCACCGGACTACTACCCCTAATATCCCTCATCATCCCGTCAGCCAGAGCCACCGGACTACTACCCCTAATATCCCTCATCATCCCATCAGCCAGAGCCTCCGGACTACTACCCCTAATATCCCTCATCATCCCATCAGCCAGAGCCTCCGGACTACTACCCCTAATATCCCTCATCATCCCGTCAGCCAGAGCCTCCGGACTACTACCCCTAATATCCCACATCATCCCGTCAGCCAGAGCCACTGGACTACTACCCCTAATATCCCACATCATCCCGTCAGCCTGGGGTCAAAACCAAAGTGCTGGATGGATTTGCCCTGACTTCCATACCAATGATCCCTTTAATAGAAGCCTGGGGTGAGAATCCGATCACTGAGGGATTTACCCTAACTTCCATACTGGAGATCCCTTTAAGAGGGAAGATGTGCCTATGGGATGGAGGATGTGTGATGGGGATATGGGCACAGGAGGGGGGTTCACTTCTGTCATGTGCTCTCTGCTCCTTTCTTGAGGGCAGACAATGGCTGGGAGCTTATGTTTCCGGGGATGTTAGTTTTTTCCCTCCGGGTCAGTGTCTGCTGAGGTGTTGTCATGCAGTGGGCAAACTGTTGCTCATAGCAACCAATCACAGCTCAGCTTCTTTTAAACAGCTCTGGTGAAATGAAAGATGCTTCATGATTGGTTGGTGATACACATACATTCAATTTTACATATATAGAGATAGATATATACAGCTGGTATAACCTGGGCATCTCCTGTATATAATTATATTTGTACAGCTGGTATAACCTGGGCATCTCCTTTATATAATTATATATGTACAGCTGGTATAACCTGGGCATCTCCTGTATATAATTATATATGTACAGTTGGTATAACCTGGGTATCTCCTGTCTATAATTATATATGTACAGCTGGTATAACCTGGGCATCTCCTGTATATAATTATATATGTACAGCTGGTATAACCTGGGTATCTCCTGTATATAATTATATGTGTACAGCTGGTATAACCTGGGCATATTCAGTATATAATTATATATGTACAGTTGGTATAACCTGGGTATCTCCTGTATATAATAATATATGTACAGCTGGTATAACCTGGGCATCTCCTGTATATAATTATATATGTACAGTTGGTATAACCTGGGTATCTCCTGTCTATAATTATATATGTACAGCTGGTATAACCTGGGCATCTCCTGTATATAATTATATATGTACATCTGGTATAACCTGGGTATCTCCTGTATATAATAATATATGTACAGCTGGTATAACCTGGGCATCTCCTGTATATAATTATATATGTACAGTTGGTATAACCTGGGTATCTCCTGTCTATAATTATATATGTACAGCTGGTATAACCTGGGCATCTCCTGTATATAATTATATATGTACAGCTGGTATAACCTGGGTATCTCCTGTATATAATTATATGTGTACAGCTGGTATAACCTGGGTATCTCCTGTATATAATTATATATGTACAGTTGGTATAACCTGGGCATCTCCAGTATATAATTATATATGTACAGTTGGCATAATCTGGGCATCTTATCTATATAATTATATGTGTACAGCTGGTATAACCTGGGTATCTCCTGTATATAATTATAAATGTACAGCCGGTATAACCTGGGCATCTCCAGTATATAATTATATATGTACAGTTGGCATAATCTGGGCATCTTATCTATATAATTATATATGTACAGCTGGTATAACCTGGGTATCCCCTGTATATAATAATATATGTACAGCTGGTATAACCTGGGCATCTCCTGTATATAATTATATATGTACAGTAGGTATAACCTGGGCATCTCCTGTATGTAATTATATATGTACAGCCGGTATAACCTGGGCATCTCCAGTATATAATTATATATGTACAGCTGGTATAACCTGGGCATCTACTGTACTTAATTATATATGTACAGCTGGTATAACCTGGGTATCTCCTTTATATAATTATATATGTACAGCTGGTATAACCTGGGTATCTCCTGTATATAATTATATATGTACAGCTGGTATAACCTGGGTATCTCCTGTATATAATTATATATGTACAGCCGGTATAACCTGGGCATCTACTGTATATAATTATATATGTACAGCTGGTATAACCTGGGTATCTCCTGTATATAATTATATATGTACAGCTGGTATAACCTGGGCATCTCCTGTATATAATTATATATGTACAGCTGGTATAACCTGGGCATCTCCTGTATATAATTATATATGTACAGCTGGCATAACCTGGGCATCTCCTGTATATAATTATATATGTACAGCTGGTATAACCTGGGCATCTACTGTATATAATTGTATATGTACAGCCGGTATAACCTGGGCATCTCCTGTATATAATTATATATGTACAGCTGGTATAACCTGGGCATCTCCTGTATATAATTATATATGTACAGCTGGTATAACCTGGGCATCTCCTGTATATAATTATATATGTACAGCTGGTATAACCTGGGCATCTCCTGTATATAATTAAATATGTACAGCTGGTATAACCAGGGTATCACCTGTAAATAATTATCTTTTACAGCTGGCATAACCTGGGCATCTCCTGTATATAAGTATATATGTACAGTTGGTATAACCTGGGTATCACCTGTATATAATTATATATGTACAACTGGTATGACCTGGCAATCTCCTGTATATAATTATATATGTAGAGCTGGTATAATCTGGGTATTTCCTGTATATAATTATATATGTACAGCTGATATAACCTGGGTATCTCCTGTATATAATTATAAATGTACAACCGGTATAACCTGGGCATCTCCTGTATATAATTTTATCTGTACAGCTGGTATAAACTGGGCATCTCCTGTATATAATTATATATGTACAGTTGGTGTAACCTGGGCATCTCCTGTATATAATTATATATGTACAGCTGGTATAACCTGAGCATCTCCTGTATATAATTATATGTGTACAGCTGGTATAACCTGAGCATCTCCTGTATATAATTATATATGTACAGCTGGTATAACGTGGGCATCTCCTGTATATAATTATATATGTACAGTTGGTATAACCTGGGCATCTCCTGTATATAATTTTATCTGTACAGCTGGTATAAACTGGGCATCTCCTGTATATAATTATATATGTACAGTTGGTGTAACCTGGGCATCTCCTGTATATAATTATATATGTACAGCTGGTATAACCTGAGCATCTCCTGTATATAATTATATGTGTACAGCTGGTATAACCTGAGCATCTCCTGTATATAATTATATATGTACAGCTGGTATAACGTGGGCATCTCCTGTATATAATTATATATGTACAGTTGGTATAACCTGGGCATCTCCTGTATATAATTATATATGTACAGCTGGTATAACCTGAGCATCTCCTGTATATAATTATATATGTACAACTGGTATAACCTGGGCATCTCCTGTATATAATTTTATATGTACAGCTAGTATAACCAGGGCATCTCCTGTATATAATTATATATGTACAGTTGGTATAACCTGGGCATCTCCTGTATATAATTTTATCTGTACAGCTGGTATAAACTGGGCATCTCCTGTATAAAATTATATATGTACAGTTGGTATAACCTGGGCATCTCCTGTATATAATTATATATGTACAGCTGGTATAACCTGAGCATTTCCTGTATATAATTATATGTGTACAGCTGGTATAACCTGAGCATCTCCTGTGTATAATTATATATGTACAGCTGTTATAACCTGGGCATCTCCTGTATATAATTATATGTGTACAGCTGGTATAACCTGGGCATCTCCTGTATATAATTATATCTGTACAGCTGGTGTATCCTGGGTATCACCTGTATATAATTATGTGTGTACAGCTGGTATAACCTGGGCATCTCCTGTATATAATTATATATGTACAGCTGACATAACCTGGGCATCTCCTGTATATAATTATATGTGTACAGCTGGTATAAAGTGGGCATCTCCTGTATATAATTGTATATGTACAGCGGGTATAACCTGGGCATCTCCTGTATATAATTATATCTGTACAGCTGGTGAATCCTGGTTATCTCCTGTATATAATTATGTGTTTACAGCTGGTATAACCTGGGTATCTCCTGTTTATAATTATATGTGTACAGCTGGTATAACCTGGGCATCTCCTGTATATAATTATATATGTAAAGCTGGTATAACCTAGGTATCTCCTGTATATAATTATATATGTACAGCCGGTATAACCTGGGCATCTCCTGTATATAATTATATATGTACAGCTGGTACAATCTGGGTATCTCCTGTATATAATTATATATGTACAGCCGGTATAACCTGGGCATCTCCTGTATATAATTATATATGTACAGCTGATATAACCTGGGTATCTCCTGTATATAATTATATATGTACAGCTGGTATAACCTGGGCATCTCCGGTACGTAATTTTATCTGTACAGCTGGTATAACCTTGGCGTCTCCTGTATATAATTATATATGTACAGGTGGTATAACCTGGGCATCTCCTGTATATAATTATATATGTACAGCTGGTATAACCTGTGCATCTTCTGTATATAATTATATGTGTACAGCTGGTATAACCTGGGCATCTCCTGTATATAATTATATATGTACAGCTGGTATAACCTGGGCATCTTCTGTATATAATTATATATGTACAGCTGGTATAACCTGAGCATCTTCTGTATATAATTATATATGTACAGTTGGCATAATCTGGGCATCTCCTGTATATAATTATATATGTACAGCCGGTATAACCTGGGCATCTAGTGTACATAATTATATATGTACAGCTGGTATAACCTGGGTATCTCCTGTACATAATTATATATGTACAGCTGGTATAACCTGGGTATCTCCTGTATATAATTATATATGTACAGCTGGTATAACCTGGGTATCTCCTGTATATAATTATATATGTACAGCTGGTATAACCTGGGTATCTCCTGTATATAATTATATATGTACAGCTGGTATAACCTGGGTATCTCCTGTACATAATTATATGTGTACAGCTGGTATAACCTGGGCATCTTATCTATATAATTATATATGTACAGCTGGTATAACCTGGGTATCCCCTGTATATAATAATATATGTACAGCTGGTATAACCTGGGCATCTCCTGTATATAATTATATATGTACAGTTGGTATAACCTGGGCATCTCCTGTATATAATTATATATGTACAGCCGGTATAACCTGGGCATCTACTGTACATAATTGTATATGTACAGCTGGTATAACCTGGGTATCTCCTGTATATAATTATATATGTACAGCTGGTATAACATGGGTATCTCCTGTATATAATTATATATGTACAGCTGGCATAACCTGGGCATCTCCTGTATATAATTATATATGTACAGCTGGTATAACCTGGGCATCTCCTGTATATAATTGCATATGTACAGCCGGTATAACCTGGGCATCTCCTGTATATAATTATATTTGTACAGCTGGTATAACCTGGGCATCTCCTGTATATAATTATATATGTACAGCTGGTATAACGTGGGCATCTCCTGTATATAATTAAATATGTACAGCTGGTATAACCTAGGCATCTCCTGTATATAATTATATATGTACAGCTGGTATAACCTGGGTATCTCCTGTATATAATTAAATATGTACAGCTGGTATAACCTGGGAATTTCCTGTATATAATTATATATGTACAGCTGATATAACATGGGTAACTCCTGCATATAATTATATATGTACAGCCGGTATAACCTGGGCATCTCCTGTATATAATTTTATCTGTACAGCTGGTATAACCTGGGCATCTCCTGTATATAATTATATATGTACAGTTGGTATAACCTGGGCATCTCCTGTATATAATTATATATGTACAGCTGGTATAACCTGGGCATCTCCTGTATATAATTATATGTGTACAGCGGTATAACCTGGGAATCTCCTGTATATAATTATATGTGTACAGCTGGTATAACCTGGGCATCTCATGTATACAATTATATATGTACAGCGGGTATAACCTGGGCATCTCCTGTATATAATTATATCCGTACTGCTGGTGTATCCTGGGTATCTCCTGTATATAATTATGTGTGTACAGCTGGTATAACCTGGGCATCTCATGTATATACTTATATATGTACAGATGGCATAACCTGGGCATCTCCTGTATATAATTATATGTGTACAGGTGGAATAACCTGGGCATCTCCTGTATATAATTATATATGTACAGCGGGTATAACCTGTGCATCTCCTGTATATAATGATATCTGTACAGCTGGTGTATCCTGGGTATCTCCTGTATATAATTATGTGTGTACAGCTGGTATAACCTGGGCATCTCATGTATATAATTATATATGTACAGCCGGTATAACCTGGGCTTCTCCTGTATATAATTATATGTGTACAGCTGGTATAGCCTGGGCATCTCCTGTATATAATTATATCTGTACAGCTGGTGTATCCTGGGTATCACCTGTATATAATTATGTGTGTACAGCTGGTATAACCTGGGCATCTCCTGTATATAATTATATATGTACAGCTGACATAACCTGGGCATCTCCTGTATATAATTATATGTGTACAGCTGGTATAAAGTGGGCATCTCCTGTATATAATTATATATGTACATCGGGTATAACCTGGGCATCTCCTGTATATAATTATATCTGTACAGCTGGTGAATCCTGGTTATCTCCTGTATATAATTATGTGTGTACAGCTGGTATAACCTGGGTATCTCCTGTTTATAATTATATGTGTACAGCTGGTATAACCTGGGCATCTCCTGTATATAATTATATATGTAAAGCTGGTATAACCTAGGTATCTCCTGTATATAATTATATATGTACAGCCGGTATAACCTGGGCATCTCCTGTATATAATTATATATGTACAGCTGGTACAATCTGGGTATCTCCTGTATATAATTATATATGTACAGCCGGTATAACCTGGGCATCTCCTGTATATAATTATATATGTACAGCTGATATAACCTGGGTATCTCCTGTATATAATTATATATGTACAGCTGGTATAACCTGGGCATCTCCGGTATGTAATTTTATCTGTACAGCTGGTATAACCTTGGCGTCTCCTGTATATAATTATATATGTACAGCTGGTATAACCTGGGCATCTCCTGTATATAATTATATATGTACAGCTGGTATAACCTGGGCATCTTCTGTATATAATTATATGTGTACAGCTGGTATAACCTGGGCATCTCCTGTATATAATTATATATGTACAGCTGGTATAACCTGGGCATCTTCTGTATATAATTATATATGTACAGCTGGTATAACCTGAGCATCTTCTGTATATAATTATATATGTACAGTTGGCATAATCTGGGCATCTCCTGTATATAATTATATATGTACAGCCGGTATAATCTGGGCATCTACTGTACATAATTATATATGTACAGCTGGTATAACCTGGGTATCTCCTGTACATAATTATATATGTACAGCTGGTATAACCTGGGTATCTCCTGTATATAATTATATATGTACAGCTGGTATAACCTGGGTATCTCCTGTATATAATTATATATGTACAGCTGGTATAACCTGGGTATCTCCTGTATATAATTATATATGTACAGCTGGTATAACCTGGGTATCTCCTGTACATAATTATATGTGTACAGCTGGTATAACCTGGGCATCTTATCTATATAATTATATATGTACAGCTGGTATAACCTGGGTATCCCCTGTATATAATAATATATGTACAGCTGGTATAACCTGGGCATCTCCTGTATATAATTATATATGTACAGTTGGTATAACCTGGGCATCTCCTGTATATAATTATATATGTACAGCCGGTATAACCTGGGCATCTACTGTACATAATTATATATGTACAGCTGGTATAACCTGGGTATCTCCTGTATATAATTATATATGTACAGCTGGTATAACCTGGGTATCTCCTGTATATAATTATATATGTACAGCTGGCATAACCTGGGCATCTCCTGTATATAATTATATATGTACAGCTGGTATAACCTGGGCATCTCCTGTATATAATTGCATATGTACAGCCTGTATAACCTGGGCATCTCCTGTATATAATTATATATGTACAGCTGGTATAACCTGGGCATCTCCTGTATATAATTATATATGTACAGCTGGTATAACGTGGGCATCTCCTGTATATAATTAAATATGTACAGCTGGTATAACCTAGGCATCTCCTGTATATAATTATATATGTACAGCTGGTATAACCTGGGTATCTCCTGTATATAATTAAATATGTACAGCTGGTATAACCTGGGCATTTCCTGTATATAATTATATATGTACAGCTGATATAACATGGGTAACTCCTGCATATAATTATATATGTACAGCCGGTATAACCTGGGCATCTCCTGTATATAATTTTATCTGTACAGCTGGTATAACCTGGGCATCTCCTGTATATAATTATATATGTACAGTTGGTATAACCTGGGCATCTCCTGTATATAATTATATATGTACAGCTGGTATAACCTGGGCATCTCCTGTATATAATTATATGTGTACAGCGGTATAACCTGGGAATCTCCTGTATATAATTATATGTGTACAGCTGGTATAACCTGGGCATCTCATTTATACAATTATATATGTACAGCGGGTATAACCTGGGCATCTCCTGTATATAATTATATCTGTACTGCTGGTGTATCCTGGGTATCTCCTGTATATAATTATGTGTGTACAGCTGGTATAACCTGGGCATCTCATGTATATAATTATATATGTACAGATGGCATAACCTGGGCATCTCCTGTATATAATTATATGTGTACAGGTGGAATAACCTGGGCATCTCCTGTATATAATTTTATATGTACAGCGGGTATAACCTGTGCATCTCCTGTATATAATGATATCTGTACAGCTGGTGTATCCTGGGTATCTCCTGTATATAAAATATGTGTGTACAGCTGGTATAACCTGGGCATCTCATGTATATAATTATATATGTACAGCCGGTATAACCTGGGCTTCTCCTGCATATAATTATATGTGTACAGCTGGTATAGCCTGGGCATCTCCTGTATATAATTATAAATGTACAGCTGGTATAACCTGGGCATCTCCTGTATATAATTGTATATGTACAGCTGGTATAGCCTGGGCATCTCCTGTATATAATTATATATGTACAACTGGTATAACCTGGGCATCTCCTGTATATAATTATATATGTACAGCGGGTATAACCTGACCATCTCCTGTAAATAATTATATATGTACAGCTGGTATAACCTGGGCATCTCCTGTATATAATTATATACGTACAGCTGGTATAACCTGGGTATCTCCTGTATATAATTAAATATGTACAGCTGGTATAACCTGGGCATCTCCTGTATATAATTATATATGTACAGCTGATATAACCTGGGCATCTCCTGCATATAATTATATATGTACAGCCGGTATAACCTGGGCATCTCCTGTATATAATTTTATCTGTACAGCTGGTATAACCTGGGCATCTCATGTATATAATTATATATGTACAGTTGATATATCCTGGGCATCTCCTGTATATAATTATATATGTACAGCTGGTATAACCTGGGTATCTCCTGTATATAATTATATATGTACAGCCGGTATAACCTGGGCATCTCCTGTATATAATTATATATGTACAGCCGGTATAACCTGGGCATCTCCTGTATATAATTTTATCTGTACAGCTGGTATAAACTGGGCATCTCCTGTATATAATTATATATGTACAGTTGGTATAACCTGGGCATCTCCTGTATATAATTTTATATGTACAGCTGGTATAACCTGAGCATCTCCTGTATATAATTATATGTGTACAGCTGGTATAACCTGAGCATCTCCTGTATATAATTATATATGTACAGCTGGTATAACCTGGGCATCTCCTGTATATAATTATATATGTACAGTTGGTATAACCTGGGCATCTCCTGTATATAATTTTATCTGTACAGCTGGTATAAACTGGGCATCTCCTGTATATAATTATATATGTACAGTTGGTATAACCTGGGCATCTCCTGTATATAATTATATATGTACAGTTGGTATAACCTGGGCATCTCCTGTATATAATTATATATGTACAGCTGGTGTAACCTGAGCATCTCCTGTATATAATTATATATGTACAACTGGTATAACCTGGGCATCTCCTGTATATAATTATATATGTACAGCTAGTATAACCAGGGCATCTCCTGTATATAATTATATATGTACAGTTGGTATAACCTGGGCATCTCCTGTATATAATTTTATCTGTACAGCTGGTATAAACTGGGCATCTACTGTATAAAATTTTATATGTACAGTTGGTATAACCTGGGCATGTCCTGTATATAATTATATATGTACAGCTGGTATAACCTGAGCATTTCCTGTATATAATTATATGTGTACAGCTGGTATATCCTGAGCATCTCCTGTGTATAATTATATATGTACAGCTGGTACAACCTGGGCATCTCCTGTATATAATAATATGTGTACAGCTGGTATAACCTGGGCATCTCCTGTATATAATTATATCTGTACAGCTGGTGTATCCTGGGTATCACCTGTATATAATTATGTGTGTACAGCTGGTATAACCTGGGCATCTCCTGTATATAATTATGTATGTACAGCTGGTATAACCTGGGCATCTTCTGTATATAATTATATGTGTACAGCTGGTATAACCTGGGCATCTCCTGTATATAATTATATATGTACAGCTGGTATAACCTGGGCATCTCCTGTATATAATTATATATGTACAGTTGGTATAACCTGGGCATCTCCTGTATATAATTATATATGTACAGCTGGTATAACCTGGGGATCATCTGTATATAATTTTATGTGTACAGCTGGTATAACCTGGGCATCTCCTGTATATAATTATATATGTACAGCTGGCATAACCTGGGCATCTCCTGTATATAATTATATATGTACAGCTGGCATAACCTGGGCATCTCCTGTATATAATTATATATGTACAGCTGGTATAACCTGGGCATCTCCTGTATATAATTGTATATGTACAGCCGGTTTAACCTGGGCATCTCCTTTATATAATTATATATGTACAGCTGGTATAACCTGGACATCTCCTGTATATAATTAAATATGTACAGCTGGTATAACCTGGGCATCTCCTGTATATAATTATATATGTACAGCTGATATAACCTGGGTATCTCCTGCATATAATTATATATGTACAGCCGGTATAACCTGGGCATCTCGTGTATATAATTTTATCTGTACAGCTGGTATAACCTGGGCATCTCCTGTATATAATTATATATGTACAGTTGGTATAACCTGGGCATCTCCTGTATATAATTATATACTTTCAGCTGGTATAACCTGGGCATCTTCTGTATATAATTATATGTGTACAGCTGGTATAACCTGGGCATCTCCTGTATATAATTATATATGTACAGCTGGCATAACCTGGGCATCTCCTGTATATAAATATATATGTACAGCTGGTATAACCTGGGCATCTCCTGTATATAATTGTATATGTACAGCCGTTATAACCTGGGCATCTCCTGTATATAATTATATATGTACAGCTGGTATAACCTGGGCATCTCCTGTATATAATTATATATGTACAGCTGGTATAACCTGGGTATCTCCTGTATATAATTATATATGTACAGCTGGTACAACATGGGCATCTCCTGTATATAATTTTATCTGTACAGCTGGTATAACCTGGGCATCTCCTGTATATAATTATATATGTACAGTTGGTAAAACCTGGGCATCTCCTGTATATAATTATATATGTACAGCCGGTATAACCTGGGCATCTCCTGTATATAATTAAATATGTACAGCTGGTATAACCTGGGCATCTCCTGTATATAATTATATACATACAGCTGGTATAACCTGGGTATCTCCTGTATATAATTAAATATGTACAGCTGCTATAACCTGGGCATCTCCTGTATATAATTATATATGTAAGGCTGATATAACCTGGGTATCTCCTGCATATAATTATATATGTACAGCCGGTATAACCTGGGCATCTCCTGTATATAATTTTATCTGTACAGCTGGTATAACCTGGGCATCTCCTGTATATAATTATATATGTACAGCTGGTATAACCTGGGTATCTCCTGTATATAATTATATGTGTACAGCTGGTATAACCTGGGCATCTTATCTATATAATTATATATGTACAGCTGGTATAACCTGGGTATCCCCTGTATATAATAATATATGTACAGCTGGTATAACCTGGGCATCTCCTGTATATAATTATATATGTACAGTTGGTATAACCTGGGCATCTCCTGTATATAATTATATATGTACAGTTGGTATAACCTGGGCATCTCCTGTATATAATTATATATGTACAGCCGGTATAACCTGGGCATCTACTGTACATAATTATATATGTACAGCTGGTGTAACCTGGGTATCTCCTGTATATAATTATATATGTACAGCTGGTATAACCTGGGTATCTCCTGTATATAATTATATATGTACAGCCGGTATAACCTGGGCATCTACTGTATATAATTATATATGTACAGCTGGTATAACCTGGGTATCTCCTGTGTATAATTATATATGTACAGCTGGTATAACCTGGGCATCTCCTGTATATAATTATATATGTACAGCTGGTATAACCTGGGCATCTCCTGTATATAATTATATATGTACAGCTGGCATAACCTGGGCATCTCCTGTATATAATTATATATGTACAGCTGGCATAACCTGGGCATCTCCTGTATATAATTGTATATGTACAGCCGGTATAACCTGGGCATCTCCTGTATATAATTATATATGTACAGCTGGTATAACCTGGGCATCTCCTGTATATAATTATATATGTACAGCTGGTATAACCTGGGCATCTCCTGTATATAATTATATATGTACAGCTGGTATAACCTGGGCATCTCCTGTATATAATTAAATATGTACAGCTGGTATAACCAGGGTATCACCTGTAAATAATTATCTTTTACAGCTGGTATAACCTGGGCATCTCCTGTATATAAGTATATATGTACAGTTGGTATAACCTGGGTATCACCTGTATATAATTATACATGTACAACTGGTATGACCTGGCAATCTCCTGTATATAATTATATATGTACAGCTGGTATAATCTGGGTATTTCCTGTATATAATTATATATGTACAGCTGATATAACCTGGGTATCTCCTGTATATAATTATAAATGTACAACCGGTATAACCTGGGCATCTCCTGTATATAATTTTATCTGTACAGCTGGTATAAACTGGGCATCTCCTGTATATAATTATATATGTACAGTTGGTGTAACCTGGGCATCTCCTGTATATAATTATATATGTACAGTTGGTATAACCTGAGCATCTCCTGTATATAATTATATGTGTACAGCTGGTATAACCTGAGCATCTCCTGTATATAATTATATATGTACAGCTGGTATAACGTGGGCATCTCCTGTATATAATTATATATGTACAGTTGGTATAACCTGGGCATCTCCTGTATATAATTTTATCTGTACAGCTGGTATAAACTGGGCATCTCCTGTATATAATTATACATGTACAGTTGGTATAACCTGGGCATCTCCTGTATATAATTATATATGTACAGTTGGTATAACCTGGGCATCTCCTGTATATAATTATATATGTACAGCTGGTATAACCTGGGCATCTTCTGTATATAATTATATATGTACAGCTGGTATAACCTGAGCATCTTCTGTATATAATTATATATGTACAGTTGGCATAATCTGGGCATCTCCTGTATATAATTATATATGTACAGCCGGTATAACCTGGGCATCTACTGTACATAATTATATATGTACAGCTGGTATAACCTGGGTATCTCCTGTACATAATTATATATGTACAGCTGGTATAACCTGGGTATCTCCTGTATATAATTATATATGTACAGCTGGTATAACCTGGGTATCTCCTGTATATAATTATATATGTACAGCTGGTATAACCTGGGTATCTCCTGTATATAATTATATATGTACAGCTGGTATAACCTGGGTATCTCCTGTACATAATTATATGTGTACAGCTGGTATAACCTGGGTATCTCCTGTATATAATTATATATGTACAGCTGGTATAACCTGGGTATCTCCTGTATATAATTATATATGTACAGCTGGCATAACCTGGGCATCTCCTGTATATAATTATATATGTACAGCTGGTATAACCTGGGCATCTCCTGTATATAATTGCATATGTACAGCCGGTATAACCTGGGCATCTACTGTACATAATTATATATGTACAGCTGGTATAACCTGGGTATCTCCTGTACATAATTATATATGTACAGCTGGTATAACCTGGGTATCTCCTGTATATAATTATATATGTACAGCTGGTATAACCTGGGTATCTCCTGTATATAATTATATATGTACAGCTGGTATAACCTGGGTATCTCCTGTATATAATTATATATGTACAGCTGGTATAACCTGGGTATCTCCTGTACATAATTATATGTGTACAGCTGGTATAACCTGGGTATCTCCTGTATATAATTATATATGTACAGCTGGTATAACCTGGGTATCTCCTGTATATAATTATATATGTACAGCTGGCATAACCTGGGCATCTCCTGTATATAATTATATATGTACAGCTGGTATAACCTGGGCATCTCCTGTATATAATTGCATATGTACAGCCGGTATAACCTGGGCATCTCCTGTATATAATTATATATGTACAGCTGGTATAACCTGGGCATCTCCTGTATATAATTATATATGTACAGCTGGTATAACGTGGGCATCTCCTGTATATAATTAAATATGTACAGCTGGTATAACCTAGGCATCTCCTGTATATAATTATATATGTACAGCTGGTATAACCTGGGTATCTCCTGTATATAATTAAATATGTACAGCTGGTATAACCTGGGCATTTCCTGTATATAATTATATATGTACAGCTGATATAACATGGGTAACTCCTGCATATAATTATATATGTACAGCCGGTATAACCTGGGCATCTCCTGTATATAATTTTATCTGTACAGCTGGTATAACCTGGGCATCTCCTGTATATATTTATATATGTACAGTTGGTATAACCTGGGCATCTCCTGTATATAATTATATATGTACAGCTGGTATAACCTGGGCATCTCCTGTATATAATTATATGTGTACAGCTGGTATAACCTGGGAATCTCCTGTATATAATTATATGTGTACAGCTGGTATAACCTGGGCATCTCATGTATACAATTATATATGTACAGCGGGTATAACCTGGGCATCTCCTGTATATAATTATATCTGTACTGCTGGTGTATCTTGGGTATCTCCTGTATATAATTATGTGTGTACAGCTGGTATAACCTGGGTTTCTCCTGTACATAATTATATATGTACAGCTGGTATAACCTGGGTATCTCCTGTATATAATTATATATGTACAGCTGGTATAACCTGGGTATCTCCTGTATATAATTATATATGTACAGCTGGTATAACCTGGGTATCTCCTGTATATAATTATATATGTACAGCTGGTATAACCTGGGTATCTCCTGTACATAATTATATGTGTACAGCTGGTATAACCTGGGCATCTTATCTATATAATTATATATGTACAGCTGGTATAACCTGGGTATCCCCTGTATATAATAATATATGTACAGCTGGTATAACCTGGGCATCTCCTGTATATAATTATATATGTACAGTTGGTATAACCTGGGCATCTCCTGTATATAATTATATATGTACAGCCGGTATAACCTGTGCATCTACTGTACATAATTATATATGTACAGCTGGTATAACCTGGGTATCTCCTGTATATAATTATATATGTACAGCTGGTATAACCTGGGTATCTCCTGTATATAATTATATATGTACAGCTGGCATAACCTGGGCATCTCCTGTATATAATTATATATGTACAGCTGGCATAACCTGGGCATCTCCTGTATATAATTATATATGTACAGCTGGTATAACCTGGGCATCTCCTGTATATAATTGTATATGTACAGCCGATTTAACCTGGGCATCTCCTTTATATAATTATATATGTACAGCTGGTATAACCTGGACATCTCCTGTATATAATTAAATATGTACAGCTGGTATAACCTGGGCATCTCCTGTATATAATTATATATGTACAGCTGATATAACCTGGGTATCTCCTGCATATAATTATATATGTACAGCCGGTATAACCTGGGCATCTCGTGTATATAATTTTATCTGTACAGCTGGTATAACCTGGGCATCTCCTGTATATAATTATATATGTACAGTTGGTATAACCTGGGCATCTCCTGTATATAATTATATACTTTCAGCTGGTATAACCTGGGCATCTTCTGTATATGATTATATGTGAACAGCTGGTATAACCTGGGCATCTCCTGTATATAATTATATATGTACAGCTGGCATAACCTGGGCATCTCCTGTATATAAATATATATGTACAGCTGGTATAACCTGGGCATCTCCTGTATATAATTGTATATGTACAGCCGGTATAACCTGGGCATCTCCTGTATATAATTATATATGTACAGCTGGTATAACCTGGGCATCTCCTGTATATAATTATATATGTACAGCTGGTATAACCTGGGTATCTCCTGTATATAATTATATATGTACAGCTGGTACAACATGGGCATCTCCTGTATATAATTTTATCTGTACAGCTGGTATAACCTGGGCATCTCCTGTATATAATTATATATGTACAGTTGGTAAAACCTGGGCATCTCCTGTATATAATTATATATGTACAGCCGGTATAACCTAGGCATCTCCTGTATATAATTAAATATGTACAGCTGGTATAACCTGGGCATCTCCTGTATATAATTATATGCATACAGCTGGTATAACCTGGGTATCTCCTGTATATAATTAAATATGTACAGCTGGTATAACCTGGGCATCTCCTGTATATAATTATATATGTACAGCTGATATAACCTGGGTATCTCCTGCATATAATTATATATGTGCAGCCGGTATAACCTGGGCATCTCCTGTATATAATTGTATCTGTACAGATGGTATAACCTGGGCATCTCCTGTATATAATTATAAATGTACAGCTGGTATAACCTGGGTATCTCCTGTATATAATTATATGTGTACAGCTGGTATAACCTGGGCATCTTATCTATATAATTATATATGTACAGCTGGTATAACCTGGGTATCCCCTGTATATAATAATATATGTACAGCTGGTATAACCTGGGCATCTCCTGTATATAATTATATATGTACAGTTGGTATAACCTGGGCATCTCCTGTATATAATTATATATGTACAGCCGGTATAACCTGGGCATCTACTGTACATAATTATATATGTACAGCTGGTATAACCTGGGTATCTCCTGTATATAATTATATATGTACAGCTGGTATAACCTGGGTATCTCCTGTATATAATTATATATGTACAGCCGGTATAACCTGGGCATCTACTGTATATAATTATATATGTACAGCTGGTATAACCTGGGTATCTCCTGTATATAATTATATATGTACAGCTGGTATAACCTGGGCATCTCCTGTATATAATTATATATGTACAGCTGGTATAACCTGGGCATCTCCTGTATATAATTATATATGTACAGCTGGTATAACCTGGGCATCTCCTGTATATAATTATATATGTACAGCTGGTATAACCTGGGCATCTCCTGTATATAATTTTATATGTACAGCTGGTATAACCTGGGCATCTCCTGTATATAATTAAATATGTACAGCTGGTATAACCAGGGTATCACCTGTAAATAATTATCTTTTACAGCTGGTATAACCTGGGCATCTCCTGTATATAAGTATATATGTACAGTTGGTATAACCTGGGTATCACCTGTATATAATTATACATGTACAACTGGTATGACCTGGCAATCTCCTGTATATAATTATATATGTACAGCTGGTATAATCTGGGTATTTCCTGTATATAATTATATATGTACAGCTGATATAACCTGGGTATCTCCTGTATATAATTATAAATGTACAACCGGTATAACCTGGGCATCTCCTGTATATAATTTTATCTGTACAGCTGGTATAAACTGTGCATCTCCTGTATATAATTATATATGTACAGTTGGTGTAACCTGGGCATCTCCTGTATATAATTATATATGTACAGCTGGTATAACCTGAGCATCTCCTGTATATAATTATATGTGTACAGCTGGTGTAACCTGAGCATCTCCTGTATATAATTATATATGTACAGCTGGTATAACGTGGGCATCTCCTGTATATAATTATATATGTACAGTTGGTATAACCTGGGCATCTCCTGTATATAATTTTATCTGTACAGCTGGTATAAACTGGGCATCTCCTGTATATAATTATATATGTACAGTTGGTATAACCTGGGCATCTCCTGTATATAATTATATATGTACAGTTGGTATAACCTGGGCATCTCCTGTATATAATTATATATGTACAGCTGGTATAACCTGAGCATCTCCTGTATATAATTATATATGTACAACTGGTATTACCTGGGCATCTCCTGTATATAATTATATATGTACAGTTGGTATAACCTGGGCATCTCCTGTATATAATTTTATCTGTACAGCTGGTATAAACTGGGCATCTCCTGTATATAATTATATGTGTACAGCTGGTATAACCTGAGCATCTCATGTGTATAATTATATATGTACAGCTGTTATAACCTGGGCATCTCCTGTATATAATTATATGTGTACAGCTGGTATAACCTGAGCATTTCCTGTATATAATTATATGTGTACAGCTGGTATAACCTGAGCATCTCCTGTGTATAATTATATATGTACAGCTGTTATAACCTGGGCATCTCCTGTATATAATTATATGTGTACAGCTGGTATAACCTGGGCATCTCCTGTATATAATTATATCTGTACAGCTGGTGTATCCTGGGTATCACCTGTATATAATTATGTGTGTACAGCTGGTATAACCTGGGCATCTCCTGTATATAATTATATATGTACAGCTGACATAACCTGGGCATCTCCTGTATATAATTATATGTGTACAGCTGGTATAAAGTGGGCATCTCCTGTATATAATTATATATGTACAGCGGGTATAACCTGGGCATCTCCTGTATATAATTATATCTGTACAGCTGGTGAATCCTGGTTATCTCCTGTATATAATTGTGTGTACAGCTGGTATAACCTGGGTATCTCCTGTTTATAATTATATGTGTACAGCTGGTATAACCTGGGCATCTCCTGTATATAATTATATATGTAAAGCTGGTATAACCTAGGTTTCTCCTGTATATAATTATATATGTACAGCCGGTATAACCTGGGCATCTCCTGTATATATAATTATATATGTACAGCTGGTACAATCTGGGTATCTCCTGTATATAATTATATATGTACAGCCGGTATAACCTGGGCATCTCCTGTATATAATTATATATGTACAGCTGATATAACCTGGGTATCTCCTGTATATAATTATATATGTACAGCTGGTATAACCTGGGCATCTCCGGTATGTAATTTTATCTGTACAGCTGGTATAACCTTGGCGTCTCCTGTATATAATTATATATGTACAGGTGGTATAACCTGGGCATCTCCTGTATATAATTATATATGTACAGCTGGTATAACCTGGGCATCTTCTGAATATAATTATATGTGTACAGCTGGTATAACCTGGGCATCTCCTGTATATAATTATATATGTACAGCTGGTATAACCTGGGCATCTTCTGTATATTATTATTTTTGTACAGCTGGTATAACCTGAGCATCTTCTGTATATAATTATATATGTACAGTTGGCATAATCTGGGCATCTCCTGTATATAATTATATATGTACAGCCGGTATAACCTGGGCATCTACTGTACATAATTATATATGTACAGCTGGTATAACCTGGGTATCTCCTGTACATAATTATATATGTACAGCTGGTATAACCTGGGTATCTCCTGTATATAATTATATATGTACAGCTGGTATAACCTGGGTATCTCCTGTATATAATTATATATGTACAGCTGGTATAACCTGGGTATCTCCTGTATATAATTATATATGTACAGCTGGTATAACCTGGGTATCTCCTGTACATAATTATATGTGTACAGCTGGTATAACCTGGGCATCTTATCTATATAATTATATATGTACAGCTGGTATAACCTGGGTATCCCCTGTATATAATAATATATGTACAGGTGGTATGACCTGGGCATCTCCTGTATATAATTATATATGTACAGTTGGTATAACCTGGGCATCTCCTGTATATAATTATATATGTACAGCCGGTATAACCTGGGCATCTACTGTACATAATTATATATGTACAGCTGGTATAACCTGGGTATCTCCTGTATATAATTATATATGTACAGCTGGTATAACCTGGGTATCTCCTGTATATAATTATATATGTACAGCTGGCATAACCTGGGCATCTCCTGTATATAATTATATATGTACAGCTGGTATAACCTGGGCATCTCCTGTATATAATTGCATATGTACAGCCGGTATAACCTGGGCATCTCCTGTATATAATTATATATGTACAGCTGGTATAACCTGGGCATCTCCTGTATATAATTATATATGTACAGCTGGTATAACGTGGGCATCTCCTGTATATAATTAAATATGTACAGCTGGTATAACCTAGGCATCTCCTGTATATAATTATATATGTACAGCTGGTATAACCTGGGTATCTCCTGTATATAATTAAATATGTACAGCTGGTATAACCTGGGCATTTCCTGTATATAATTATATATGTACAGCTGATATAACATGGGTAACTCCTGCATATAATTATATATGTACAGCCGGTATAACCTGGGCATCTCCTGTATATAATTTTATCTGTACAGCTGGTATAACCTGGGCATCTCCTGTATATAATTATATATGTACAGTTGGTATAACCTGGGCATCTCCTGTATATAATTATATATGTACAGCTGGTATAACCTGGGCATCTCCTGTATATAATTATATGTGTACAGCTGGTATAACCTGGGAATCTCCTGTATATAATTATATGTGTACAGCTGGTATAACCTGGGCATCTCATGTATACAATTATATATGTACAGCGGGTATAACCTGGGCATCTCCTGTATATAATTATATCTGTACTGCTGGTGTATCCTGGGTATCTCCTGTATATAATTATGTGTGTACAGCTGGTATAACCTGGGCATCTCTTGTATATAATTATATATGTACAGATGGCATAACCTGGGCATCCCCTGTATATAATTATATGTGTACAGGTGGAATAACCTGGGCATCTCCTGTATATAATTATATTTGTACAGCGGGTATAACCTGTGCATCTCCTGTATATAATGATATCTGTACAGCTGGTGTATCCTGGGTATCTCCTGTATATAATTATGTGTGTACAGCTGGTATAACCTGGGCATCTCATGTATATAATTATATATGTACAGCCGGTATAACCTGGGCTTCTCCTGTATATAATTATATGTGTACAGCTGGTATAGCCTGGGCATCTCCTGTATATAATTATAAATGTACAGCTGGTATAACCTGGGCATCTCCTGTATATAATTATATATGTACAGCTGGTATAGCCTGGGCATCTCCTGTATATAATTATATATGTACAGCTGGTATAACCTGGGCATCTCCTGTATATAATTGTATATGTACAGCGGGTATAACCTGACCATCTCCTGTAAATAATTATATATGTACAGCTGGTATAACCTGGGCATCTCCTGTATATAATTATATACGTACAGCTGGTATAACCTGGGTATCTCCTGTATATAATTAAATATGTACAGCTGGTATAACCTGGGCATCTCCTGTATATAATTATATATGTACAGCTGATATAACCTGGGCATCTCCTGCATATAATTATATATGTACAGCCGGTATAACCTGGGCATCTCCTGTATATAATTTTATCTGTACAGCTGGTATAACCTGGGCATCTCATGTATATAATTATATATGTACAGTTGGTATATCCTGGGCATGTCCTGTATATAATTATATATGTACAGCTGGTATAACCTGGGTATCTCCTGTATATAATTATATATGTACAGCCGGTATAACCTGGGCATCTCCTGTATATAATTATATATGTACAGCCGGTATAACCTGGGCATCTCCTGTATATAATTTTATCTGTACAGCTGGTATAAACTGTGCATCTCCTGTATATAATTATATATGTACAGTTGGTGTAACCTGGGCATCTCCTGTATATAATTATATATGTACAGCTGGTATAACCTGAGCATCTCCTGTATATAATTATATGTGTACAGCTGGTATAACCTGAGCATCTCCTGTATATAATTATATATGTACAGCTGGTATAATGTGGGCATCTCCTGTATATAATTATATATGTACAGTTGGTATAACCTGGGCATCTCCTGTATATAATTTTATCTGTACAGCTGGTATAAACTGGGCATCTCCTGTATATAATTATATATGTACAGTTGGTATAACCTGGGCATCTCCTGTATATAATTATATATGTACAGTTGGTATAACCTGGGCATCTCCTGTATATAATTATATATGTACAGCTGGTATAACCTGAGCATCTCCTGTATATAATTATATATGTACAACTGGTATAACCTGGGCATCTCCTGTATATAATTATATATGTACAGTTGGTATAACCAGGGCATCTCCTGTATATAATTATATATGTACAGTTGGTATAACCTGGGCATCTCCTGTATATAATTTTATCTGTGCAGCTGGTATAAACTGGGCATCTCCTGTATATAATTATATGTGTACAGCTGGTATAACCTGAGCATCTCCTGTGTATAATTATATATGTACAGCTGTTATAACCTGGGCATCTCCTGTATATAATTATATGTGTACAGCTGGTATAACCTGAGCATTTCCTGTATATAATTATATGTGTACAGCTGGTATAACCTGAGCATCTCCTGTGTATAATTATATATGTACAGCTGTTATAAACTGGGCATCTCCTGTATATAATTATATGTGTACAGCTGGTATAACCTGGGCATCTCCTGTATATAATTATATCTGTACAGCTGGTGTATCCTGGGTATCACCTGTATATAATTATGTGTGTACAGCTGGTATAACCTGGGCATCTCCTGTATATAATTATATATGTACAGCTGACATAACCTGGGCATCTCCTGTATATAATTATATGTGTACAGCTGGTATAAAGTGGGCATCTCCTGTATATAATTATATATGTACAGCGGGTATAACCTGGGCATCTCCTGTATATAATTATATCTGTACAGCTGGTGAATCCTGGTTATCTCCTGTATATAATTGTGTGTACAGCTGGTATAACCTGGGTATCTCCTGTTTATAATTATATGTGTACAGCTGGTATAACCTGGGCATCTCCTGTATATAATTATATATGTAAAGCTGGTATAACCTAGGTTTCTCCTGTATATAATTATATATGTACAGCCGGTATAACCTGGACATCTCCTGTATATATAATTATATATGTACAGCTGGTACAATCTGGGTATCTCCTGTATATAATTATATATGTACAGCCGGTATAACCTGGGCATCTCCTGTATATAATTATATATGTACAGCTGATATAACCTGGGTATCTCCTGTATATAATTATATATGTACAGCTGGTATAACCTGGGCATCTCCGGTATGTAATTTTATCTGTACAGCTGGTATAACCTTGGCGTCTCCTGTATATAATTATATATGTACAGGTGGTATAACCTGGGCATCTCCTGTATATAATTATATATGTACAGCTGGTATAACCTGGGCATCTTCTGTATATAATTATATGTGTACAGCTGGTATAACCTGGGCATCTCCTGTATATAATTATATATGTACAGCTGGTATAACCTGGGCATCTTCTGTATATTATTATTTTTGTACAGCTGGTATAACCTGAGCATCTTCTGTATATAATTATATATGTACAGTTGGCATAATCTGGGCATCTCCTGTATATAATTATATATGTACAGCCGGTATAACCTGGGCATCTACTGTACATAATTATATATGTACAGCTGGTATAACCTGGGTATCTCCTGTACATAATTATATATGTACAGCTGGTATAACCTGGGTATCTCCAGTATATAATTATATATGTACAGCCGGTATAACCTGGGCATCTCTTGTATATAATTATTTATGTACAGCTGATATAACCTGGGCATCTCCTGTATATAAATATATATGTACAGCTGGTATAATCTGGGCATCTCCTGTCTATAATTATATATGTACAGCTGGTATAACCTGGGCATCTCCTGTATATAATTATATATGTACAGCTGGTATAACCTGGGTATCTCCAGTATATAATTATATATGTACAGCTGATATAACCTGGGTATCTCCTGTATATAATTATATATGTACAGCTGATATAACCTGGGTATCTCCTGTATATAATTATATATGTACAGCCGGTATAACCTGGGCATCTCCAGTATATAATTTTATCTGTACAGCTGGTATAACCTGGGCATCTCCTGTATATAATTATATATGTACAGTTGGTATAACCTGGGCATCTCCTGTATATAGTTATATACGTTCAGCTGGTATAACCTGGGCATCTTCTGTATATAATTATATGTGTACAGCTGGTATAACCTGGGCATCTTCTGTATATAATTATATATGTACAGCTGGTATAACCTGGGCATCTTCTGTATATAATTATATATGTACAGCTGGTATAACCTGAGCATCTTCTGTATATAATTATATATGTACAGTTGGCATAATCTGGGCATCTCCTGTATATAATTATATATGTACAGCTGGTATAACCTGGGTATCACCTGTAAATAATTATCATTTACAGCTGGTATATCCTGGGCATCTCCTGTATATAAGTATATATGTACAGTTGGTATAACCTGGGTATCACCTGTATATAATTATATATGTACAGCTGGTATAACCTGGGCATCTCCTGTATATAATTATATATGTACAGCTGATATATCCTGGGCATCTCCTGTATATAATTATATATGTACAGCTGGTATAACCTGGGTATCTCCTGTATATAATTATATGTGTACAGCTGGTATAACCTGGGTATCTCCTGTACATAAGTATATATGTACAGCTGGTATAACCTGGGTATCCCCTGTATATAATAATATATGTACAGCTGGTATAACCTGGGCATCTCCTGTATATAATTATATATGTACAGTTGGTATAACCTGGGCATCTCCTGTATATAATTATATATGTACAGCCGGTATAACCTGGGCATCTACTGTACATAATTATATATGTACAGCTGGTATAACCTGGGTATCTCCTGTAAATAATTAAATATGTACAGCTGGTATAACCTGGGCATTTCCTGTATATAATTATATATGTACAGCTGATATAACCTGGGTAACTCCTGCATATAATTATATATGTACAGCCGGTATAACATGGGCATCTCCTGTATATAATTTTATCTGTACAGCTGGTATAACCTGGGCATCTCCTGTATATAATTATATATGTACAGTTGGTATAACCTGGGCATCTCCTGTATATAATTATATATGTACAGCTGGTATAACCTGGGCATCTCCTGTATATAATTATATGTGTACAGCTGGTATAACCTGGGAATCTCCTGTATATAATTATATGTGTACAGCTGGTATAACCTGGGCATCTCATGTATACAATTATATATGTACAGCGGGTATAACCTGGGCATCTCCTGTATATAATTATATCTGTACTGCTGGTGTATCCTGGGTATCTCCTGTATATAATTATATGTGTACAGCTGGTATAACCTGGGCATCTCATGTATATAATTATATATGTACAGATGGCATAACCTGGGCATCTCCTGTATATAATTATATGTGTACAGGTGGAATAACCTGGGCATCTCCTGTATATAATTATATATGTACAGCTGGTATAACCTGGGTATCTCCTGTATATAATTATATATGTACAGCTGGTATAACCTGGGCATCTCCTGTATATAATTATATGTGTACAGCTGGTATAACCTGGGAATCTCCTGTATATAATTATATGTGTACAGCTGGTATAACCTGGGCATCTCATGTATACAATTATATATGTACAGCGGGTATAACCTGGGCATCTCCTGTATATAATTATATCTGTACTGCTGGTGTATCCTGGGTATCTCCTGTATATAATTATATGTGTACAGCTGGTATAACCTGGGCATCTCATGTATATAATTATATATGTACAGATGGCATAACCTGGGCATCTCCTGTATATAATTATATGTGTACAGGTGGAATAACCTGGGCATCTCCTGTATATAATTATATATGTACAGCTGGTATAACCTGGGTATCTCCTGTATATAATTATATATGTACAGCTGGTATAACATGGGCCTCTCCTGTATATAATTTTATCTGTACAGCTGGTATAACCTGGGCATCTCCTGTATATAATTATATATGTACAGTTGGTAAAACCTGGGCATCTCCTGTATATAATTATATATGTACAGCCGGTATAACCTGGGCATCTCCTGTATATAATTAAATATGTACAGCTGGTATAACCTGGGCATCTCCTGTATATAATTATATACGTACAGCTGGTATAACCTGGGTATCTCCTGTATATAATTATATATGTACAGTTGGTAAAACCTGGGCATCTCCTGTATATAATTATATATGTACAGCCGGTATAACCTGGGTATCTCCTGTATATAATTAAATATGTACAGCTGGTATAACCTGGACATCTCCTGTATATAATTATATATATACAGCAGATATAACCTGGGTATCTCCTGTATATAATTATATATGTACAGCTGGTATAATCTGGGCATCTCCTGTCTATAATTATATATGTACAGCTGGTATAACCTGGGCATCTCCTGTGTATAATTATATAGGTACAGCTGATATAACCTGGGTATCTCCTGTATATAATTATATATGTACAGCTGATATAACCTGGGCATCTCCTGTATATAATTATATCTGTACAGCTGGTGTATCCTGGGTATCTCCTGTATATAATTATATGTGTACAGCTGGTATAACCTGGGCATCTCCTGTATATAATTATATATGTACAGCTGGCATAACCTGGGCATCTCCTGTAAATAATTATATATGTACAGCTGGCATAACCTGGGCATCTCCTGTATATAATTGTATATGTACAGCTGGTATAACCTGGGCATCTCCTATATATAATTGTATATGTACAGCCGGTATAACCTGGGCATCTCCTGTATATAATTATATCTGTACAGCTGGTATAACCTGGGCATCTCCTGTATATAATTATATATGTAAAGTTGATATAACCTGGGCATCTCCTGTATATAATTATATATGTACAGCCGGTATTACCTGGGCATCTCCTATATAAAATTAAATATGTACAGCCGGTATAACCTGGGCATGTCCTGTATATAATTATATCTGTACAGCTGGTATAATCTGGGCATCTCCTGTATATAATTATATATGTAAAGCTGATATAACCGGGGTATCTCCTGCATATAATTATATATGTACAACCGGTATAACCTGGGCATCTCCTGTATATAATTTTATCTGTACAGCAGGTATAAGCTGGGCATCTCCTGTATATAATTATATATGTACAGTTGGTATAACCTGGGCATCTCCTGTATATAATTATATATGTACAGCTGGTAAAACCTGGGCATCTCCTGTATGTAATTATATGTGTACAGCTGGTATAACCTGGGCATCTCCTGTATATAATTATATGTGTTCAGCTGGTATAACCTGGGCATCTCCTGTATATAATTATATATGTACAGCGGGTATAACCTGGGCATCTCCTGTATATAATTATATCTGTACAGCTGGTGTATCCTGGGTATCTCCTGTACATAATTATGTGTGTACAGCTGGTATAACCTGGGCATCTCCTGTATATAATTATATATGTACAGCTGGCATAACTTGGGCATCTCCTGTATATAAATGTATGTGTACAGCTGGAATAACCTGGGCATCGCCTGTATATAATTATATATGTACAGCGGGTATAACCTGGGCATCTCCTGTATATAATTATATCTGTACAGCTGGTGTATCCTGGGTATCTCCTGTATATAATTATGTGTGTAAAGCTGGCATAACCTGGGCATCTCCTGTATATAATTATATATGAACAACTGGTATAACCTGGGCATCTCCTGTATATAATTATATATGTACAGCTGGTATAACCTGGGCATCTCCTGTATATAATTATATACGTTCAGCTGGTATAACCTGGGCATCTTCTGTATATAATTATATGTGTACAGCTGGTATAACCTGGGCATCTCCTGTATATAATTATATATGTACAACTGGCATAACCTGGGCATCTCCTGTATATAATTATATATGTACAGCTGGCATAACCTGGACATCTCCTGTATATAAATATATATGTACAGCTGGTATAACCTGGGCATCTCCTGTATATAATTGTATATGTACAGCCGGTATAACCTGGGCATCTCCTGTATATAATTATATATGTACAGCTGGTATAACCTGGGCATCTCCTGTATATAATTATATATGTACAGCTGGTATAACCTGGGTATCTCCTGTATATAATTATATATGTACAGCTGGTATGACATGGGCATCTCCTGTATATAATTTTATCTGTACAGCTGGTATAACCTGGGCATCTCCTGTATATAATTATATATGTACAGTTGGTAAAACCTGGGCATCTCCTGTAAATAATTATATATGTACAGCCGGTATAACCTGGGCATCTCCTGTATATAATTAAATATGTACAGCTGGTATAACCTGGGCATCTCCTGTATATAATTATATACGTACAGCTGGTATAACCTGGGTATCTCCTGTATATAATTAAATATGTACAGCTGGTATAACCTGGGCATCTCCTGTATATAATTATATATGTACAGCTGATATAACCTGGGTATCTCCTGCATATAATTATATATGTACAGCCGGTATAACCTGGGCATCTCCTGTATATAATTTTATCTGTACAGCTGGTATAACCTGGGCATCTCCTGTATATAATTATATATGTACAGTTGGTATAACCTGGGCATCTACTGTATATAATTATATATGTACAGCTGGTATAACCTGGGCATCTCCTGTATATAATTATATGTGTACAGCTGGTATATCCTGGGCATCTCCTGTATATAATTATATGTGTACAGCTGGTATAACCTAGGCATCTCCTGTATATAATTATATATGTACAGCGGGTATAACCTGGGCATCTCCTGTATATAATTATATCTGTACTGCTGGTGTATCCTGGGTATCTCCTGTATATAATTATGTGTGTACAGCTGGTATAACCTGGGAATCTCCTGTATATAATTATATATGTACAGCTGGTATAACCTGGGCATCTTCTGTATATAATTATATATGTACAGTTGGCATAATCTGGGCATCTCCTTTATATAATTATAAATGTACAGCTGGTATAACCTGGGTATCACCTGTAAATAATTATCTTTTACAGCTGGTATAGCCTGGGCATCTCCTGTATATAAGTATATATGTACAGTTGGTATAACTGGGTATCTCCTGTATATAATTATATTTGTACAGCCGGTATAACCTGGGCATCTCCTGTATATAATTATATATGTACAGCTGATATAACCTGGGTATCTCCTGTATATAATTATTGTATATATATACAGCCGGTATAACCTGGGCATCTCCTGTTTATAATTATATATGTACACCTGGTATAACCTGGGTATCTCCTGTATATAATTATATATGTACAGCCGGTATAACCTGGGCATCTCCGGTATATAATTTTTTCTGTACAGCTGGTATAACCTGGGTATCTCCTGTATATAATTATATGTGTACAGCTGGTATAACCTGGTCATCTCCTGTATATAATTATATATGTACAGCTGGTATAACCTGGGTATCTCCTGTATATAATTATATGTGTACAGCTGGTATAACCTGGGCATTTCCCGTATATAATTATATATGTACAGCTGGTATAACCTGGGCATCTCCTGTATATAATTATATATGTAAAGCTGGTATAACCTGGGTATCTCCTGTATATAATTATATAGGTACCGCTGGTATAACCTGGGTATCTCCTGTATATAATTATATGTGTACAGCTGGTATAACCTGGGCATCTCCTGTATATAGTTATATATGTACAGCTGGTATAACCTGGGCATCTCCTGTATATAATTATATATGTAAAGCTGGTATAACCTGGGTATCTCCTGTATATAATTATATATGTACAGCCGGTATAACCTGGGCATCTCCTGTATATAATTATATATGTACAGCTGGTATAACCTGGGTATCTCCAGTATATAATTATATATGTACAGCCGGTATAACCTGGGCATCTCTTGTATATAATTATTTATGTACAGCTGATATAACCTGGGCATCTCCTGTATATAAATATATATGTACAGCTGGTATAATCTGGGCATCTCCTGTCTATAATTATATATGTACAGCTGGTATAACCTGGGCATCTCCTGTATATAGTTATATACGTTCAGCTGGTATAACCTGGGCATCTTCTGTATATAATTATATGTGTACAGCTGGTATAACCTGGGCATCTTCTGTATATAATTATATATGTACAGCTGGTATAACCTGGGCATCTTCTGTATATAATTATATATGTACAGCTGGTATAACCTGAGCATCTTCTGTATATAATTATATATGTACAGTTGGCATAATCTGGGCATCTCCTGTATATAATTATATATGTACAGCTGGTATAACCTGGGTATCACCTGTAAATAATTATCATTTACAGCTGGTATATCCTGGGCATCTCCTGTATATAAGTATATATGTACAGTTGGTATAACCTGGGTATCACCTGTATATAATTATATATGTACAGCTGGTATAACCTGGGCATCTCCTGTATATAATTATATATGTACAGCTGATATATCCTGGGCATCTCCTGTATATAATTATATATGTACAGCTGGTATAACCTGGGTATCTCCTGTATATAATTATATGTGTACAGCTGGTATAACCTGGGTATCTCCTGTACATAAGTATATATGTACAGCTGGTATAACCTGGGTATCCCCTGTATATAATATTATATGTACAGCTGGTATAACCTGGGCATCTCCTGTATATAATTATATATGTACAGTTGGTATAACCTGGGCATCTCCTGTATATAATTATATATGTACAGCCGGTATAACCTGGGCATCTACTGTACATAATTATATATGTACAGCTGGTATAACCTGGGTATCTCCTGTAAATAATTAAATATGTACAGCTGGTATAACCTGGGCATTTCCTGTATATAATTATATATGTACAGCTGATATAACCTGGGTAACTCCTGCATATAATTATATATGTACAGCCGGTATAACATGGGCATCTCCTGTATATAATTTTATCTGTACAGCTGGTATAACCTGGGCATCTCCTGTATATAATTATATATGTACAGTTGGTATAACCTGGGCATCTCCTGTATATAATTATATATGTACAGCTGGTATAACCTGGGCATCTCCTGTATATAATTATATGTGTACAGCTGGTATAACCTGGGAATCTCCTGTATATAATTATATGTGTACAGCTGGTATAACCTGGGCATCTCATGTATACAATTATATATGTACAGCGGGTATAACCTGGGCATCTCCTGTATATAATTATATCTGTACTGCTGGTGTATCCTGGGTATCTCCTGTATATAATTATATGTGTACAGCTGGTATAACCTGGGCATCTCATGTATATAATTATATATGTACAGATGGCATAACCTGGGCATCTCCTGTATATAATTATATGTGTACAGGTGGAATAACCTGGGCATCTCCTGTATATAATTATATATGTACAGCTGGTATAACCTGGTTATCTCCTGTATATAATTATATATGTACAGCTGGTATAACATGGGCCTCTCCTGTATATAATTTTATCTGTACAGCTGGTATAACCTGGGCATCTCCTGTATATAATTATATATGTACAGTTGGTAAAACCTGGGCATCTCCTGTATATAATTATATATGTACAGCCGGTATAACCTGGGCATCTCCTGTATATAATTAAATATGTACAGCTGGTATAACCTGGGCATCTCCTGTATATAATTATATACGTACAGCTGGTATAACCTGGGTATCTCCTGTATATAATTAAATATGTACAGCTGGTATAACCTGGGCATCTCCTGTATATAATTATATATATACAGCAGATATAACCTGGGTATCTCCTGTATATAATTATATATGTACAGCTGGTATAATCTGGGCATCTCCTGTCTATAATTATATATGTACAGCTGGTATAACCTGGGCATCTCCTGTGTATAATTATATATGTACAGCT
Source organism: Dendrobates tinctorius (assembly GCF_039654945.1). Classification (NCBI taxonomy): domain Eukaryota; kingdom Metazoa; phylum Chordata; class Amphibia; order Anura; family Dendrobatidae; genus Dendrobates; species Dendrobates tinctorius. The sequence continues at coordinate 1,020,234 of NW_027361991.1, read as the reverse complement.
GATATAACCTGGGTATCTCCTGTATATAATTATATATGTACAGCTGATATAACCTGGGCATCTCCTGTATATAATTATATCTGTACAGCTGGTGTATCCTGGGTATCTCCTGTATATAATTATATGTGTACAGCTGGTATAACCTGGGCATCTCCTGTATATAATTATATATGTACAGCTGGCATAACCTGGGCATCTCCTGTAAATAATTATATATGTACAGCTGGCATAACCTGGGCATCTCCTGTATATAATTGTATATGTACAGCTGGTATAACCTGGGCATCTCCTATATATAATTGTATATGTACAGCCGGTATAACCTGGGCATCTCCTGTATATAATTATATCTGTACAGCTGGTATAACCTGGGCATCTCCTGTATATAATTATATATGTACAGTTGATATAACCTGGGCATCTCCTGTATATAATTATATATGTACAGCCGGTATTACCTGGGCATCTCCCATATAAAATTAAATATGTACAGCCGGTATAACCTGGGCATGTCCTGTATATAATTATATCTGTACAGCTGGTATAATCTGGGCATCTCCTGTATATAATTATATATGTAAAGCTGATATAACCGGGGTATCTCCTGCATATAATTATATATGTACAACCGGTATAACCTGGGCATCTCCTGTATATAATTTTATCTGTACAGCAGGTATAACCTGGGCATCTCCTGTATATAATTATATATGTACAGTTGGTATAACCTGGGCATCTCCTGTATATAATTATATATGTACAGCTGGTAAAACCTGGGCATCTCCTGTATGTAATTATATGTGTACAGCTGGTATAACCTGGGCATCTCCTGTATATAATTATATGTGTTCAGCTGGTATAACCTGGGCATCTCCTGTATATAATTATATATGTACAGCGGGTATAACCTGGGCATCTCCTGTATATAATTATATCTGTACAGCTGGTGTATCCTGGGTATCTCCTGTACATAATTATGTGTGTACAGCTGGTATAACCTGGGCATCTCCTGTATATAATTATATATGTACAGCTGGCATAACTTGGGCATCTCCTGTATATAAATGTATGTGTACAGCTGGAATAACCTGGGCATCGCCTGTATATAATTATATATGTACAGCGGGTATAACCTGGGCATCTCCTGTATATAATTATATCTGTACAGCTGGTGTATCCTGGGTATCTCCTGTATATAATTATGTGTGTAAAGCTGGCATAACCTGGGCATCTCCTGTATATAATTATATATGGACAACTGGTATAACCTGGGCATCTCCTGTATATAATTATATATGTACAGCTGGTATAACCTGGGCATCTCCTGTATACAATTATATATGTACAGCTGGTATAACCTGGGCATCTCCTGTATATAATTGTATATGTACAGTGGGTATAACCTGGCCATCTCCTGTACATAATTATATATGTACAGCTGGTATAGCCTGGGCATCTCCTGTATATAATTATATATGTACAGCGGGTATAACCTGGGCATCTCCTGTATATATTTATATATGTACAGCGGGTATAACCTGTGCATCTTCTGTTTATAATTATATATGTACAGCGGGTATAACCTGGGCATCTCCTGTATATAATTATATATGTACAGCCGGTATAACCTGGGCATCTTCTGTTTATAATTATAATTGTACAGCCGATATAACCTTGTCATCTTCTGTGTATAATTATATATGTACAGCTGATATAACCTGGATATCTCCTGTATATAATTATATATGTACAGCCGGTATAACCTGGGCATCTACTGTATATAATTATATATGTACAGCTGGTATAACCTGGGCATCTTCTGTGTATAATTGTATATGTACAGCTGGTATAACCTGGGCATCTCCTGTATATAATTATATATGTACAGCTGGTATAACCTGGGCATCTCCTGCATATAATTATATATGTACAGCTGGTATAACCTGGGTCTCTCCTGTATATAATTATATATGTACAGCTGGTATAACATGGGCATCTCCTGTATATAATTTTATCTGTACAGCTGGTATAACCTGGGCATCTCCTGTATATAATTATATATGTACAGTTGGTAAAACCTGGGCATCTTCTGTATATAATTATATATGTACAGCCGGTATAACCTGGGCATCTCCTGTATATAATTATATACGTACAGATGGTATAACCTTGGTATCTCCTGTATATAATTAAATATGTACAGCTGGTATAACCTGGGCATCTCCTGTATATAATTATATGTATACAGCTGATATAACCTGGGTATCTCCTGTATATAATTATATATGTACAGCTGGTATAATCTGGGCATCTCCTGTCTATAATTATATATGTACAGCTGGTATAACCTGGGCATCTCCTGTGTATAATTATATATGTACAGCTGATATAACCTGGGTATCTCCTGTATATAATTATATATGTACAGCTGATATAACCTGGGCATCTCCTGTATATAATTATATCTGTACAGCTGGTGTATCCTGGGTATCTCCTGTATATAATTATATGTGTACAGCTGGTATAACCTGGGCATCTCCTGTATATAATTATATATGTACAGCTGGCATAACCTGGGCATCTCCTGTAAATAATTATATATGTACAGCTGGCATAACTTGGGCATCTCCTGTATATAATTATATATGTACAGCTGGTATAACCTGGGCATCTCCTATATATAATTGTATATGTACAGCCGATATAACCTGGGCATCTCCTGTATATAATTATATCTGTACAGCTGGTATAACCTGGGCATCTCCTGTATATAATTATATATGTACAGTTGATATAACCTGGGCATCTCCTGTATATAATTATATATGTACAGCCGGTATTACCTGGGCATCTCCTATATAAAATTAAATATGTACAGCCGGTATAACCTGGGCATGTCCTGTATATAATTATATCTGTACAGCTGGTATAATCTGGGCATCTCCTGTATATAATTATATATGTAAAGCTGATATAACCGGGGTATCTCCTGCATATAATTATATATGTACAACCGGTATAACCTGGGCATCTCCTGTATATAATTTTATCTGTACAGCAGGTATAACCTGGGCATCTCCTGTATATAATTATATATGTACAGTTGGTATAACCTGGGCATCTCCTGTATATAATTATATATGTACAGCTGGTAAAACCTGGGCATCTCCTGTATGTAATTATATGTGTACAGCTGGTATAACCTGGGCATCTCCTGTATATAATTATATGTGTTCAGCTGGTATAACCTGGGCATCTCCTGTATATAATTATATATGTACAGCGGGTATAACCTGGGCATCTCCTGTATATAATTATATCTGTACAGCTGGTGTATCCTGGGTATCTCCTGTACATAATTATGTGTGTACAGCTGGTATAACCTGGGCATCTCCTGTATATAATTATATATGTACAGCTGGTATAACTTGGGCATCTCCTGTATATAAATGTATGTGTACAGCTGGAATAACCTGGGCATCGCCTGTATATAATTATATATGTACAGCGGGTATAACCTGGGCATCTCCTGTATATAATTATATCTGTACAGCTGGTGTATCCTGGGTATCTCCTGTATATAATTATGTGTGTAAAGCTGGCATAACCTGGGCATCTCCTGTATATAATTATATATGGACAACTGGTATAACCTGGGCATCTCCTGTATATAATTATATATGTACAGCTGGTATAACCTGGGCATCTCCTGTATATAATTATATATGTACAGCTGGTATAACCTGGGCATCTCCTGTATATAATTGTATATGTACAGTGGGTATAACCTGGCCATCTCCTGTACATAATTATATATGTACAGCTGGTATAGCCTGGGCATCTCCTGTATATAATTATATATGTACAGCGGGTATAACCTGGGCATCTCCTGTATATATTTATATATGTACAGCGGGTATAACCTGTGCATCTTCTGTTTATAATTATATATGTACAGCGGGTATAACCTGGGCATCTCCTGTATATAATTATATATGTACAGCCGGTATAACCTGGGCATCTTCTGTTTATAATTATATTTGTACAGCCGATATAACCTTGACATCTTCTGTGTATAATTATATATGTACAGCTGATATAACCTGGATATCTCCTGTATATAATTATATATGTACAGCCGGTATAACCTGGGCATCTACTGTATATAATTATATATGTACAGCTGGTATAACCTGGGCATCTTCTGTGTATAATTATATATGTACAGCTGGTATAACCTGGGCATCTCCTGTATATAATTATATATGTACAGCTGGTATAACCTGGGCTTCTCCTGCATATAATTATATATGTACAGCTGGTATAACCTGGGTATCTCCTGTATATAATTAAATGTGTACAGCTGGTATAACCTGGGCATCTCCTGTATATAATTATATATGTACAGCGGGTATAACCTGGGTATCTCCTGTATAAAATTATATATGTACAGCTGGCATAACCTGGGCATCTCCTGTATATAATTATATATGTACAGTTGGTATAACCTGGGCATCTCCTGTATATAATTGTATATGTACAGCCGGTATAACCTGGGCAACTCCTGTATATAATTATATACGTACAGCTGGTATAACCTGGGCATCTCCTGTATATAATTATATATGTACAGCTGGTATAACCTGGGTATCTCCTGTATATAATTATATATTTACAGCTGGTATAACCTGGGCATCTCCTGTATATAATTTTATCTGTACAGCTGGTATAACCTGGGCATCACCTATATATAATTATATATGTACATTTGTTATAACCTGGGCATCTCCTGTATATAATTATATATGTACAGACGGTATAACCTTGGCATCTCCTGTATATAATTATATATGTACAGCTGATGTAACCTGGGTATCTCCTGCATATAATTATATATGTACAGCCGGTATAACCTGGGCATCTCCTGTATATAATTTTATCTGTACAGCTGGTATAACCTGGGCATCTCCTGTATATAATTATATATGTACAGTTGGTATAACCTTGGCATCTCCTGTATATAATTATATATGTACAGCTGGTATAACCTGTGCATCTCCTGTATATAATTATATGTGTACAGCTGGTATAACCTGGGCATCTCCTGTATATAATTATATGTGTACAGCTGGTATAACCTGGGCATCTCCTGTATATAATTATATATGTACAGCGGGTATAACCTGGGCATCTCCTGTATATAATTTTATCTGTACAGCTGGTGTATCCTGGGTATCTCCTGTATATAATTATGTGTGTACAGCTGGTATAACCTGGGCATCTCATGTATATAATTATATATGTACAGCTGGCATAACCTGGGCATCTCCTGTATATAATTATATGTGTACAGCTGGATTAACCTGGGCATCTCCTGTATATAATTATATATGTACAGCGGGTATAACCTGGGCATCTCCTGTATATAATTATATCTGTACAGCTGGTGTATCCTGGGTATCTCCTGTATATAATTATGTGTGTACAACTGGTATAACCTGGGCATCTCATGTATATAATTATATATGTACAGCTGGCATAACCTGGGCATCTCCTGTATATAATTATATATGGACAACTGGTATAACCTGGGCATTTCCTGTATATAATTATATATGTACAGCTGTTATAACCTGGGCATCTCCTGTGTATAATTATATATGTACAGCTGGTATAACCTGGGCATCTCCTGTATATAATTATATATGTACAGCGGGTATAACCTGGCCATCTTCTGTATATAATTATATATGTACAGCTGGTATAGCCTGGACATCTCCTGTATATAATTATATATGTACAGCGTGTATAACCTGGGCATCTCCTGTATATAATTATATTTGTACAGCTGGTGTATCCTGGGTATCTCCTGTATATAATTAGGTGTGTACAGCTGGTATAACCTGGGAATCTCATGTATTTAATTATATATGTACAGCTGGCATAACCTGGGCATCTCCAGTATATAATTATATGTGTACAGCTGGAATAACCTGGGCATCTCCTCTATATAATTATATATGTACAGCGGGTATAACATGGGCATCTCCTGTATATAATTATATCTGTACAGCTGGTGTATCCTGGGTATCTCCTGTATATAATTATGTGTGTACAGCTGGTATAACCTGGGCATCTCATGTATATAATTATATATGTACAGCTGGCATAACCTGGGCATCTCCTGTATATAATTATATATGGACAACTGGTATAACCTGGGCATCTCCTGTATATAATTATATATGTACAGCTGGTATAACCTGGGCATCTCCTGTGTATAATTATATATGTACAGCTGGTATAACCTGGGCATCTCCTGTATATAATTATATCTGTACTGCTGGTGTATCCTGGGCATCTCCTGTATATAATTATATATGTACAGAGGGTATAACCTGGCCATCTTCTGTATATAATTATATATGTACAGCTGGTATAGCCTGGACATCTCCTGTATATAATTATATATGTACAGCGTGTATAACCTGGGCATCTCCTGTATATAATTATATATGTACAGCCGGTATAACCTGGGCATCTTCTGTGTATAATTATATATGTACAGCTGGTATAACCTGGGCATCTCCTGTATATAATTATATATGTACAGTTGTTATAACCTGGGCATCTCCTGTATATAATTATATATGTACAGCTGGTATAACCTGGGCATCTTCTGTATATAATTATATATGTACAGTTGGCATAATCTGGTCATCTCCTGTATATAATTATATATGTACAGCTGGTATAACCTGGGCATCTCCTGTATATAAATGTATGTGTACAGCTGGAATAACCTGGGCATCGCCTGTATATAATTATATATGTACAGCGGGTATAACCTGGGCATCTCTTGTATATAATTATATCTGTACAGCTGGTGTATCCTGGGTATCTCCTGTATATAATTATGTGTGTAAAGCTGGCATAACCTGGGCATCTCCTGTATATAATTATATATGGACAACTGGTATAACCTGGGCATCTCCTGTATATAATTATATATGTACAGCTGGTATAACCTGGGCATCTCCTGTATATAATTATATATGTACAGCTGGTATAACCTGGGCATCTCCTGTATATAATTGTATATGTACAGTGCGTATAACCTGGCCATCTCCTGTACATAATTATATATGTACAGCTGGTATAGCCTGGGCATCTCCTGTATATATTTATATATGTACAGCGGGTATAACCTGTGCATCTTCTGTTTATAATTATATATGTACAGCGGGTATAACCTGGGCATCTCCTGTATATAATTATATATGTACAGCCGGTATAACCTGGGCATCTTCTGTTTATAATTATATTTGTACAGCTGATATAACCTTGACATCTTCTGTGTATAATTATATATGTACAGCTGATATAACCTGGATATCTCCTGTATATAATTATATATGTACAGCTGGTATAACCTGGGCATCTTCTGTGTATAATTATATATGTACAGCTGGTATAACCTGGGCATCTCCTGTATATAATTATATATGTACAGCTGGTATAACCTGGGCATCTCCTGCATATAATTAAATGTGTACAGCTGGTATAACCTGGGCATCTCCTGTATATAATTATATATGTACAGCGGGTATAACCTGGGTATCTCCTGTATATAATTATATATGTACAGCTGGTATAACCTAGGCATCTCCTGTATATAATTATCTATGTACAGCTGATATAACCTGGGTATCTCCTGTATATAATTATATATGTACAGCAGGTATAACCTGGGCATCTCCTGTATATAATTATATATGTAAAGCTGATATAACCTTGGTATCTCCTGTATATAATTATATATGTACAGCCGGTATAACCTGGGCATCTCCTGTATATAATTATATATGTACAGCTGGTTTAACCTGGGTATCTCCTGTATATAATTATATATGTACAGCCGGTATAACCTGGGCATCTCCTGTATATAATTATATATGTACAGCTGATATAACCTGGGTATCTCCTGTATATAATTATATATGTACAGCCGGTATAACCTGGGCATCTCCTGTATATAATTATATATGTACAGCTGGTATAACCTGGGTATCTCCTGTATATAATTATATATGTACAGCCGGTATAACCTGGGCATCTCTGGTATATAATTTTATCTGTACAGCTGGTATAACCTGGGCATCTCCTGTATATAATTATATATGTACAGTTGGTATAACCTGAGCATCTCCTGTATATAATTATATATGTACAGCTGGTATAACCTGGGCATCTTCTGTATATAATTATATGTGTACAGCTGGTATAACCTGGGCATCTCCTGTTTATAATTATATATGTACAGCCGGTATAACCTGGGCATCTCCTGTATATAATTATATATGTACAGCTGATGTAACCTGGGTATCTCCTGCATATAATTATATATGTACAGCCGGTATAACCTGGGCATCTCCTGTATATAATTTTATCTGTACAGCTGGTATAACCTGGGCATCTCCTGTATATAATTATATATGTACAGTTGGTATAACCTTGGCATCTCCTGTATATAATTATATATGTACAGCTGGTATAACCTGGTCATCTCCTGTATATAATTATATGTGTACAGCTGGTATAACCTGGGCATCTCCTGTATATAATTATATGTGTACAGCTGGTATAACCTGGGCATCTCCTGTATATAATTATATCTGTACAGCTGGTGTATCCTGGGTATCTCCTGTATATAATTATGTGTGTACAACTGGTATAACCTGGGCATCTCATGTATATAATTATATATGTACAGCTGGCATAACCTGGGCATCTCCTGTATATAATTATATATGGACAACTGGTATAACCTGGGCATCTCCTGTATATAATTATATATGTACAGCTGGTATAACCTGGGCATCTCCTGTATATAATTATGTGTGTACAGCTGGTATAACCTGGGCATCTCATGTATATAATTATATATGTACAGCTGGCATAACCTGGGCATCTCCTGTATATAATTATATGTGTACAGCTGGATTAACCTGGGCATCTCCTGTATATAATTATATATGTACAGCGGGTATAACCTGGGCATCTCCTGTATATAATTATATCTGTACAGCTGGTGTATCCTGGGTATCTCCTGTATATAATTATGTGTGTACAACTGGTATAACCTGGGCATCTCATGTATATAATTATATATGTACAGCTGGCATAACCTGGGCATCTCCTGTATATAATTATATATGGACAACTGGTATAACCTGGGCATCTACTGTATATAATTATATATGTACAGCTGTTATAACCTGGGCATCTCCTGTGTATAATTATATATGTACAGCTGGTATAACCTGGGCATCTCCTGTAAATAATTATATATGTACAGTGGGTATAACCTGGCCATCGTCTGTATATAATTATATATGTACAGCTGGTATAGCCTGGACATCTCCTGTATATAATTATATATGTACAGCGTGTATAACCTGGGCATCTCCTGTATATAATTATATTTGTACAGCTGGTGTATCCTGGGTATTTCCTGTATATAATTAGGTGTGTACAGCTGGTATAACCTGGGAATCTCATGTATTTAATTATATATGTACAGCTGGCATAACCTGGGCATCTCCAGTATATAATTATATGTGTACAGCTGGAATAACCTGGTCATCTCCTCTATATAATTATATATGTACAGCGGGTATAACTTGGGCATCTCCTGTATATAATTATATCTGTACAGCTGGTGTATCCTGGGTATCTCCTGTATATAATTATGTGTGTACAGCTGGTATAACCTGGGCATCTCATGTATATAATTATATATGTACAGCTGGCATAACCTGGGCATCTCCTGTATATAATTATATATGGACAACTGGTATAACCTGGGCATCTCCTGTATATAATTATATATGTACAGCTGGTATAACCTGGGCATCTCCTGTGTATAATTATATATGTACAGCTGGTATAACCTGGGAATCTCCTGTATATAATTATATCTGTACTGCTGGTGTATCCTGGGCATCTCCTGTATATAATTATATATGTACAGAGGGTATAACCTGGGCATCTCCTGTATATAATTATATATGTACAGCTGGTATAGCCTGGACATCTCCTGTGTATAATTATATATGTACAGCGTGTATAACCTGGGCATCTCCTGTATATAATTATATATGTATAGCGTGTATAACCTGGGCATCTCCTGTATATAATTATATATGTACAGAGGGTATAACCTGGGCATCTCCTGTATATAATTATATATGTACAGCTGGTATAGCCTGGACATCTCCTGTATATAATTATATATGTACAGCGTGTATAACCTGGGCATCTTCTGTATATAATTATATATGTACAGCTGGTATAGCCTGGACATCTCCTGTATATAATTATATATGTACAGCGTGTATAACCTGGGCATCTCCTGTATATAATTATATATGTACAGCCGGTATAACCTGGGCATCTTCTGTGTATAAATATATATGTACAGCCGATATAACCTTGGCATCTTCTGTGTATAATTATATATGTACAGCTGGTATAACCTGGGCATCTCCTGTATATAATTATATATGTACAGTTGTTATAACCTGGGCATCTCCTGTATATAATTATATATGTACAGCTGGTATAACCTGGGCATCTTCTGTATATAATTATATATGTACAGTTGGCATAATCTGGTCATCTCCTGTATATAATTATATATGTACAGCTGGTATAACCTGGGCATCTCCTGTATATAATTATATAAGTACAGTTGGTATAATCTGGGCATCTCCCATATATAATTATATATGTACAGCTGGTATAACCTGGGCATCTCCTGTATATAAGTATATATATACAGTTGGTATAACCTGGGTATCACCTGTATATAATTATATATGTACAGCTGGTATAACCTGGGAATCTCCTGTATATAATTATATATGTACAGCTGGTATAACCTGGGCATCTTCTGTATATAATTATATATGTACAGTTGGTATAACCTGGGCATCTCCTGTATATAATTAGATATGTACAGCTGGTATGACCTGGGAATCTCCTGTATATAATTATATATTTACAGCTGGTATAACCTGGGTATCTCCTGTATATAATTATTTATGTACAGCTGATATAACCTGGGTATCTCCTGTATATAATTATATATGTACAGCCGGTATAACCTGGGCATCTCCTGTATATAATTTTATCTGTACAGCTGGTATAACCTGGGCATCTCCTGTATATAATTATATATGTACAGTTGGTATAACCTGGGCATCTCCTGTATATAATTATATATGTACAGCTGGTATAACCTGGGCATCTCCTGTATATAATTATATGTGTACAGCTGGTATAACCTGAGCATCTCCTGTATATAATTATATATGTACAGCTGGTATAACCTGGGCATCTCCTGTATATAATTATATGTGTACAGCTGGTATAACCTGGGCATCTCCTGTATATAATTATATCTGTACAGCTGGTGTATCCTGGGTATCTCCTGTATATAATTATGTGTGTACAGCTGGTATAACCTGGTCATCTCATGTATATAATTATATATGTACAGCTGGCATAACCTGGGCATCTCCTGTATATAATTATATGTGTACAGCTGGTATAACCTGGGCATCTCCTGTGTATAATTATATATGTACAGCGGGTATAACCTGGGCATCTCCTGTATATAATTATATCTGTACAGCTGGTGTATCCTGGGTATCTGCTGAATATAATTATGTTTGTACAGCTGGTATAACCTGGGCATCTCATGTATATAATTATATATGTACAGCTGGCATAACCTGGGCATCTCCTGTATACAATTATATATGTACAACTGGTATAACCTGGGCATCTCCTGTATATAATTATATATGTACAGCTGGTTTAACCTGGGCATCTCCTGTATATAATTATATATGTACAGCTGGTATAACCTGGGCATCTCCTGTATATAATTATATATGTACAGCGGGTATAACCTGGCCATCTCCTGTATATAATTATATATGTACAGCTGGTATAGCCTTGGGCATCTCCTGTATATAATTATATATGTACAGCGGGTATAACCTGGGCATCTCCTGTATATAATTATATATGTACAGCCGGTATAACCTGGGCATCTTCTGTTTATAATTATATTTGTACAGCCGATATAACCTTGGCATCTTCTGTGTATAATTATATATGTACAGCTGGTATAACCTGGGCATCTCTTGTATATAATTATATATGTACAGTTGGTATAACCTGGTCATCTCCTGTATATAATTATATATGTACAGCTGGTATAACCTGGGCATCTTCTGTATATAATTATATATGTACAGTTGGCATAATCTGGGCATCTCCTGTATATAATTATATATGTACAGCTGGTATAACCTGGGCATCTCCTGTATATAATTATATAAGTACAGTTGGTATAATCTGGGCATCTCCCATATATAATTATATATGTACAGCTGGTATAACCTGGGTATCACCTGTAAATAATTATCTTTTACAGCTGGTATAATCTGGGCATCTCCCGTATATAAGTATATATGTAGAGTTGGTATAACCTGGGTATCACCTGTATATAATTTTATCTGTACAGCTGGTATAACCTGGGCTTCTCCTGTATATAATTATATATGTACAGTTGGTATAACCTGGGCATCTCCTGTATACAATTATATTTGTACAGCTGGTATAACCTGGGCATCTCCTGTATATAATTATATCTGTACAGCTGGTGTATTCTGGGTATCTCCTGTATATAATTATGTGTGTACAGCTGGTGTAACCTGGGCATCTTCTGTACATAATTATATATGTACAGCTGGTATAACCTAGGCATCTTCTATATGTAATTATATATGTACAGCTGGTGTAACTTGACCATCTTCTGTATATAATGTTAAATGTATAGCTGGTATAACCTTGTCATCTTCTTTATATAATTACATATGTACATTTGGCATAACCTTGGAATCTACAGTATATAATTTTATATGTACAGCTGATATAAGCTGGGTATGCTCTGTATATATTTGCGTTTGCACAGCTGATATAACCTGGGTATCTCCTGTATATAATTACAGATGTATAGTTGGTATAATGTAGTTATCTCCTGTATATAATTACATATGTACAGCTGTAATATCCTTGGCATCTCCTGTATATTATTATATATGTACAGCTGGTATAACCTGGGTATCTCCTGTACATAATTATTTATGTCCAGCTTGTATAACCTGAGTATCTTCTATATATACAGTAATTATACAGTATGTATATTGCTGTATAACCTGGGTATCTCCTGTGTATAATTTTATGTGTACAGCTGGCATGTTATACATGTTTTGGCATACAGCAATAAGGATCATACTGGTATAACCTGGGAATTTTCTGACATTTATGCTTCGGTACATTGTGCTTACTCTCTACTATATTGCTATTGCTGAATGCAAACTTCATACACTTGTACTATTTATATTGTCTTGTAAAGTTCCAAAATATTTCTGGTACTACTTACTTAACCCATTGGTAGGGACAATGGTTGTTGTTGTTGTTTTGGTGGCAGTGGTTGAAGAAGTTGTGATCATTGACGTGGCTGATGTTGATCTTTGAGTTGTTCTAAAAGTTGTAGTAAAAGTTATACTCTGTGATGTCTCAGGTACCAGAGATGTTTCCATCTGTGTTGTCTCAAGTATCGGGGATGTTTCCATCTGTGATGTATCAGGTACCGGAGATGTTTCCATCTGTGTTGTCTCAAGTATCGGGGATGTTTCCATCTGTGATGTATCAGGTACCGGAGATGTTTCCATCTGTGATGTCTCGAGTACCGGAGATGTTTCCATCTGTGATGTCTCGAGTACCGGAGATGTTTCCATCTGTGATGTCTCGAGTACCGGAGATGTTACCATCTGTGATGTGTCAGGTACCGGAGATGTTTCCATCCGTGTTATCTCAGATACTGGAGATGATTTCATCTGTGTTGTCTCAGGTACTTCAGATGTTATCATCTGTGATGTGTCAGACACCGGAGATGTTTCCATCTGTGAAGACTCAGATACTGGAGATGTTACCATCTGTGATGTCTCAGGTACCAGAGAAGTTTCCATATTTGATGGATAAGATACTGGAGATGTTACTATCTGTGATGTTTCAGGTACTGGAGATGTTTCCATCTGTGATGAATCAGATACTGGAGATGTTTCCATGTGTGATGAATCAGATATTGGAGATGTTTCCATCTGTGATGAATCTGAAACTGGAGATGTTACCATTTGTGATGAATCAGATACTGGAGATGTTTCCATGTGCGATGAATCAGATACTGGAGATGTTATCATATTAGATGAATTAGATACTGGAGATGTTTCCATATGTGATGAATCAGATACTGGAGATGTTTCCATCTGTGATGATTCTGAAACTGGGGATGTTACCATATGAGATGAATCAGATACTGGCGATGTTTCCATGTGTGATGAATCAGATACTGGAGATGTTACCATCTGAGATGAATCAGATATTGGAGATGTTTCCATTTGTGATGTCTCAGACACAGGAGATGTTTCCATCTGCGATGAATCAGATACAGGAGATGTGACCATCTGAGATAAATCAGATACTGGAGATGTTTTCAAGTGTGATGAATCAGATACTGGAGATGTTACCATCTGTGATGAATCAGATACCGGAGATGTTTCCATGTGTGATGAATCAGATATGGGAGATGTTTCCATCTGTGATGAATCTGAAACTGGAGATGTTACCATTTGTGATGAATCAGATACTGGAGATGTTACCATATGCGATGAATCAGATACTGGAGATGTTACCATGTGAGATGAATCGGATACTGGAGATGTTATCATGTGTGATGAATCAGATACTGGAGATGTTTCCATGTGTGATGAATCAGATTCTGGAGATGTTACCATGTGAGATGAATCGGATACTGGAGATGTTATCATGTGTGATGAATCAGATACTGGAGATGTTACCATCTGAGAGGAATCAGATACCGGAGATGTTTCCATCTGTGATGTCTCTGACAAAGGAGATGTTTCCATCTGTGATGAATCAGATGAAGGAGATGTGACCATCTGTGATGTGTCAGGTACCGGAGATGTTTCCATCCGTGTTATCTCAGATACTGGAGATGATTTCATCTGTGTTGTCTCAGGTACTTCAGATGTTATCATCTGTGATGTGTCAGACACCGGAGATGTTTCCATCTGTGAAGACTCAGATACTGGAGATGTTACCATCTGTGATGTCTCAGGTACCGGAGAAGTTTCCATATTTGATGGATAAGATACTGGAGATGTTACTATCTGTGATGTTTCAGGTACTGGAGATGTTTCCATCTGTGATGAATCAGATACTGGAGATGTTTCCATGTGTGATGAATCAGATATTGGAGATGTTTCCATCTGTGATGAATCTGAAACTGGAGATGTTACCATTTGTGATAAATCAGATACTGGAGATGTTTCCATGTGCGATGAATCAGATACTGGAGATGTTATCATATTAGATGAATTAGATACTGGAGATGTTTCCATATGTGATGAATCAGATACTGGAGATGTTTCCATCTGTGATGATTCTGAAACTGGGGATGTTACCATATGAGATGAATCAGATATTGGTGATGTTTCCATGTGTGATGAATCAGATACTGGAGATGTTACCATCTGAGATGAATCAGATATTGGAGATGTTTCCATTTGTGATGTCTCAGACACAGGAGATGTTTCCATCTGCGATGAATCAGATACAGGAGATGTGACCATCTGAGATAAATCAGATACTGGAGATGTTTTCAAGTGTGATGAATCAGATACTGGAGATGTTACCATCTGTGATGAATCAGATACCGGAGATGTTTCCATGTGTGATGAATCAGATATGGGAGATGTTACCATTTGTGATGAATCAGATACTGGAGATGTTACCATTTGTGATGAATCAGATACTGGAGATGTTTCCATGTGTGATGAATCAGATTCTGGAGATGTTACCATGTGAGATGAATCGGATACTGGAGATGTTATCATGTGTGATGAATCAGATACTGGAGATGTTACCATCTGAGAGGAATCAGATACCGGAGATGTTTCCATCTGTGATGTCTCTGACAAAGGAGATGTTTCCATCTGTGATGAATCAGATGAAGGAGATGTGACCATCTGTGATAAATCAGATATTGGAGATGTTTCCATTTGTGATGAATCTGAAACTGGAGATGTTTTCAAGTGTGATGAATCTGATACTGGAGATGTTTCCATCTGTGAGGTCTCAGACACAGGAGATGTTTCCATCTGTGATGAATCCGATACAGGAGATGTGACCATCTGTGATGAATCAGATATTGGAGATGTTTCCATCTGTGATGAATCTGAAACTGGAGATGTTACCATTTGTGATGAATCTGAAACTGGAGATGTTACCATTTGTGATGAATCAGATACTGGAGATGTTACCATTTGTGATGAATCTGAAACTGGAGATGTTACCATTTGTGATGAATCTGAAACTGGAGATGTTACCATTTGTGATGAATCAGATACTGGAGATGTTGCCATCTGAGATGAATCAGACACCAGAGATGTTTCCATCTGTGATGAATCAGATACCGGAGATGTCATCATCTGTGATGAATCAGATATGGGAGATGTTTCCATCTGTGATGAATCTGAAACTGGAGATGGTACCATTTGTGATGAATCAGATACTGGGGATGTTACCATATGAGATGAACCAGATACCGGAGATGTTTCCATCTGTGATGAATCTGATACCGGAGATGTGACCATCTGTGATAAATCAGATATTGGAGATGTTTCCATCTGTGATGAATCTGAAACTGGAGATGTTGCCATCTGAGATGAATCAGATACCTGAGATGTTTCCACCTGTGATGAATCAGATATTGGAGATGTTTCCATCTGTGATGAATGTGAAACTGGAGATGTTGCCATCTGAGATGAATCAGATACCTGAGATGTTTCCACCTGTGATGAATCAGATATTGGAGATGTTTCCATCTTTGATGAATGTGAAACTGGAGATGTTGCCATCTGAGATGAATCAGATACCTGAGATGTTTCCACCTGTGATGAATCAGATATTGGAGATGTTTCCATCTGTGATGAATCTGAAACTGGAGATATTTCCATTTGTGATGTCTCAGACACAGGAGATGTTTCCATTTGTGATGGATCAGATACTGTAGATGTGATCATCTGTGATGAATCAGGTACTGGAGATATGGTACTCTGTGTTGAATCAGATACCGGAGATGTGACCATCTGTGATAAATCAGATATTGGAGATGTTTCCATCTGTGATGAACCAGATATTGGAGATGTTGGCATCTGTGATGACTCTGAAACTGGAGTTGTTACCATTTGTGATGAATCAGACACCAGAGGTGTTTCCTTCTGTGATGTATCAAATACCAGAGATGTTACCGTCTGTGATGAGTCAGACACCATAGATGTGACCATTTTTGATGAATCAAATACTGGAGATGTTTCCTTATGTATTGAATCAGATACTGGAGATGTTGTCCTTGATGTATCAGGTACCAAAGTTGTTACCATCTGTGATATCTCAGGTACCAGAGATGCTAGCATCTGTGATGTATATGCTTCTTGAGATGTTATTGCCAGTAATGCTATGGAACCAGAGATAGAGTTGTCTGTTATTATATCATCCACTTTAAGATCTTTCTTTGTCATCCTTTCTTCTTTATTATAGTAAGTTCCAGACCATGGCTGTAGAGATGTTCCCATCCCTAGAAATACAAAGAAACGTTGTTGTAAGTTTATTATATTTCCAATAACACTTATGATATTTATTAGTTGTTAGAAAGTTTTCACCTATGAGAACATAAACAAAATGTGGAGATTTTCAGAATGCAAAAGAGTCTAAGCCCTTCTTTACTTTTTCAAAAGTGCTTTGTACTGTTTGGTGGTTGATGATTTATGGACTATAAAACTCAGTGGTTTTTGTTAAATGACTGTTGGGTTCTTGGACTATTCTTATCTTACCTTGGGATCTAACCACTGGCCTGACTGATTCCCGTATGGAGTCAGGAAGGAATTGTTCCCCATTATGGAGCTACTGATGTCTGCCCTTGGGGTTTTACCTTTCTCTGGATGAACACATTAGGCTATAGAAGAAAAAACTAAAGAAATGGGATACAAACTGGTGTTCGTGCAGCATGTAAGCACACATTCATACTGGCTGCTGAACAGGAAAAAATGCCAAAGACAGAAACATAGTAAAATACCCTGCAGTAAATTAATAAACAGCAATAGTGCTTGCAAATAATATAGGGTACTTAGTTAACATAATTTGATTAAAAAAAAATGCAAAACACATCCGACCACTTCATGGTGACCCTAATTGGGATGGTCCTGACTCTAATATTGAAAACCTTAGCGTTTTTCAAGTGACATGCATGTGGATATGGCCTAAGAAGGATTGAGCCCAACCAATGGACACACAGCCATGAGGAACCACATCAATATAATGTCCAGCTCAAAGAAAAGGCAGCCCACACTGTTATGAATGAGTCACCGTAGGAGGCAGACACAAAAATAGAGGCTACGTCCAGAAAACCAGAGAAGTTGGCAACTATCAGATTGCAGACCCCTGAACCTATCAACACAACTAGCAGTAGCTGTGGGGGGTACCTACGGTGCCCTAGACCCTTCGATCACAGCCGGAGAGCTAAATAGCCTAAAGACAGAAAAGGAAATCTAAACTGCCCCAGAGCAGACCCCAAAGTAAAAGGCAGCCCCCAACATATAATGACGGTGAAGCAAGATGAAAAAACACTCACACAGATAGAAAGATAGGCTGAGCAAATGATGGGGCCCAAGCTAAACTAAACAGGACAGGAAAGGACGGTTGCTGTCTGCAATCTGCCAAAACCCTATCAAAGACATAAGCCAACAGCTGATATGGAAAAAGACCCTGAAGCAGCTAGGCTTCAAAACTAAATCAGCACTCTGGTATCTTCAGAAGACAGAGCTAAAGGAATTCAGCACACCCCAGCAGGGAGTGGCAGAAATCCAGAAAAACAAAGCAAAACAAAGTCAAAACACAAATGCAAAAAGCTGAGCAGAAAAACTTAGCTTTAGAAGAGCAAGAATTCAGACTGGTCTCCAAGGATCCCACAGAGAAATCACCCGCAGGGCAGAAGGGCGTCGGCAGCCTTATATCCAGTCCGTAACTCCACTCAGCCAGTCATCATCATTATTTGAATTCATGTTCGGTTTCCCGAGCATTTTTCCTCAAAGTCAGCAAAATTCGGATCTCAGACCGGTAAATGATCGCATTTCCACTAATGCTTTTGTTTTGACTTTGTCTAGGATAGTGGTACTGTATTATGAACGGGAGCGTGTTTTATGAGGGGAGGAGGTCTGTCTAGGTCAGAGGAGCAGTGGAGTGCAATTTTTATTTCTTTAATAATTTAATGTATGTACATTCCGGCAGCCAATCAGGGCACAGAAATCATCCACAACATCATGACACAAGGGCTTCTGTGATTGGCACAAGTCACATGTCCCCCTCCATATAAAAAGTGGACATCTTGTGTTGCTGGCACCATTTCCTCTTTGTAATAGCAAAGAGAGGCCGTTCCTGCTACTGCTGCAAGTGAACTTATCATTTTGTTAGATAGGTACCTGTCCTGTGTGAAATCTATCTTCCAACATCTAATTAGATTGCGCTAATAGTGTTGTACTGGCAGAAGTCCACATTTCCTACTCAAAATCGTTTGGGCTAAAACTGTGTTGAAGTCATGAATCAGGAGGTCCCAGTAGGCCACATTTGCTAATCAAAATCATTAGGCTTAATATTGGGGTTCAGCCAGGAGGTCCCATTTGCTAATCTAAATCATTTAAATCATTAAACCTGTCGAAAACTGAACTCCTCGTGTTTCCTCCCTCTACTAATTTACCTATGTCCGACATTGCCATTTCCGTGTGTGGTTCCACTATTACTCCCCAGCAACAGGCCCGCTGTCTTGGGGTCATACTTGATTCCGAGCTTTCCTTTGCCCCCCACATTCGATCACTGGCTCACTCTTGTTATCTGCACCTCAAAAACATTTCTAGAATTCGACCCTTTCTTACTTTAGACTCTGCAAAAACTCTTACTGTTTCTCTTATTCATTCTCATCTGGACTATTGTAACTCTCTACTAATCGGTCTCCCTCTTACCAAACCCTCCCTTCTCCAGTCTGTCCTGAATGCTGCAGCTAAGATCATATTCCTCACCAATCGCTATACCGATGCCTCTACCTTGTGCCAGTCCTTACACTGGTTACCCATCCACTCCAGAATTCAGTATAAACTTATTACCCTCACCCACAAAGCACTCCATGGCTCAGCACCACCCTACATCTCCTCCCTTGTTTCAGTACACCACCCTACACGTGCCCTCCGTTCTGCTAATGATCTGAGGTTAACATCCTCATTAGTCAGAACCTCCCACTCCCATCTCCAAGACTTTTCACGTGCTGCACTATTTCTTTGGAATGCACTACCCAGTTTAATACATTTAATCCCCAATCCCCACAGTTTTAAGCATGCCCTAATAATGCATTTGTTCAGACTGGCCTATGGCTTCAACGCATTAACCTAAATATCCCTGTGTGGCTCATTCAAAATCTTTTACATAACCAGGTTTCTCACATCATGTTCTCACATGCTTTATGCATTTAATAGTCCTCTGTGTCTGTACTGTTACATATTTAGACTGTTAACTGGTTTATGCAGCAACAGGAACACCCGATTTTTACACAGTGGCTGGTCCAAACAATTAAAGCAATTGTTACCATCAACCTTTCATGTCTCCCCTTTTTCCTCATAGATTGTAAGCTTGCGAGCAGGGCCCTCTCATTCCTCTTGGTATCTGTTTTGATCTATGTGTTAATTGCTATGCTGTAATGTCTATTGTCTGTAGAAGTCCCCTCTATAATGTAAAGTGCTGCGGAATATGTTGGGCTATAGAAATAAAATTATTATTATTATTATTATTATTATTATTATTATTATTATTATTATTTGGGCTAAAACTGTGTTGCAGTCAGAAAGCAGGAGGCCCTTTTTGCTAATCCAAATCATTTTGGCTAAAACTGTGTTGCAGTCATGAATCAGTAGTACCCATTTGCTAATCAAAATCCTTAGGCCTAATATTGGGGTTCAGCCAGGAGGCTCCATTTGCTAATCCAAATTGTTTGCTCTAAACCTGTGTTGCAGTCAGGAATCAGGAGGCTCCATTTGCTAAACACTAGGGCTAATAGTGTTGTTCAGGCACACTATCTAAGAAAATAAATACTGATTGCTCATTTAGTGATAGGTGACTAACACATCTGGACCTAAGGTTGAGAAACAACTAGTTAAAAGAGTGGAATGGTATATACAACATAAGTGGGAAAAAGAAAGGTCATGGTGGAAAGGAAATAGGCTTGGTTTTTGACGTGCACTGGGCTTAGACAGTAATGTTACTGAAAGTTCTACTGAACAAACACTGTCCTATCGAAAGACGACTGACAGCATCTGTTACTGGGCGGGCTACTCGACTCCCTTTCTTTGGTAGTCGCACAGCGAACGCCTTGAAGATGAGGATCAGAAAGAGCATGTGCTCCAGTGGGTGGCAAGCACTGCATCAAGTGACATCTCCGCCTCTTCCTCCGCCTTAACATCACACACTGTACAATCCTCATAGGTGGCACCCCAATCTCCCTTCCCGCATCACAACTTTCCAACTACTCAACTGACTGTGGGCAACCACAGAAGAGCCAGTCTGCAGAGCTGTTCACACATTCTATTCCATGAGCATCAGAGGTCTGCTCCAAAGATTCAAAAAATCCAGAGGAGGAAAGCATCTGCACCGATGTCCAAAATTTTTTTCCTGCTGGATGCGGGGCTGAACAAGTAGGGTCCAAGTAGAATCCAGACCCTCGTCACCAGACGTTAACCCCTGGGGGTGGAGGAGATACTGATGAGACTCAGATAAGAGAAGTGCACGCAAACTACTGTACTGTCAGGGCAGGAAGTGGAGGAGGGTGACTTTACATGTGACAAGTGGGAGAAAAGAGAGGATGGCGATGAGGTTGTGGATCCCACTTGCTTTGAAGCCAGAGGCACACAGCTGAGTATCTCAGCAGAGGATGTGAAAGAGGAGAAAGACGTGGAGGTTATGTTGCGGCTTCCCACACAGACAGGTGGTGATGCAACCACGACAAGCACTCCATCCTCAGCTAGAACTGTGGCTGTGGTCAGCACTGTTCGCAAGTCAGCAGTTCGCAAGGACAGCAAGAGTTGCCTAGCCTGGGCCTTTTTTCGAGACCACAAATGTTGACCCAACTCATATTATCTGCCAACTTTGCAAAAAAATGACTCAGTTGAGACAAAAATTGCAATAATTTGACTACTACTTGCATGAACCGTCACATGCGCGATCAACATGCCTTATTCTGGGAATCACACTGCGACAAAATGTAGACTACCGGGCCTTGCCAACCACTGTCTAACCCATCAACCACATATACTCTTTCTTCCTTCTTTGTCACCGTGGCAAGTGTTCTCACACAGGTCTTCAGCCACAGAACTTCCACTTGTTTACTGTTATGAATGAGTCACCGAAGGAGGAAAAAACAAAAATACAAGCTAAGTCCAGAAAACCGGAGAGGTTGGTAGCTATCGTATTGCAGACCCCTGATCCTATTCACCACAACTAACAGTAGCCGTGGGGGGTTCCTACAGTGCCCTAGACCCCTCGATCACAGCCGGAGAACTAAATAAGCCTAAAGAAAGAAAGGGGAAATCTAAACTGCCCCAGAGCAGACCCCAAAGCAATAGACAGCCCCCAAATGTATTGTCGGTGAAAAGCAGATGAAAACACAAACACAGACAGAAAGACAGGTTGAGCAAACGATGGGGCCCAACTAACTAAATAGGAAAGGACAGAAAAGATGCTGGCTGCAATCCGCAAAAAACCCTACCAAAAATGTCCCAACCGTCTGATAGGGAAAAAGGCCCTGAAGTCGCTAGACTTCAAAATCACTATATCAGCACTCAGGTATATTCTGAAAACAGAGCAAAGCGATAAACTGATCCGAGACAAAAATGGAGCTCAGCCTGTCCCAACAAAGGCAGGCTGAACACAAAACACGAAGCAAACAGACAAAATCTCATGGAAAAATAAGAGAGCAAAAACATAGCTTTCAGTAGACAGGACTAACTGGTTGCAAGAGCTCAGAGCAGAAAGGATCACCAGCACCCCTGTAGGGCGTCGGCTGCCTTATATCCACTCAGTGATTCCGGGTGTCCAATCAGGCTCCACCTGTTCAGATGACAGGTTCTTCTCAACCCAATCAATTTCACTACCTCTCTTCACCAGCAGAGGGAGTTCATCAGACATCAACGGTGAAGGGGAAAATGAACTCACAACAGTACCTCCCCCTTGAGGAGGAGTCACCGAACCCTCATCCACGCCACCAGGACGATCAGGATGGGCCCGATGAAAAGCACAAACCAATCTTTTGGCATGAATATCGGATGCAGGGACCCAAGAATTATCCTCCTGGCCATAACCCTTCCATTTAACCAAATACTGGAGTCTCCGTCTAGCCAGGCGAGAATCCAGTATCTTCTCAACCTCATATTCCACATTACCTTCCACCAATACAGGGTCAGGAGGTGCCACCACAGGAACTACTGGCTCAACAAACCTCTTTAACAGAGACTTATGAAACACGTTATGGATCTTAAATGTAACAGGAAGAGCCAATCGAAAAGAGACTGGATTAAGAATCTCCAAAATCTTGTAAGGTCCAATAAATCTAGGTTTAAACTTTGGAGAAGCCACCTTCATAGAGATATTCTTTGATGACATACAAAGCCATCCACAACTTGTCTCCTCCATACATCTGTGACCTCGTCTCCCGGTACTTTCCTGCACGCAACCTCCGATCCTCACAAGATCTCCTTCTCTACTCCCCTCTTATCTCCTCTTCCCACAATCGCATACAAGATTTCTCTCGCGCATCACCCCTACTCTGGAACTCTCTACCACAACATATCAGACTCTCACCTACCATCGAAACCTTCAAAAAGAGCCTGAAGACCCACCTCTTCCGACAAGCCTATAACCTGCAGTAACCACCGATCGACCAAACCGCTGCACGACCAGCTCTACCCTCGCCTACTGTATTATCACCCATCCCTTGAAGATTGTGAGCCCTCGCGGGCAGGGTCCTCTCTCCTCCTGTACCAGTTATGACTTGTATTGTTTAAGATTATTGTACTTGTTTTTATGTATACCCCTCCTCACATGTAAAGCGCCATGGAATAAATGGCGCTATAACAATAAATAATAATAATAATAATAATGACAACCAAACCATATCACCCACCTTAAACTGGGGACCAATGGTCCTATGACGGTTGGAAAACCGCTGGGCCTTTTCCTGGGAGAGAGACAACCTATCCACCACTTGGTCCCAGATCTGGTGCATTCTCTCCACCACAGTGTCAACACCTGGGCAGGCAGAAGACTCCACCTGCCCTGAAGAGAATAGAGGATGAAACCCAAAGTTACAAAAAAAAGGTGACATCAAAGTGGCAGTACTAGCTCTATTATTTAAAGCAAATTCGGCCAAGGGCAAAAATGAAACCCAATCATCCTGATCAGTAGAAATAAAACATCTCAAATACAACTCCAAAGTCTGGTTTGTTCTCTCTGTCTGCCCATTGGTCTGAGGGTGAAACGCAGAGGAGAAGGACAACTGAATTCCCAGCTTGGAACAGAAAGTCCTCCAAAATCTAGAAATAAACTGAACTCCTCTGTCAGATACAATGTTCTCAGGAATCCCGTGCAAGCGAACCACCTGTTGCAAAAACAAGGGCACCAACTCTGAGGAAGATGGCAACTTAGGGAGTGGTACAAGATGGACCGTCTAAGAGAATCTATCACAAATCACCCAAATAACAGTCATTCTCTGAGAGACAGGCATATCAGAGATAAAATCCACTGAAATATGGGTCCATGGTCTCCTGGGCACCGGCAAAGGCATCAGCAGCCCACTATAGCGAGAACAAGTGCCACGCCGTGCTCACCTGGGGGCGGGACCTCGGTCCCGACGTCATCTCTTCCGGAGCCGCGGTCACTCCGGGGGTCCCGTCGGGTGCGCACGCGCAGCTCTCGTCCCCGGGTCTCCTCCTACATGTCACGTTTGCGCTTGCGCGCTCCTGTCAGTGCTGTATAGGGCTCGGTCCTCTCTATGGTAATGGAGGACCTGACCCGGAACCTGTAGTGGTCATGTGCTTTCTGGCTAGGTCCTGACCCGGAACCAGTAGTAGTCATGTGCTATATCAGACGACCTCCCCCTAGGGGAGGTGCCTGATTATTGTTGTGCTTCCTGGCTTGGTCTGCCGTGTCCCTGCCTGGCTGTGCCCTGTATTCAGGTCCTCTGCTTTGTACTTGGTTGTGCCTCCTGGCACACACTCTGACCCTGTGCTCTGTCTCGTACTCGGTTGTGCCTCCTGGCACATGCTCTGACCCTGTACTCTGTCTCATACTCGGTTGTGCCTCCTGGCACACGCTCTTACCCTGTACTCTGTCTCATCCTCAGTTGTGCCTCCTGGCACACACTCTGATTCCGTGCTCTGTCTTATACTCAGTTGTGCCTCCTGGCACACACTCTGATTCCATGCTCTGTCTTATACTCAGTTGTGCCTCCTGGCACATGCTCTGATCCTGTACTCAGTCTCTTACTCTGTTGTGCCTCCTGGCACATGTACCAATCCTGCGCTCTGTCTTATGCTCAGTTGTGCCCTCTGGCACACACCCTGCTCCTGTATTCTGTTACACCTCCTGGCACACCTGCTGCCTGACTCAGTGCTCTGACGTGCGCCTTGCACGCATCCTGCTTCACTCACACCCGGACGAACGAAGTCTCTGTATACCACGTGTTCCCGTGTCCACGCTTTACACGTTCCTGCAGACACACTCACCCACTCGTGTCTCCTGTGAGCCAGCCGCCTGGTGCCAGCAGTCGTGGTGCCTCACCCCCTGGGGCTTGCCCCTGACACTCCCTGTTTAGGGGGTGGTCTTCACTAGGTCAGCTCGCCCTGGGAGGGTTGGTGTCACGACCCCGAGGGTCCACTCCAGGAGTCGTCACAGTATAATCAGGCCATGGACCCCGCTGGTACCACCACCTCCATCCAAAAGGAACTGGTGTTCCTACGGGAGAGTCAGACCAGGATTATGGCCCTTGTGAAATCCATGGAGTTCCGTTTGTCGGCCATACAATCCATTTCTGCCCAGTTCTCGGCCCCGCACCCGATGCCGCGCCTCGGCAAGCCACCCCGATATAGCGGGGACCCCAAGTTTTGTCGAGGATTTCTGAACCAATGCCGGTTACATTTGGAGCTTTTGCCGCAGCACTATCCCACTGAGCGCGCCCAAATTGCCTTTATTGTTTCACACTTAGAGGGGGAGGCGTTAGCATGGGTGAACCCCCTCTGGGAGCGCAATGACCCACTTGTCTCTCAGCTTTCCACCTTTTTGGACACCTTCCGCAAGGAGTTCGACGAGCCGGGTCGGCTGGCCTCTATCACCGAGTCCCTCTTTAACCTCCCACCGGTGGGACAGTATGCCATCCGTTTTCGTACTTTGGCCTCCGAACTCGGTTGGAACAACGAGGCTCTCGTAGGGATCTTTTGGCATGGCCTGTCCGGTCGGATCAAAGACGTACTGGCAGGTCGGGATACCCCCACCTCTTTAGAGGATCTGATCTCTCTGGCGACACGCATTGACCTGCGGTTTCAGGAACGCGCCCGTGAATTAGCCAGAGAGAGGAGCTCCTCTCACCTCCTCCGTTCCTGCTCCGAGAAGCCGGGAAACTTCTCCGCCTAGGGTTGATAGGAGAGGCCTCCCTAGGTGTATGTGATTCCTCTCCTCCCCTGCTCGTGTCCGTATTATTGAATCTCGGTGCCAAGCGTTATTCTGAGGAGGCTTTTCTGGATTCTGGCGCGGAGGGGAATTTTATCACACTCGAGGCGGTTAAAAAATACCGGATTCCTGTCAGATCCCTGGAGACTCCTCGGTCGATTGTTTCGGTCAATGGTACGTCCGTGCAGGAGACCGTTACCCAGGCCACCGAAGAGATCGAGCTGCAGATTGGAGCCCTGCACCGGGAGAAGATCTCCTTCCTCGTCTTGTCTACCATGTCTTACACACTTCTTCTAGGCCTCCCTTGGCTACGGACTCATGAGCCCACCCTGGACTGGCGGTCAGGCGAGATACTCCGGTGGGGACCGTTCTGTCAGGAAAAGTACCTGTTGCCCGTCCGCCCGATGAACTTTGCCGGTCCATCCCCGGCACCTACAGGTCTGCCGTAGGCTTACTGATCCTTTGCAGATGTCTTCGACAAGAAGGAGGCCGAGTCTCTGCCCCTCCATCGGCCATATGACTGTCCGATTGACCTCATTCCTGGTTCTACACCACCCAGGGGTAGGATATACCCGCTATCCCCTGCTGAGACCCAAGCTATGTCTGACTATATCCGGGAGAACCTTGCGAGAGGTTTTATCCGCAAGCCCTCCTCGCCCGCGGGAGCGGGATTTTTCTTTGTAAAAAAGAAGGACGGCTCCCTCCATCCTTGCATAGACTACCGAGGCCTGAACGATATCACGGTCAAGAACAAGTACCCATTGCCATTGATCCCGGAGCTCTTTGACCGACTTAGAGGAACTCGAATTTTCACCAAACTGGATCTTCGTGGGGCCTACAACTTGATCCGCATTCGTTCCGGGGATGAGTGGAAGACTGCCTTTAACACCAGAGACGGTCACTATGAGTACTTGGTCATGCCCTTCGGCCTCTGCAATGCCCCAGCGGTGTTCCAGGAGTTCGTGAATGACGTCTTCCGGGATATGCTGTACTCCTGCGTGGTAGTCTATCTGGATGACATCCTCGTTTTTTCTCCAGACCTCTCCGCCTACAGAAAGAATGTGCGTCAAGTCCTCCAGCGCCTGAGGGAGAACCGCCTTTATGCCAAGCTCGAGAAATGTGCCTTCGAGCAAACGTCCCTGCCATTCTTGGGGTACATTATCTCAGAATCAGGTCTACGCATGGATCTGGCAAAGGTGTCCGCCGTCCTCGATTGGCCACAGCCCCATGGGGTGAAAGCAATCCAACGCTTCCTTGGTTTTGCGAACTACTACCGACAGTTTGTTCCTCATTTCTCCTCGTTGGTTCACCCCATCTCGTCCCTTATCTGCAAGGGAGCTAACCCAAAGGCTTGGCCCTCTGAGGCTGAAGAGGCATTCCAGTCGTTGAAACAAGCCTTCGCCACTGCTCCGGCGCTTCACCGACCTGAGGTTAGTAGACCTTTCACTCTCGAGGTGGACGCATCCTCTACTGGGGCTGGCACAGTCCTTCTGCAGAAATCCTCTTCTGGACATTTTGTCACCTGTGGCTTCTTTTCTAAAGAATTTTCCTCCACTGAGCAGAACTACTCCATTGGCGACAAAGAGCTATTGGCCATTAAGTTGGCCTTGGAGGAGTGGAGGTACTTACTGGAAGGTGCCATACAGCCATTCAAGATCTTCATGGACCATAAGAACCTGGCGTACATCCAGTCCGCACAGAGGCTCAATCCTCGGCAAGCCAGGTGGTCCCTATTCTTTGCCCGCTTTCACTTTGAGCTACATTTTCGGCCCGGCGATAAGAACGTTAGAGCGGATGCGTTGTCAAGATCATTCCTGTCGTCTGATGCAGAGGAAGAACCCTCTCATATCATTGATATATCCAAAGTGATTACTGTGGCCCCTGTCAAGTTAACCACGTTACCTCCGGGAAGAACCTTTGTGGCTGAGAATAACCGAAAACGAGTGCTAAATTGGGGACATTCGTCCAAGATTGCCGGCCACGTTGGTGTCAAAAAGACTTTGGACTTAATCTCTCGCCATTATTGGTGGCCTTCACTCTCCCAGGATGTTAAAGACTTTGTAGCATCTTGCCCGTCCTGTGCCCAGAACAAGATACCCAGACAACCACCCTCCGGTCTTCTGTTCCCGCTTCCCGTTCCGTCGGCTCCATGGCAGCACATAGCCATGGATTTCATTACTGATCTGCCTTGTTCTTCCGGTTGTACTGTGGTCTTGGTGGTTGTAGACCGATTTTCAAAGATGGCCCACTTCATTCCTCTTCCCGGACTACCCTCTGCTCCTGACTTGGCGAAGATCTTCATTTCCCATATCTTCAGGATTCACGGCTTCCCCCAGCACATCGTGTCAGACAGAGGGGTCCAATTCACCTCCCGATTCTGGAGAGCTCTATGCGGACTCATGAAAGTGTCATTGGATTTCTCTTCCGCCTATCACCCCCAAACCAATGGGCAGGTGGAACGTACCAACCAGATCCTTACATCCTACCTCTGGCATTTTTCTAATGCTCATCAGAATGACTGGGTCGGTCTACTTCCTTGGGCTGAGTTCGCCTACAATAATCACTCCAGTGAATCGTCTACCAAGTCTCCTTTCTTCATCGTCTTTGGACAGCATCCCAATGTGCCTCTACCGGTACTTCCTGTCTCGGGGGTACCTGCTGCCGATTCTCTGTCTGTGGAGTTCTCCAGGGTATGGCAGGAGACCAAAACCGCTCTCGAGAAAGCACGGGACAGAATGAAATTACATGCTGACAAGAGGCGCCTGGACGTTCCTCCATTTCTCCCTGGTGACAAGGTGTGACTCTCAACCAAATACGTCCGCCTTAAGGTACCATCTTACAAACTGGGTCCCCGTTACATTGGTCCTTTTGAGGTCCTCAGGCGGATTAATGATGTTGCTTACAAATTGAAGCTGCCTCCTTCACTCCGTATTCCCAATTCCTTCCATGTATCTCTCCTGAAACCTGTGGTTCTTAACCGATTTCATCCTTCTCCAGGCCACACACCCTAGCCTGTTGGCTTGGGGGATGAGTTTGAGGTGAATGACATTTTGGCCATGAAGAAGGTAAGAGGGAGAACCATGTTCTTGGTCGATTGGAAGGGTTTTGGCCCCGAGGAGAGGTCATGGGAACCCAGGGAGAATATCCACGCACCCCAGATTTTGTCTAAGTTCCTCTCCAGTTTTAGAAAGAGGGGGTGTAAAGGGGGGGTACTGTCACACCGTGCTCACCTGGGGGCGGGACCTCGGTCCCGACGTCATCTCTTCCGGAGCCGCGGTCACTCCGGGGGTCCCGTCGGGCGCGCACGCGCAGCTCTCGTCCCTGGGTCTCCTCCTACATGTCACGTTTGCACTTGCGTGCTCCTGTCAGTGCTGTATAGGGCTCGGTCCTCTCTATGGTAATGGAGGACCTGACCCGGAACCTGTAGTGGTCATGTGCTTTCTGGCTAGGTCCTGACCCTTAACCAGTAGTAGTCATGTGCTATATCAGACGACCTCCCCCTAGGGGAGGTGCCTGATTATTGTTGTGCTTCCTGGCTTGGTCTGTCGTGTCCCTGCCTGGCTGTGCGCTGTATTCAGGTCCTCTGCTTTGTACTTGGTTGTGCCTCCTGGCACACGCTCTGACCCTGTGCTCTGTCTCGTACTCGGTTGTGCCTCCTGGCACATGCTCTGACCCTGTACTCTGTCTCATACTCAGTTGTGCCTCCTGGCACACGCTCTTACCCTGTACTCTGCCTCATCCTCAGTTGTGCCTCCTGGCACACACTCTGATTCCGTGCTCTGTCTTATACTCAGTTGTGCCTCCTGGCACACACTCTGATTCCGTGCTCTGTCTTATACTCAGTTGTGCCTCCTGGCACACACTCTGATTCCGTGCTCTGTCTTATACTCAGTTGTGCCTCCTGGCACATGCTCTGATCCTGTACTCAGTCTCTTACTCTGTTGTGCCTCCTGGCACATGTACCAATCCTGCGCTATGTCTTATGCTCAGTTGTGCCCTCTGGCACACACCCTGCTCCTGTACTCTGTTACACCTCCTGGCACCCCTGCTGCCTGACTCAGTGCTCTGACGTGCGCCTTGCACGCATCCTGCTTCACTCACACCCGGACGAACGAAGTCTCTGTATACCACGTGTTCCCGTGTCCACGCTTTACACGTTCCTGCAGACACAATCACCCACTCGTGTCTCCTGTGAGCCGGCTGCCTGGTGCCAGCAGTCGTGGTGCCTCACCCCCTGGGGCTTGCCCCTGACACTCCCTGTATAGGGGGTGGTCTTCACTAGGTCAGCTCGCCCTGGGAGGGTTGGTGTCACGACCCAGAGGGTCCACTCCAGGAGTCATCACAACAAGGTTTAGACCGGGAGCAAGTCCCACAGCCTGCACAAAACTCCTGACATCACGAGACAAGGCGGGCCACCAAAAAGACCGACTCACCAAATCTCTAGTACCAAAAATACCTGGATGACCAGCCAATGCAGAGCAATGAACTTCAGACATCACTCTCTTCCTCCACTGGTCAAGAACATACAATTTTCCAATGGGACAACGATCAGGTTTGTCCTCCTGAAACTCTTCCAGAGCACGTCTCAAATCGGGCGAGATGACAGAAAGAACTACCCCCTCACCTAAGATGGTAGCAGGCTTGGTCACAACAGGAGAATCAGCAAAGAAACTCCTAGAGAGGGCGTCTGCCTTGACATTCTTAGTGCCTGGAAGAAAAGAGACCACAAAATCAAAACGTGTGAAAAACAAGGCCCACCTAGCCTGTCTAGGATTCAAGCGTTTGGCCGACTCCAGGTAAATCAAATTCTTATGGTCAGTAAGGACCACGACTTGATGTCTAGCTCCCTCCAACCAATGTCTCCACTCCTCAAATGCCCCTTTCATGGCCAACAGTTCCCGATTCCCCACATCATAGTTACGTTCAGATGGGGAGAACTTTCGGGAAAAGAAAGCACAGGGATTCATTTTAGATGTTACCGGATCTTTTTGGGACAAAACAGCTCCTGCACCAATCTCAGAAGCGTCCAGCTCTACCTGAAACCGGAGTGAGACATCAGGTTGCCGCAAAAAAGGAGCAGAAGTGAACCTTCGCTTCAGCTCCTGAAATGAAGAAACAGCCTCCGGAGACCAATTCAGCACATCAGCCCCCTTCTTAGTCAAATCAGTCAATGGTTTGGCAATACCAGAAAAATTAGCTATAAATTTATGATAAAAATTAGCAAAACCCAAAAACTTCTGGAGGGCCTTCAAAGAAGTGGGCTTAACCCAATCATAAATGGCCTGTACCTTGGCCGGGTCCATTTCAGTAGTTGACGGAGACAAAATAAATCCCAAAAATGAAATCCTCTGTACCCCAAAAAGGCATTTCGATCCCTTGACATACAGGGAATTCTCCCTCAAAATCCGGAACACAGTCCGAACATGTTCCACATGAGAGTCCCAATCCTTGGAAAAGATCAAAATATCATCCAGATAGATGATCAAAAATTTATCCACAAAGTCTCAGAAAATATCATTCATGAAGCACTGGAAGACAGAAGTGGCATTAGTGAGCCCAAAAGGCATCATCAGGTACTCAAAATGTCCCTCTGGAGTATTAAACGCCATCTTCCATTCATCCCCATGCTTAATGCGAATAAGATTATACGCCCCCCTGAGGTCAAGCTTGGTAAACCAGCAAGCACCTTTAACTCTAGAGAATAGATCAGAAATCAGGGGTAACGGATACTGATATTTAACAGTAATTTTGTTGAGGGAACGATAGTCAATACAAGGCCTTAATGAACCATCCTTCTTGGCCACGAAAAAAAACCCAGCACCTAAGGGTGAAGAGGATGGTCTAATATGACCCTTCTCCAACGACTCCTTAATATAGGATCGCATAGCCTCGTGCTCGAGTACAGATAAATTGAAAAGTTGACCCTTGGGAAAATTACACCCAGGGCTCAGCTCAATTGCACAGTCATAACTCCTATGAGGAGGCAAAGACGCAGACTCATTCTCACTAAATA
Organism: Dendrobates tinctorius; assembly: GCF_039654945.1. NCBI lineage: Eukaryota > Metazoa > Chordata > Amphibia > Anura > Dendrobatidae > Dendrobates > Dendrobates tinctorius. Next base: position 987,245 of record NW_027361991.1, on the reverse strand, counting down.
CATCATAAAAATCAGCCAAATAGTCAGGAACATCATGCGACTGGGGAGAGGTGGAGAAAACAGGAGCGTCACTAAGGGCACACCGACAACCCCAACTCACCACAGACACAGATTTCCAATCCAAAACTGGATTATGGATTTGCAACCAGGGAAACCCCAGAACAATGGCATCATGCAGATTATGCAACACCAAAAATCTGCAATTTTCTTGATGGTCTGGGGCGACCCGCATTACCACCTGGGTCCAAAACTGAGGTTTATTCTTCGCCAAAGGAGTAGCATCAATACCCCTCAAAGGGATAGGCGTCCGCAGAGGTGTCATAGGAAATCCACAATGTTTAGCAAAATCCAAGTCCATCAGGTTCAGAGCTGCTCCCGAATCCACAAAAGCCTTAGCAGAAAATGTGGACAGGGAGCAGATCAGAGTAATTGCCAAAAGAAACTTAGGTTGAACACCACCCACAGCAAATGTGTGTGCAAAACGTTTCTCTCGTTTAGGGCAGACAGAAATAATATGCGAGGCATCTCCACAGAAAAAAGCACAGCTTATTACGCCTTCTGAACTCCTGACGTTGCACCCTAGACAAAACTCTATCACATTGCATAGGTTCAGACATTTGTTCAACAGGTGGCAACACCTCTCATGCAGTTTTGCGTTCGCGCAAACGCCGATCAACCTGAATGGCTAATGACATAGAATCGTCAAGACCAGAGGGAACGGGAAATCCCACCATAGTATCTTTTACGGTTTCTGACAAACCTTTCCGAAAGAGAGCTGGCAAGGCACCATCATTCCAGGTAGTAAGGACCGCCCACATTCGGAATTTTTGACAGTACAACTCTGCAGAATCCTTACCCTGGCTCAATGCCAACAGGGCCTTTTCAGCCTGATCAATAGCATTAGGTTCATCGTACAACAGCCCCAAGGCTTGAAAAAATGCGTTTACATTAGTTAGAATAGGATCATCAGATTTCAAGGAAAACGCCCAATCCTGAGGATCGCCGCGCAGCAAGGAGATGACAAGTTTAACCTGCTGTGCGGAGCTCCCTGATGAGTTAGGCTTCAAGGCAAAAAATAATTTACAATTATTCTTAAAGTTCAAAAATTTAGACCGATCCCCAAAAAACACATCATGAGTAGGGATCTTTGGCTCAGCAACATGTGAATGAGCAAGATAGGCAGAAATTTCCCGCACTTCAGCAGCGAGCTGCTCCACACGATCAGACAATTGCTTCATCTCCATTGAGAAGAAAAAATTCCCCCTACGGCCTCAAAGACATAGAGGAAAAAATATACACACAAAAAAAAAAAAAATTCTGACACTTTTTTTTTTTTCTTTCCTTTTTTTTTTTTTTTTACAATTCTTTCCTGCTATTGAGTACCCTAGAATCTGCGGTATGGCTGGTGATTCTGTTATGAATGAGTCACCGAAGGAGGAAAAAACAAAAATACAAGCTAAGTCCAGAAAACCGGAGAGGTTGGTAGCTATCGGATTGCAGACCCCTGATCCTATTCACCACAACTAACAGTAGCCGTGGGGGGTTCCTACGGTGCCCTAGACCCCTCGTTCACAGCCGGAGAACTAAATAAGCCTAAAGAAAGAAAGGGAAAATCTAAACTGCCCCAGAGCAGACCCCAAAGCAATAGACAGCCCCCAACATGTATTGTCGGTGAAAAGCAGATGAAAACACAAACACAGACAGAAAGACAGGTTGAGCAAACGATAGGGCCCAACTAACTAAATAGGAAAGGACAGAAAAGATGCTGACTGCAATCCGCAAAAAACCCTACCAAAAATGTCCCAACCGTCTGATAGGGAAAAAGGCCCTGAAGTCGCTAGACTTCAAAATCACTATATCAGCACTCAGGTATATTCTGAAAACAGAGCAAAGAGATAAACTGATCCGAGACAAAAATGGAGCTCAGCCCGTCCCAACAAAGGCAGGCTGAACACAAAACACGAAGCAAACAGACAAAATCTCATGGAAAAATAAGAAAGCAAAACTTAGCTTTCAGTAGACAGGACTAACTGGTTGCAAGAGCTCAGAGCAGAAAGGATCACCAGCACCCCTGTAGGGCGTCGGCTGCCTTATATCCACTCAGTGATTCCGGGTGTCCAATCAGGCTCCACCTGTTCAGATGACAGGTTCTTCTCAACCCAATCAGTTTCACTACCTCTCTTCACCAGCAGAGGGAGTTCATCAGACATCAACGGTGAAGGGGAAAATGAACTCACAACAGTTTACACCCTACAGTTGAGGTGAGTGAGAGCCTGTCAGCTGTTAATGAAGTGGAGATGCCTGCTATTCTTAATTTCACCGAACACAACATATCTTTCTCAATCCACCATAACATCTCTATCTGCACCTCTCACAGTCCTGCAGTTTCTCCTGTTCACCCTACTCAACCCTCTCTCAGCACAGCAGCCAGCCCTCGGTCCCACAGTTGTGGTCAGATAAAAGAATGTTCCCTCCTAAGAGCTCCACCATCTCCAAATGTTTGGCCACGGAAATGCTGCCTTTACGCCAGGTGGATACAGATGGTTTCCAAAAGTTGATGGCTGTCACAGTTGTCTAGTCGCCATTACTTTTCTAATAAACCTACTGTATGTCTGCGCTACACCAGCATGTTGCAGACAACATTACCTATGCGCTGAAAAAATGTATGTCTGCCAGGATGCATTTTACCACTGACACCTTGACAAGCAAACATGGGCAGGGGTCTTACATCTCACTGACTGGGTGACTCTGGTGGCTGTGAGGGCAGGTGGGCAAGGGGCTGCTCTACAAATCTTGTAATCCCCAAGGATTGCGGGACAAACCTCTGGATTGGTCACTTTCTCCACTGCTTCTGGATCCTCCACCTCCTCTAGGGCCTCCACCTTGGTACATTATGTCTTTTCGCATAGCCTGGGCCAATGCAGTGCAAATCACGCTTGCAGAGTGGTTACAGATGACGGACCTCTGCACCCTTCTGCACAGTTTAGAAATGTCTACTAAGATGGTTAGCGCTGATGATGCCATCATCAGCATCACTATTCTGGTCATCTACATGAATAGTTTGTGGAAGGAGGTGGTGGTCCCAGAGGAAGAGGTGGAAGTAGAGGAGGATAGAAAAGGGATACCAATATCTCTAAGTTCCGGACTGTCGTCGCATAGGCAGGTGCCATGGTAGGGTGAATTACAGTGATCTAAGGTCTCATGGTATGAGACAAACTGTTAGCGAAGATGCAGGAGCAAAGGAACAAATGGATGAGGCTGAAGCGGAAGAGGTGATGGGTGCATAACAGTCAGGACATAAAGAGGATAATGATCCCCTCTCTGTTGTCCTTGGTTGTTGAGAGGGGATGGAGGAAGTAAGCATGTGTTACTCCGCCACCAACTCAATATAGACTTGGACCTCATGGATGCACCAAACAGATGAGCGCATTCTTGCTGCGCTATCTGCAACATGATGCCCATATTCTTAGGGTTAGAAAATGTGCTGACTACAGGGTTGCCACTCTGTTGGATCCATGGTACAAAAGTACATTTTGACAGATGCTTCCACCCCTGGAAAGGGACATGCGCATGCTGGAGTATCGAAACTCCCTTGTAGACAATCTTAAGAGCACACAGTATGCATCACAGTTCTAGACTTCCAAGCCTGGGAATGTCAAGGCATCATCGCAAAAAACATTAGCAGCAGCAGTGTAAGTGGCATAAACAATTTTTCATTTCATGAATTTTTTAGACCAACCTGTGCACCAGCAGAACAGAGTACAAATCTGACACATTGTGAACAACTGGAGAGGCTGGTGCAGGAGTATCTTGAGCTCAATATCAATGCCATCAGGGAGAACTTGGACCCTTTTGCATTTTGGGCTTCAAAAATGGAAGCGTGGTCTGAATTCTCCTGTCTCGCTTTGAAAATTTTGTCATGCACATCAGCCAGCGTTCTCTGGGAACGTGTCTTCAGCCCTGCTGGTGGTGTCCTGACAAATAAGCATATTTGGCTGTCCCCTGAAGGTGTAGACTGCCTAATAGTGTTGAGCGATACTTTCCGATATTGGGGAAATATCGGATCGGATTGGATCGGACCGATACTCAAAAAGTATCGGGTATCGCCGATTCCGATACCGGAAACCCATGCAAGTTAATGGGAAAGAAATATCGGAATTGAAAAAAACCCTTTCTTTCCTTGCACATCCAGTTCGGGAGGGGGGAAGAGTGTGGGCGGTGCGTGGGCGGAAACTGTGCGTGTCTGTGTGTGCGGGCGGGGTCTGTGTGGGCCTGCCGGGGGTCTGTGCGGGCCTGCCTGGGGTCTGTGCGGGCCTGCCGGGGGTCTGTGCGGGCCTGCCGGGGGTCTGTACGGGCTGCCAGGGGTCTGTGCGGGCCTGCCAGGGGTCTGTGTGGGCTGCCGGGCATCTGTGCGGGCCTGCCGAGGATCTGTGCGGACTGTCGGGGGTCTGTGCGGGCCTGCCGGGGGTTGTGTGTGTGTGCAGGCATCGTCCGATGGGACTACAAGTCCCATCGGGCTATGCCTGCTACAATGACAGTGATTGACACATTAGCCAATGATGGGACAGTAGTAGTCCTATCATCCGGCTAATGTGTTGAATGTAAAAAAAAAAAAAACATACAAACTACATATATACTACATTCATACAACATACATACATACTACATACATACTTCATATATACTACATTCATACAACATACATACATACATAGTACATACTACATATATACTACATTCATACAACATACATACATACTGCATACATACTTCATATATACTACATTCATACAACATACATACATACTACATACATACTACATATATACTACATTCATACAACATACATACATAGTACATACTACATATATACTACATTCATACAACATACATACTACATACATACTTCATATATACTACATTCATACAACATTCATACATACTACATACATACTGCATATATACTACATTCATGCAACATACAGTGGGGAAAAAAAGTATTTAGTCAGTCAGCAATAGTGCAAGTTCCACCACTTAAAAAGATGAGAGACGTCTGTAATTTACATCATAGGTAGACCTCAACTATGGGAGGCAAACTGAGAAAAAAAAATCCAGAAAATCACATTGTCTGTTTTTTTTTCATTTTATTTGCATATTATGGTGGAAAATAAGTATTTGGTCAGAAACAAAATTTCATCTCAATACTTTGTGATATATCCTTTGTTGGCAATGACAGAGGTCAAACGTTTTCTGTAAGTCTTCACAAGGTTGCCACACACTGTTGTTGGTATGTTGGCCCATTCCTCCATGCAGATCTCCTCTAGAGCAGTGATGTTTTTGGCTTTTCGCTTGGCAACACGGACTTTCAACTCCCTCCAAAGGTTTTCTATAGGGTTGAGATCTGGAGACTGGCTAGGCCACTCCAGGACCTTGAAATGCTTCTTACGAAGCCACTCCTTCGTTGCCCTGGCGGTGTGCTTTGGATCATTGTCATGTTGAAAGACCCAGCCACGTTTCATCTTCAATGCCCTTGCTGATGGAAGGAGGTTTGCACTCAAAATCTCACGATACATGGCCCCATTCATTCTTTCATGTACCCGGATCAGTCGTCCTGGCCCCTTTGCAGAGAAACAGCCCCAAAGCATGATGTTTCCACCACCATGCTTTACAGTAGGTATGGTGTTTGATGGATGCAACTCAGTATTCTTTTTCCTCCAAACACGACAAGTTGTGTTTCTACCAAACAGTTCCAGTTTGGTTTCATCAGACCATAGGACATTCTCCCAAAACTCCTCTGGATCATCCAAATGCTCTCTAGCAAACTTCAGACGGGCCCGGACATGTACAGGCTTAAGCAGTGGGACACGTCTGGCACTGCAGGATCTGAGTCCATGGTGGCGTAGTGTGTTACTTATGGTAGGCCTTGTTACATTGGTCCCAGCTCTCTGCAGTTCATTCACTAGGTCCCCCGCGTGGTTCTGGGATTTTTGCTCACCGTTCTTGTGATCATTCTGACCCCACGGGGTGGGATTTTGCGTGGAGCACCAGATCGAGGGAGATTATCAGTGGTCTTGTATGTCTTCCATTTTCTAATTATTGCTCCCACAGTTGATTTCTTCACTCCTAGCTGGTTGGCTATTGCAGATTCAGTCTTCCCAGCCTGGTGCAGGGCTACAATTTTGTTTCTGGTGTCCTTTGACAGCTCTTTGGTCTTCACCATAGTGGAGTTTGGAGTCAGACTGTTTGAGGGTGTGCACAGGTGTCTTTTTATTCTGATAACAAGTTTAAACAGGTGCCATTACTACAGGTAATGAGTGGAGGAAAGAGGAGACTCTTAAAGAAGAAGTTACAGGTCTGTGAGAGCCAGAAATCTTGATTGCTTGTTTCTGACCAAATACTTATTTTCCACCATAATATGCAAATAAAATGAAAAAAAAACAGACAATGTGATTTTCTGGATTTTTTTTTCTCAGTTTGCCTCCCATAGTTGAGGTCTACCTATGATGTAAATTACAGACGCCTCTCATCTTTTTAAGTGGTGGAACTTGCACTATTGCTGACTGACTAAATACTTTTTTTCCCCACTGTACATACATACATAGTACATACTACATACATACAACATACATAAAACATGCTACAGACATACAACATACATACCACATACAATACATTCATACATTCATACAATACATACATATAGACATACAGTACATATAACATAGAGTACATACTCACCATCACTTGTCACTTTGATCCCCAAAGCCAGTGTCATCTGTAAAAAATATTAAAATAACAAACAACCGATATACTCCCTGATCCGCAGAAATCCACGAGTGTCCCACAATGATCTCCCGTGGAGAACAGCAGCATCAGCTGATGCGACCGCTCTCTAGGGGCCCCAGGAATACAATGACGGGAGGTAGGTATCCTTCCGCACTGTATTCCTCCGCCACTGTTAAAAAATAGTCCCTAGTCTCACTTTTGGCATTGCTGTGTGAGAAAGTTCCCACGCAGCTTTTGCCATTAAGTGAGACCAGTGAACTATCGTAACCTCTCAGTGATGCACTGCAGGAGATCGCTGTGGGACACTCGTGGATTTCTGCAGATTAGGGAGTATATCGGTTGTTTGTTACTTTAATATTTTTTACAGTGAGATGACACTGGCTTCGGGTATCAAAGTGACAAGTGATGGTAAGTATGTACTCTATGTTATAAGTACTGTATGTATGAAAGTATTGTATGTAGTATGTATGTAGTATGTAGGTATGTATGTATGTTGTATGAATGTAGTATATATGTAGTATGTATGTAGTATGTAGTATGTATGTTGTATGAATGTAGTATATATGTAGTATGTATGTTGCATGAATGCTCGGCCTTCAAAACTATGTTACTATGTTATGTAGTATGCATGTTTTTTTTTTTGTTTTTTTTTACATTCAACACATTAGCCGGATGATGGGACTACTACTGTCCCATCATTGGCTAATGTGTCAATCACTGTCATTGTAGCAGGCATAGCCCGATGGGACTTGTAGTCCCATCTGACGATGCCTGTACACACACACAACCCCCGGCAGGCCCGCACAGACCCCTGGCAGCCCGCACAGACCCCCGGCAGGCTCGTACAGACCCTCGGCAGCCCGCACAGACCCCCGGCAGGCCCGTACAGACCCCCGGCAGGCCCGCACAGACCCCCGGCAGCCCGCACAGACCCCCGGCAGGCCCGTACAGACCCCCGGCAGCCCGAACTGACCCCCGGCAGGCCCGTACGGACCCCCAGCAGCCCGCACAGACCCCCGGCATGCCTGCACAGACCCCCGGCAGGCCTGCACAGACCGCGCATCATGATGACATCATTTCAGCAGCCAATCACAGCCACAACACTGGCTCATTGCATTATGGGAACTTCCGATTCTGGTATTCGATATTGTACTGATATTGTACTGATATTGTACTGATATTGTACTGTGCAGACTAGGCCATGGTGTGGATTTTAGAGTCATGTCACTGTGGAAATTGATGTCACTTTAGTGTTGTGGTAAAATAATCTTTTTGCAAAGTGGAGAATCTAAGTTGGGGCTCCTTCATGTGCACTTTATCTATTTTTCAGGGTGCAGTTGGGCCCATATGGCTCTGTATCCATGGCCTCTGTTCACACAGGATGCATTTGAGAGGCACTGGGTGGCCCGCCTGATCTTAAAGTAAGGGCGTTGGTGAAAGGCTGTAAGCCGGATGCTCCACATCACCTTTGTGTGAGTTATGCCACATACAGATTGGAGTTTTTTGTGCACTAGTATTTGCACCTATGTTGCTGCCATAATTGGTCCACTGCACCCTGTTAGTGGATTTGTTTTGAGGCCTAGGCAGGTAAGCATCTTTGCCTTCTTTCAGTGATTTTCGTTATCCTCCCAGTACTTCGACCTCAGAACCTTACCTGACTACGCTTTTGTCTCTTCCTTCTGACATTGGACTCCTTGTTCACTGACTCACAGCTTGGCCGTGAGAAGTGACTAGCGTCACAAAGGCCCTTACAAGCCCGGTCCGTAATAGGTTAACATATTCCAAATCAGTATAAACCATGTTATTTTCCAAAGGTTCCTTGGTTTCTGACTCTTTTATGGATATCACAATGGAAATCTTATTGCATAATTCACAAGGGCGGCTCCACATTAACCTTTGTTCTGGCTGCAGCACTAGAAGTTACTGATAAGTAAAATAGTTTTACAAAATCAAGGACCATGCAAAGGGTTTGTCCTTTTCAGGAGAGCGACTGATTACTAATTCGAGTATCTCAATGCCATTGAAGGGGATCTCGCAACTCATGACCCTTGTTCTATGAGCAAGTTTTTGCTCTGGGGGGATGTATAAGATGGATGATTATTTATCAGAATGACTGTTCTCATCATCCTCTGGTATCAGAAGTTGATTAAGACCTTTCATTTGAACAAGTCCATGGGCCTTTAACTTATCTAGTTAACGATCTTCAGAAAGTCTTAGGCTGTGTGTACATGAACGATGAGATTTTCAATTTGAACCTGGTTCTGGGAACCTTACTTTTTTGGAAAGTTTTTCTTTTATTCCGAAGCATTTTTGAAAATTCTTTTAAGTGTTTTGGGACCAGTTTTCATCAGATGTTTTACAAAACCTGAAGTGGAAAGAAACGCCCCAAAAATGGAACATATCAACACCAAAGGGGATTTACATTAATCTAGATAGGAAGACTCTTTTAAGCGTTCGTTAGGAGACTTTTGTGGTGTCTTTGTTTTTGCAGATTTGCTAAAAATTTCTTTCTCAAAAAAGTGCACATGGAGTTAGGGGTATGACATTATAAGGGACTGCCATCCACTCCAATATTGATGACCTATCCCTGAGATAGTACAAACATCACAAAACAATCACTGACCTCAGGGACGCCAGTCAAAGAAAATACTGCGGCAGCAGGCAAAGGCGCTCAATCAGTGAAATCCTAGGTGCAATGCTCCCTGGGAAATGCGAATATGCAAATAAAGTCCATGGAGCCTCATTTAAGAGTCTCAAACACGGGACTAGCCAGATCTTCCTCCAGGGAAGGACCCAGCCAAGGAGTGGCTCCTTTCGGAAACCACCATTGCCACCATATTAAGTGGCCCTTTAAGTCAATATCCAGCTCTTTACGAGTTTACAGATATGACAAGGGAAATACCAAGGCCAGGTATCCATCCACAGACAGCTGTTTCGGGGTGTTGCCCCTCATCAGTGTGGAGTAGGATTCTGGCTAGGTGGGAGCAATGCCTAGTAGACCAACATCACAAAACAATCACTGACCTCAGGGAGGCCAGTCAAAGAAAACACTGCGGCAGTCGGCAAAGGCGCTCAATCAGTGAAATCCTAGGTGCAATGCTCCCTGGGATATACGAATATGCAAATAAAGTCCGTGGAGCTGGATACTGACTTAAAGGGCCACTTAATATGGTGGTAATGATGGTTTCCGAAAGGAGCCACCCCTTGGCTGGGTCCTTCCCTGGAGGAAGATCTGGCTAGTCCCGTGTTTGAGACTCTTAAATGAGGCTCCACTGACTTTATTTGCATATTGAGATAGTACAAAGAAATCCCTGTGAGTGGTCATCAACATCAGATCGGTGGGAACCCGATACCTGCAACCCACACTGAACAGTTGTTACCAGCACCTACGGTGTAAGCAGTGTAGAGGTCACGCAACTGTGTGCACGGTGCAGTGGCTGCTCCCGATCCCAAAGTTCAGCAGTATCTTCAGCCGTAAAAAAAAATCCTTTAATAGATTGATCTGTACCCACAGACTGTCATTGTTCTCAGCAGAAAAAAATCCAGCTTCCAAAATATGCAAAAAATTTATTTGGGCATAAAAACAGAGATCAGCGGACAAACCGCATCAATGCGAGGTAACAGTAGCAGTAACGTTTCGAACAATATGTTCTTTTTCCAAGCTCAGCTGGATTTTTTCTTTCATTGGATTTCTTCACGTGTGACCACACGGCATCCGTGCTTCTACGCACCACCAGCCAAGACTGGTGAGCTGGTGATTTACCTGATTGTCCATTGTTCTCGGCAGCACATGTGCTGCAGAGAATGATGATTTGTAAGAAAGCTTAGCAATCACTGCACTTGACAAACTAGGCTGTGCAAATTCTTTGGGTGATTGGCAGAATGTTTAGACAGGTCAATAGTGAAAAAGCCAGAATTCACAGGAACGCTTCATCTTCACAATAGTCCAGCAGTGTCAATGAGACTTTATCATTAAAAAGTTACAATTTACCCACTCCAGTAATCACATTGCTGGAAACTTGTCTTTCTAATTCAAAGACAATGTACAATCAGGTCTTTGGTGATTTTCATAAAGCTAATATTGGTTAATTTTTTTTTTTTACCTTGTTTAATGCATCCTAAAAATTTATCTGCCTTGGCAGCAGCTACCTGACATTGGTTGGTAAAGTCAATTTTGAAATCCGCTTATATCTCGGGCTGTTTTTTCATGCCCATATTGAACAGCGTTTTAGTATTTATTATATGAATATGAAAATAATTTATTTTTTTTTCTGACACCTCCCAAAGTTCAGTGTCTTTTATTCCTTATTGTTTTTTTAAATTATATATATTATATTATACATATAAATTAGATATAATATGTGTAGTTTTAAAAAAGAATGTAAACTGAAGAAAGGTAAGATGTGAAAAACCCATTGGCTGCGACTAAATCAAAACATTTACTACAAATCATACTTTCGGTCTGAATACCATTGGAAAAAACATTGGATTGCACTCGGACCAATGTTAGCCCATGTTGGACCTAGCCGGATTAAAGAAAAAAATCACATCATGCCAAAGTCGGATCCCATGATCGCCTTGCACTTGTCCATGTAAGTCAATGAGTGCGTGGAAACAATTGGACTGATTTTGGATGATACCTGAGTACAGTCCAATTTCTGTAGACTGACAGAACATCCGAGAGAATCACATCACAATTAGACATGAGCGAATATCTTTGGCTCCCTCCTTATCCGGCAAGCTATAGCGCTTGTCTAAGAAGATGCAGTGGGAACCTGGATACCGGGAGCGCTCCTGATAATCTGCTGTTCAGCGTTGCAGCTGCATGTATCGCGGCTGTGTGACAGTCACAACACATGTATAGAGAACCTGTTTGTTTGGCTCTCCATGCATTTGCTGTGGCTGACACACAGCTACAACACATGCATCTGCGGAGCCGAGCAGCAGATCAGCCGGCACGATCCAGGAAGTCGGGTTCCCTCTGCAGCTTATTCGGCCCATGTATAGTCACAATGATCCTACACTGGTCAGAGTCTAATTGATATAATTGGTCCTATTCACTCAGATGAGAGACTCTACGCCGGTGTGACCGTAACAAAAAGTCCTACCCTTAGGGCAATCTTTAAGTCTAGCCTAATGGTCAATGTGCCATGTTCCGACACACTGTAATTAATATACACCTTGACAAGTTCAAAACCATTTTGATGCAGGTTTATCCAGGACGAATCTGAATATGGGATCTCGTCCCTAAAGATTACGATGACTGCAACACTAGAGTCGTCTCAGTGATCCCAGATCACCTCTAATCAATCACTGACCCCCTTGTGAAACAATTCATGCTGTTTTTAGTACCTAATATATAAGTGACTCAATCAAAAATGTGTTCATCAGAAATAAGGCAAATAACTATTACTGGAGATTGGTTTGGCTGATGCCAATGGATCTTACCTGTCCTTAGAATAAGCACAATTAGCAGTCGGATGAACAATGCTCTCTCCATGTCTTCAGATCTGCCTTCACCACCAACATTAAGTTTGAGTAATCCAGAAGGTGTAGAATTAGAAATGAGGGGTTCTGCTAGCTCGTGGCTTTATATTGCAGTGATCTTTAGCACTTGCTTGATAATAGCGTAATTTGTAATATCAGCGGTAATATAATTTGATATCTCAAGGAAGTTTTCGATCAGAACATGGCGAATGTTACTTGGGAGCAGTAAAAATAGCAAACAAACAAATTGATCAAACCCTTAGAGGTGGAGTCAATGGGGTGCTGCTATTGGGTTTCTTATAAAAGACTAGCCAATAAAAGGGCTGTGCCACCATATACCATCCTGTTTATTCTGAAAAAGTCTTGTGTATAAATTATTGTGAAATATTATGCTTTGTTCAAGGAATAAAAACTTTGGATGTTTTGTGTGGTTCGCCCCAAGTGTTAGTACTTTCAGACTCTTTTTCCATCCATCTAAACTGCTCTTCTAGTTGTAGGGTCAGTGGGCCGGGCTGGGGGGTCGTCCCTCTCTTACCGCGCAGTGACGTACAGACACAAGATGAGGCAGGTTTCGGGTACAACAAGTCCAAGTTTATTCTCTTGCCGTCCGCCTGACGGCCTCCGAAGTACACCGCACTTCAATTCACTTCACTTATCGGCCCTCCGTTTCCAGGGCCGCTTCCCGCACACCGTACTTTACACTGGGGACGTACATATACGCACCGTCCCCTCTTCACTCTTCAACGCTCTTGTCAGATCCGTCACTGTGGCCGCCTTAGGCCCGTAAACCAACAGTACTGATCAGTCGTCTCTCCCTCAATATGGTATGCTTTACCTCAGTGCCGCGTCTATACTGCGGTACTCTTGTGTCAGGACCACCCCCCTGACGTTCTCTCTCCTCAGTCCCCCTGGTTCGGTTTTCCCCACAGTGCACAGACTGTCGTAGTCCTCCTGTCACTTGAGCTCCCCCCGGGGACTGGAACTTTCTGGAACCCTCCTGTCAAATTTATATCATTCCCGGTTCCCTCTAACTCCGCCCCCCATGACCAACGGTTTCCTAAGCCCTAAGCTGATGTCAAGTCCTTTGCACACTCTCCTCCCTGCCCTCTACTGGTCAACCCAAGGTACTGCACGTCCACTACACTTTCTCAGCTGTTTCCCCACTGTAGTAACTGACACCTGTCTAAACTGTGCAAACCTTCCTTTCTCTATTCTGACAAGTCCGTCCGTCAGGTCACCTTCCCTACATAGTCACCAAGCATGCGCGGTTCTCTTTCCTTCCAGCAACAAGATCCCTCCATCTGAGATGGATCTCAACCTATTGACTGAAGCAGGTGTCCACTGGGAGCATCTGAAGTGACTGCAAACAGACACTCTCAGCACATCACAAGGGCAAGAGATACTGGTATTCTGCCCACGCCAGTGTTTATTGTAATTAGAGTTTAATAAAAATGAATACATTTGTGCTTATGGACATTTTAGTACTCTTTATAATTTCTTCTTATCTAATTCTTGTAGCAGAAAGCTGAATCAGTATAGCAGCCATCGGCTGCTCTGTCTTCTCCAAAGCTATTACCAATGCAAATATAGAGCGCTACATTGGAGATGAGTTTGTCATCGATTGCTGCGGTCTGCATGGGCAAATGTCAACATAGCAGAGCTCTCAGTGTAATGACGTGAAATTTGTTATCATGGTCACTGTTTAAGCAGAGCACTGCAGCCTTGACAAACTTGTCTTCACTGCTGGTCTCTACATAGGTTTAGTAACAGCAATGAAGTTGACACAGCATTTGCTGACTGATTAACTTGTTCAGCACCCTCATCTCATCCGATAAGTGCTCTGCTCCCCACATCTCTTCTGGCAGCACCTACGTTTCTACAATTTATACAATCTATACCTTCAGCTCCTCCGCGCCTGCATCTCATACCATAGCTCCTCTGCTCCAACATCTCCCACATCTTCTCCTACAGCTCCTCCACACCTACATGTTTTCCCACAAATTATCCTTTCCTCCATCTTCACACACAGCTCCACCACTCTCACATCTTTTCCCGAGGCTCCTCTGCTCCTGCACCTTCTCCACGGCTCCTCTGCTCCCAACATCTTCTACCACAGCAAATCCAGTCCTGCATCTTCTCCCCCAGCTCCTTTGCTCCCACATTTTCATCTACAGCTCTTCTGTGCCCACATCTTCTTCCATAGCTTCTCTGCTCCCACATCTTCTCCCACAGCTCATCCGCACTTGAATCTTTTCCCACAGGTCCTCCACTCCCACATCTTCTCCGAAGATTCCTTTACTCCTGCATCTTCCCCACAGTTGCCCTGCTCCTAGCATCTTCACCCACAGCTCCTATGCTCCTGCATCTTCCATAGTTCCATGCATCGCCTTCCACAACATTTTGGTTCTCCGAATCTCCTCTCATATCACCTCTGGTCCCCACATCTCTTCCAGCAGCACCTCCACTCCCTACATCTTTTATGCTCCCCACATCACCTCCTACAGCACCTCCTTTTTGTATTTCCTTCCATAGTTTATCCACTCCAACACCTCCAGAGCTCCTCTCTGCCCAATTGCACCAAAAAACTCTATATATTTTTTACAGTACTTATTAGCTTTACAATGGGACTTGGACTTGTGATGCTGTGATTGCATTAGTAATAAACTTGACATACACTCACTGGCCACTTTATTAGGTACACCTGTCCAACTGTGTGTTAAGACTTAATTTCTAATCAGCCAATCACATGGCGGCAACTCAGTGCATTTAGGCATGTAGACATGGTCAAGACAATCTCCTGCAGTTCAAACTGAGCATCAGTATGGGGAAGAAAGGTGATTTGAGTGCCTTTGAACGTGGCATGATTGTTGGTGCCAGAAGGGCTGGTCTGAGTATTTCAGAAACTGCTGATCTACTGGGATTTTCACGCACAACCATCTCTAGGGTTTACAGAGAATGGTCCGAAAAAGAAAAAAAATCCAGTGAGCGGCAGTTCTGTGGCCGGAAATGCCTTGTTGATGCCAGAGGTCAGAGGAGAATGGGCAGACTGGTTCGAGCTGATAGAAAGGCAACAGTGACTCAAATTGCCACCCGTTACAACCAAGGTAGGCAGAAGAGCATCTCTGAACGCACAGTGCGTCGAACTTTGAGGCAGATGGGCTACATCAGCAGAAGACCACACTGGGTACCACTCCTCTCAGCTAAGAACAGGAAACTGAGGCTACAATTTGCACAAGCTCATCGAAATTGGACAGTAGAAGATTGGAAAAACGTTGCCTGGTCTGATGAGTCTCGATTTCTGCTGCGACATTCGGATGGTAGGGTCAGAATTTGGCATAAACAACATGAAAGCATGGATCCATCCAGCCTTGTATCAACGGTTCAGGCTGGTGGTGGTGGTGTCATGGTGTGGGGAATTTTTTCTTGGCACTCTTTGGGCCCCTTGGTACCAATTGAGCATCGTTGCAACGCCACAGCCTACCTGAGTATTGTTGCTGACCATGTCCATCCCTTTATGACCACAATGTACCCAACATCTGATGGCTACTTTCAGCAGGATAATGCGCCATGTCATAAAGCTCGAATCATCTCAGATTGGTTTCTTGAACATGACAATGAGTTCACTGTACTCAAATGGCCTCCTCAGTCACCAGATCTCAATCCAATAGAGCATCTTTGGGATGTGGTGGAACGGGAGATTCGCATCAGGGATGTGCAGCCGACAAATCTGCGCCAACTGTGTGATGCCATCATGTCAATATGGTCCAAAATCTCTGAGGAATGCTTCCAGCACCTTGTTGAATCTCTGCCACGAAGAATTGAGGCAGTTCTGAAGGCAAAAGGGGGTCCAACCCGTTACTAGCATGGTGTACCTAATAAAGTGGCCAGTGAGTGTATGTAGCACACAGCTTTTAATCTATATTGTCAGTGTTTGTTTTAAAGCTTATCAAGCCCAACCTCCAGGGGAATTTCATAGGCTGAGGCTTATGGCAGACACATAAGCTATTTTTACACCAATGACAATTCATTTTTCCACGCTGCTGAGTTCACCACGGGTCAGGCTGGGAGGTTGTGCTGACATCACTGATGCTGCCACTGGCAGCTTCTCATTCATTCCTCATTGGTTTACAGCCAGGGCGGTAGCATTAGCACCTCTCCCGGTTGTGCAAACTATTTAACCTCCAGATATAAATTACGTTGTGGGACTACACGCCAGAAAGGTGTGCTGTTTTTTTAATTTTTTATTTATTACAGGAGATCGAGGGCATCGTTTGGATTAGCATAAGAATAAAGATGGCAAAACTGCGTGGTCTTTCATTTCATTAAAATACAAGCATTAGGATTAGTAATGGATAGGTGTCTTATTGACACCGTTCCATTACTAAGCCAGGCTTAATGTCACCTTACAATACAAATGTGACATTAACCCCTTATTACCCCATATGCCACAGCTACAAGGGCAGGTGGAAGAGAGAGGCTAAGTGCCAAAATTGGGGTGGCTGAAGGCAGATGTTTTTAGCCAGTAACAATGGTCCCTCTCTAGGCTATTACTATCTGCCCTTAGTCACTGACTTTCCCTCTCTGGCGCAGAAAATTGCATGGGAGCCCATGCCAGTTTTTCCATGAAAACATTCTTTTATTAAATATATACAGGTTCCTAATTTTACACACACGTACTACTAACAGTATTAGACACTGACATATATAAATCTAACTGTTCTACGTGGATTTACTGTATGTAAACCATGTCTCCTATCCTGTTGGGATCTGCAATGATTTTACTGAAGCCGACAAATGAATTAACGGCTATTCTGCTATCTATCTCTCTATGAACTATAATGATATATATCTGTGTGTCACTGACATATATATATATACACACACACCTATACTATGTGTATATTTATATTCTATCTATTCTACTGTAATCTTTCAGTGTGATTTTACTGTACACCACACATGAATTGTCGGCTTTTCAAAGGACACTGGTCCGTATTTCTCGCAAGTCACACGGATGGTCCATGTGGTGTGCGAATTTTTCTTGCATCCATAGACTTGCATCGGCAAGTCTCGGCCGATATACTGTGCAAATCTCAGCATGCTGCGATTTCACTCGCACGTATAATAAGGCCGAGAAAAAAAACGATGATGGGATCTGCCCCATATTTTAACAGTGGTTTTGAGTGCTATGCGATTTTCTTCTCACATAGCACTCATCCATATTCCTCTATAGTGTGACTGCAGCCTAAGAAGACCTATGACTGTCCATTGCATTGGTCTGCAAAATACAGATATATGGCTTAAGTCTGTAAAAACAAGTGTGCATCAATGTCTATTTTTGTAATTAATTTATTGGTTAATCTTTCACTTTTTTTTACTAATTTAAACCAGTTAGTGATACATATTCTTCTTTCTGATTTTTGGCTGAGGTGTAGTACCTCTGTGGCGACTGGACCCACAAGGGCGCCACACAAGCGTGAAACAATCGTCGTCCCAGCTCTCTGTTCCACCAACAACTCTCCTGACCTGGATGTTTTAAAAATTGCCGAAATAAAGTGAAATTTTAAGGACGGTGAGTGTCACTCTTTTTCTACTTGCTACATGGTTTACATTTGTACATTTACAGATGTATAACTTCAGATATTTATGTTGAAAATGTGTACAAAAGTGTGTCATGCTTGTCTATTTCTGCCTAAATTTAGATATATCTGTTTATATAATTGCCTTGTAATGTTTTTATTTCCTTTTTTGTCCAGATGTCACTGTATCCCAGAAATCCAAGCGGATGAAGTTCACTGATCGCCATATTGGGACACCCAAGAGATGGGTGTCTCAATATGGAAACTGCTGCTGGTACCAACCTATTACGCAGTTGTAGTAGGGGACCGGCCCCAGAATAGTGGAGAAACTAAGGACTCAGCTAGCAAACCAGAGGCTGTAGCGACTGTATGTGCTACAGCCAGCTCCATACACATTCGCTAAAAAGGCAGCCAGATAGGATCATGGGGACTAAGAGAACATCGCCCGACAGGATTCGAGGCTGCTGGCTTGGGGCACGGTGTGTGAAGGCGCAGGGCAGAAGAGGTGGGAGCCAGCACAGAGAGACGGCCAGGAAAGGAACATAAGAAGGGGGTTCTGGCACAGTGTACCCCAAATGACCTGAGAGCTGGCTGGGCCACTGACCCGGAGGAAACAGCACCCCAGCTGGGGATTGTAACTGGAAGAACTGTGAATAAAAGTGTGAAGCCTACACTCCACTGTGTCCTCCAACTTATTTACTGTGTCACCTGCCTTGCACTACAACCACCACCATTAAATTTAACCCCATAACTTCCCTGGGGCATAGCTCTACCCGTGCAGAAATAAAAGAAATTTTAAGGACAGCGAGTGCCACTCTTTTTCTACTTGCTACATGGCCTGAGTGGGCACCCAGGAGTCTGATTTGGGCAGCCAATATAGTGGATTGGATTTGCACAATTAATCCAGCATATGTGCTGCAGAGGTGCGGATCATTTTGTCTTGCTTGGCAGTACAAATGTGAACCTTGCCTTATTTATTTTTCTGAGCCGTTTTCATCTTATGTATAACCACATCAAAGTTCATCTCAACTTTGATGTGGTCGGTAGGAAGTGAAGGTCAGAAAAAGACTAATGAAAGATCTACAAACTCACCGACGGATCCTCATTTATATCATTCTACAATCTGCAACATGCAGGGCAACAAAAGATGGGAAAAGCCAAGATGAAATTTTTGTTAAGACACAATTTTAAAAATAATTTTAAGCCCAAAATGCATGCATTTAAGAAAAAAATAATGTCTCCCCTAAAATGTCAATTTCTTTTAAATTTCGGAATTGACTACTGACCCCACACTCCTATGCTGGTTCTCCACAACAGTTATAACTGGCCTCTTCTTTCAAGGGCATCCAATTGGTCTATTGTGGTATTCCCACTAGACAAGAAGCGATTCCAACTCAAAAAATATGATTGAAAGTAAATTTTATAAATGCATGGTAAAATCCGTCATAAATAAAGGTTTAAAAAAAGACAGGGCAATAAAACCTCCAAAAAGAGGAGGGAAAGGCACAGCATGATACCACCAGTTAATCTGCCAGGACCAAAAAAATACCGTATTTTTCGGATTATAAGGCTGGTTTCACATTTGCGTTTTTTAGCGCTGGAAAAAAATGCACACCTGCGCATGCGTTTTTTCCCCTATATTTAACATGGGTGCGCATACCTGCGCGCTGGTAAGCGCATGTATGCGATTTTCACGAGCTGCGTTTTTTTGGGGTGTGCGTTGGGATTTTCCAGACGCAGCATGTTGCATTTTTTGGCCCTGCAAAAAAGCGCATGCGCACATATGCGCACGTTTTGCGCTAAAAATGGCCATTATAGCCTATGGATGCGCATATGTGCGCACTGGCATGCTCATGTATGCGTTTTTTTGCATATGCGTTTTTTTTTTTAAACCATGGAATTTAGGGGTTTGGGTTAGAGTTAGGGTTAGTTAAGGGGGTTTAGGGTTAGGGTTATGGTCAGGGTCAGGGTTAGGGTTGGGGTTTGGGTCAGGGTTAGGGTTAAGTATGGTTTTGTTAAGGATTAGGGTCATGGTTAGGGTCAGGATTAGGGTTAAGTATGGTTTTGTTAAGGGTTAGGGTCAGGGTTAGGGTTAGGGTTAGGGTTAGGGTCAGGGTTAGGGTTAGGGTTAGGGTCAGGGTTAGGGTTAGGGTTAGGGTTAGGGTCAGGGTTAGGGTCAGGATTAGGGTTAAGTATGGTTTTGTTAAGGATTAGGGTCATGGTTAGGGTCAGGATTAGGGTTAAGTATGGTTTTGTTAAGGGTTAGGGTCAGGGTTAGGGTTAGGGTTAGGGTCAGGGTTAGGGTCAGGATTAGGGTTAAGTATGGTTTTGTTAAGGATTAGGGTCAGGGTTAGGGTCAGGATTAGGGTTAAGTATGGTTTTGTTAAGGGTTAGGGTCAGGGTTAGGGTTAGGGTTAGGGTTAGGGTCAGGGTTAGGGTCAGGATTAGGGTTAAGTATGGTTTGGTTAAGGGTTAGGGTCAGGGTTAGGGTTAGGGTTAGGGTTAGGGTCAGGGTTAGGGTTAAGTATGGTTTTGTTAAGGGTTAGGGTCAGGGTTAGGGTTAGGGTTAGGGTCAGGGTTAGGGTTAGGGTTAGGGTCAGGGTTAGGGTTAGGGTTAGGGTCAGGGTTAGGGTTAGGGTTAGGGTTAGTTAGGGTTTAGGGTTTGGGTTAGGGTTAAGTATGATTTGGTTAAGGGTTAGGGTCAGGGTTAGGGTTAGGGTTAGGGTTAGGGTCAGGGTTAGGGTTAGGGTTAGGGTTAGGGTCAGGGTTAGGGTTAGGGTTAGGGTTAGTTAGGGTTTAGGGTTTGGGTTAGGGTTAAGTATGATTTGGTTAGGGTTAGGGTCAGGGTCAGGGTTAGGGTTAGGGTCAGGGTTAGGGTTAGTAAAGTCATGGTTTGGGTAGTGTGAGGGGCCACCTAAAAATGTTGGAAAAAAACGCAAACGCGGTAAAAACGCGCTAAAAACGCATACAAACGCATAAAAACGCTGCGTTTTTTTCATGCATGCTCATAAAAATGCTTGAAAAAAACGCAGCAGTTGTATGCTTATGTATGCGTTTTTTCAATGCGTTTTTTTGCGGGAAAAACGCGCTGCAAAAAAAAGCAAGTGTGAAACTAGCCTAATCCGCACTTTTTTCCCCAAAATTTTTTGGGGAAAATGGGGGGTGCATCTTATAATGCGGATATACCTTACCGGCCGTGGTGGATCAGGGTCCCAGAGTCGCTGCTGGAGGAGGCAAGAGTGGCGCGTTGCTACAGGCCTGTCTTTTTTAAACCTTTATTTATGATGGACTTTACTATGAATTAATAAAATTTACTTTTAATCGTATTTTTTGAGTTGGAATTGCTTCTAGTGGGAATAACCGCAATAGACCAATTGGATGCATATGTTTTGAAATGTCTAACAATTATGGTATCTTTGGACACATAGAATTTCTCTTCTTTCAAGGACCTGATATCAGCCAAATATACTACCTAGGTGGTATATATGACCTTCCTTTAGGATTAGAAGGGAGGTGTATATGATAAAGTGAGCATTGTGTGTGTCTGATAACTCGAAAGTGTGAAGGGAGCATTTACGAGATACCTCACGGTCATTCTAACGATTATGATGTTTTATTATCAGCCCCAAATATTAACATGAAGAAATTGTCTCTTTTTACGGATTATTATCGAATGATCACATTATAGTTTTCGTTTGCTTTTATTGAAAACATTGACCACTTGAATGACAATTCTTCTGGTCTTCAGTATTGCAGATACTTCATCGGATGTTCTCCAAATCTAGTTTTCATCATAAATAATTGTAATTTTTATAAACAAAACCAAGAAAAAAAATGTGTACTGCCAAGAGGTCAACGACAAGAAAAAACAAAACTAAAGAAACCCCTAAAAACAATATTTTATTAATAATAGTTTATTTTTATTGTATATATTATCATTAGGTAGGGGGTAACAGGGAATGAAAGGACAGCCGTCGAGGAGCAGGGGGCAGGGGCACCACATCGCTCATCTAGGGTGCCAACCTCTGTTGGCAGGTAGGCCATCAGCCTATAGGGCCTTACAGCGTAATATAGGTATAATTTCTTTTTACTTACCCCTTTGGACCTTATCCAATGTTCCCTTATAGTGCCTCATTTTTTGTGTGTCTGAATATTATTCTAGTTTGTAATAATTATTAATAAAATATCTTTTTTAGGGGTTTCTTTAGTTTTGGTTTTTCTAACTTTAATAAACAAAGCAGATTTTTTTGTTTTACTCATAATAATAATAATTTAATAGTTCACATTTATGGGTATAATAATATATACATTTTACAAATACGAAAATTCTAAATAGTTTAGTATAAATAATTATTGACACATTAACTATAACACGATAGACACAAAGCCACCAATTTCTTTTGGTTATGTCTGAATACATGTGGACTGTGAAGTTCTCTGTATGGTCCACCACAATGAAAGAGAACGTCCAGAAATGTTGAGTCCGGAAGTAAGATGCAGTCTTTTCAATGTAGATAGGTCTCAATGTCAATGAGGTAGACAATGTGCAGGAAAACCTGAACCACAAAACCCAAATGGTTCTTCTAAAATCCATCAGTATTTGTTGTTGTTGTATTGTTTGTATTATTTTCTTCCGGTTAGTTCAGCTTCATCAGTTCATAAGGCATCAGTTTCCTTGTCACGCGCCTTAAATGAAGGTCCTCCGATCTACGGTGATAGGTCAGGATCTCTGTATGGTTTGTGGATCCTTTCTCTCCCAAGGATCTTGGCTAAGGTTCTTGTTAGCAGCGTTGATGAATCACACAAAAGAAATTTCAGGCCTCTGGATTTTAATCTATATCAAAAATAAAAATAAAAAAACATGCATGGCTAGGACAACAGGATATTTTCTGGATTTACACAATTACTTTAATAAGAACTTCCAATCGATCAATGGTGTCCAAATAAAAGGTCTTAAAGGACTGTGTGGTGAAAAGCAGTTATTACCTATCCACAGGGTAGATGATAACATATAATGGGTGGGGATCTGACCTCTGGGACCTAGACTGATTGTCAGAACCGGGAACTTTTCTCATCTTTACAAAATGGTGCGGCAGATCAGATGCCCGACCGTCACTCCATTAATTCTCTATGAGGCTACCAAAAAAAGCCAAATGCAGCATTCAGCTTTCTCAAACTAAATAAGGGGTGTGGTGGCCGAACATGTGCACGGCTGCTCTATTGTAAAAGATAAAAGGTCCCAACAGTTCAGACCCCGAAAGATCAAGAAGTTATCACCTATCCTGCCAATCCTCAGATCCCCACTGTGTCTCTTGAATGCCAATTACTCGAGCTCCACCTGAAGGGAAACTGTCACCATGAAAATCCAGTGCAATCTGCAGGCACCATGTTAAAGAACAGGGAAAATAGAATGCTTTGATATATAGTTTGGGTAGAGAAGATTCAGTATAACCAGCAATTTGATCATTTCAACCTCTGTTTATTCTGGGATTTTCGGTCCAGTGGGCGCTCCTTTCTTTGTAGGAGTGCATAGAGATAGCTGTCAGTCTCTGATAGGACCTAAAATCCCAGAATGACTGGAGGGCTAATTGATCAAATTGCAGGTTATATACTCTAGTATAATTTATCGCAAAACCATATATCAATCTGCTCTGCTCCTTGTGCTCTATAACATGAGACCTGTAGATCAGATTGGAATTTCATGGTGACACATTCCCTTTATTAGGTTGTCCTACTATACTAACCACTACAAAGCGATGGCAACACACCACCTGCCCTGCAACTTTGGATATTCTTTGACTCAGTTCTTTTCACAGTCGCTCAGATCTTTGCACTTGACAATTTTTCCAGCAGCCAAAGCATCAACTTTAATAACGGACCATCCACTTTCTGCACATTATATTCCACCCCCCGATAGGGACCATTATTACGAGATAATTAGCTTTATTAACCTCACCCTTTTTTAACATTATTGTTATTGTACAAAACGTTAGTTTTTAAGACTTTTTGATTTAACAATGAGCTACACAAGGACAAGTGATGAGCGAGTATACTCGTTGCTTGGGTTTCCGCTGAGTATTTTGGCGTGCTCGGAGATTTAGTTGGGTCAACGCAGCTGCATGATTTGTGGCTGCTACACAGCCTGAATACATGTGAGAAATGCATGTTTGCTAGGGAATCCCCACATGTATTCAAGCTGCCTAGCAGCTGAAAATCATGTAGCTGCTTCGACACAAACTAAATCACGCCAAAATACTTGGAGGACAACCGAGCATACTCAGGAAAACCTGAGCAACGAGTATACTCGCTCATCACTAACATTGACCCTTCTGCCTTACGAGGGCACCAGTGTAGCACATGTTGGTTTGGTGAAGTATTACAGATTTTACTTTGGGGTCCAGAATCTTTACTTTAGGCCTTTGGTGCCAAATATTCAGAACTGTAGTTAGCAGACTACGCTCCGAGTTCTGAGTGGCAGGGATGTCCAAAAAATGTCCCACATTTTTATTTTAAGGGTGTTAAGAAACACAAGCTAGGGAAGTAAATTAAATCATTGCTTCTGGTTTAGTGACACTTCAAAGATACCTGTAAGTGTTAGAGATAGGAAAGCAAAGTGAAGAATATGTATACTAGTACCTGAAGTGTTGTGTCCACAGTTTCCAGTTTGGGCTTGAATTTCTCTTTATTGGACTGACTGCTCGTAGACGAACCTAAAGAGATGTAGAAGGGGGACATTGAGGAAGGAAGAAGAGAAACTCCCGTCTGCAGAAAATTGTACAACATTTAAAAGCACATCCATATTTATGGTCGGGAACAACCCTCAAACTGCCCTTTGAATTAAAATTTACAAAATCCCTGTCTCTTTTGTGGTTTATGTGGTGGGACCGGGCTGCAAACACAGGACTTTTGTCAGGTAAGCCATAGGAAATGTCCATTGACTGATAATACTACCACAGATTGAAAATATAACATAGTCATAGTCCTCATAGTTAAAAGGAACCTGTCATGTCCCCAAATGCTATTAACCTGCAGATATAGGGCTATTATGTAGGTAAAAAGTATTACAATGCTCTCTTGCCTTACTAAATAGGCTATCAGGAGAACAAGAACTTTTTTCCTTCCCGGAGCTGCTGGCTTTCAGTCAATAAGGCGTGCCCAGAGGGGTTGTAGTCATCGTTCACAACATTGTATAAGCACACCACAGCACTTTGATTGACAGTTTACTGTGCATTGGTGCGCTTCACCTCAAGCAGTCAATAAAAGTGCTGGATCGTCCTTACAGTCGCGCTGTCAATAAAAGTGCTGGATCGTCCTTACAGTCGCGCTGTCAATAATAGTGCTGGATCGTCCTTACAGTCGCGCTGTCAATAAAAGTGCTGGATCGTCCTTACAGTCGCGCTGTCGATAAAAGTGCTGGATCGTCCTTACGGTCGCGCTGTCAATAAAAGTGCTGGATTGTCCTTACGGTCGCGCTGTCAATAAAAGTGCTGGATCGTCCTTATGGTCGCGCTGTCAATAAAAGTGCTGGATCGTCCTTATGGTCGCACTGTTAATAAAAGTGCTGGATCGTCCATACAGTCGTGCTGTCAATAAAAGTGCTGGATCGTCCTTACGGTCGCACTGTTAATAAAAGTGCTGGATCGTCCTTACAGTCGCACTGTCAATAAAAGTGCTGGATCGTCCTTACAGTCACACTGTCAATAAAAGTGCTGGATCGTCCTTACAGTCGCGCTGTCAATAAAAGTGCTGGATCGTCCTTACAGTCACACTGTCAATAAAAGTGCTGGATCGTCCTTACAGTCGCGCTGTCAATAAAAGTGCTGGATCGTCCTTACAGTCACGCTGTCAATAAAAGTGCTGGATTGTCCTTACGGTCGCACTGTCAATAAAAGTGCTGGATCGTCCTTACAGTCACACTGTCAATAAAAGTGCTGGATCGTCCTTACGGTCGCACTGTCAATAAAAGTGCTGGATCGTCCTCACAGTCACACTGTCAATAAAAGTGCTGGATCGTCCTTACAGTCGCACTGTCAATAAAAGTGCTGGATCGTCCATACAGTCGCGCTGTCAATAAAAGTGCTGGATCGTCCATACAGTTGCGCTGTCAATAAAAGTGCTGGATCGTCCTTACAGTCGCACTGTCAATAAAAGTGCTGGATCGTCCTTACGGTCGCACTGTCAATAAAAGTGCTGGATCGCCCTTACAGTCGCTGCTCACTGTATAATGAGCCGCTCCGAGCACACCTCTATGACTGAGAGCTGGCGGCTCTTGGGAGATAGTGCAGTTATTTTCTCCCAATAGCCATGCTCTCGGTACAATGGCCAGGAAGTACTGTAACGCAATAATCCTGCAGATTGAGCCTATATCTGCAGATTAATAGCGTTTTTGGACATGACAGATTCCCTTTAAGTGCAATATTGAACAAGCTCTGTAGACACCCTCTTTATTTATAACATTTCTGTGATTCAGTCATATTATTCTCACCTTCCTCATTAAAGTCTCCCTGTAAGTTCACGTTGGTAAATCCATGTTTTTGGCTCCATTCATCTTCTTCAGAATCATCATACCATTTTTCATTGTTATCTTTGCTGAACTCATCCCTAAACAATCAAAAATTGCATATAAATGGTCAACCGAGTCATCCACCAAGTAACGTAAATCTCATGCCGATACAAATCTATAGTTCTTATACAATCTCATGCCCATAGCATTCTGTGCGGCTCTTCTGTGGCCCCCCACTTCTCTGTTTTCCTATGGAGTACACTAAATTGTGGCAAGCTGTTGAGGCATATTTTCTGGGAAAATGGAAGCACCAAACACCGGCACCCAAACTGCCTTTTCAGAATGATGCCACAGGGACTCCTATAATATTCAAAAAGGAGTCCAGTCCACCCTCGTTAAAAAAAAATAAATATTTTTGGAATTGCCTTGTTTGTAACACTCCAAAATAATAACATGTCACATTATTTATATTGCATAATCAACAAACAAAAAACACGAATCCAGCATTTCATATCTTTTATCATCTCACCTCCTTTAAAAGAGTGAATAAAAGGTGATTAATTTAACCCCAAAATCAAGGTCTCATTAAAAAACAGCTCCATTGATGTAGGAATAGAAAAGAAAAAAGATCTGGGTGACATAATAAAGCAAGAAAACCACATTTTTATTTTTGTAAAGATTTTTGTATTTTTTTGTTTGTTGTAAGTAATAAAACAAAAACATATATACTGTGCACATTTAATGATTACTATGCAGAATAGAATCAGAGTTCAATTCTATTCAGCAATTAGCTATTCACCTCTTTATTCACTATTAGTATCTAACTGAGCTGTTATCAGTCCTGCAAAATCATAGAATCATAGAATCGTAGAGTTGGAAGGGACCTCCTGGGCCATCTGGTCCAACCCCCTGCTCAAAGCAGGATTCGCTAAATCATCCCAGTCAGATGTCTGTCCAGCCTCTGTTTGAAGACTTCCATTGAAGGAGAACTCACCACTTCTCGTGGCAGCCTGTTCCACTCATTGATCACTCTAACTGTCAAAAAGTTTTTTCTAATATCTAATCTGTGTCTCCTCCCATTCAGTTTCATCCCATTGCTTCTAGTCTTTCCTTGTGCAAATGAGAATAAAGTTGATCCTTCTACAATGTGACAGCCCTTTAGATATTTGTAGACAGCTATTAAGTCTCCTCTCAGTCTTCTCTTTTGCAAACTAAACATTCCCAAATCCTGCAACCTTTCCTCATAAGACAGGGTTTGCAGACCGGTCACCATTCTGGTCGCTCTTTTCTGAACTTGCTCCAGTTTGTTGATGTCTTTTTTAAAATGTGGTGCCCAAAACTGGACACAATATTCCAGATGAGGTCTGACCAAAGAGGAGTAGAGGGAAATAATGACTTCACGTGATCTAGACTGTATGCTTCTGTTAATACATCCTAGAATTGCATTTGCCTTTTTTGCTGCTGCATCACACTGTTGACTCATATTCAGTCTGTGATCTATTAGTAACTCCAGCTATTAGTAACTCCATCTATTAGTAACTCCAGCAAAATGACAATCTCCCTTCCATCGGCAGTTTCCAGAGCAGTTCAAATATTCACTGGTCACTATCTCTCCACTGCAAAATGGGATTCGGATGTATACTCTGAGGGGGGCCATAGGCTGTATTGGTTCCAGTTGAGCGAATGTACGCTCTGACGTGCATCATTTTTGGGAATATATGCCTACTGGAGGCGGTTACTCATACTAAGTCTACTGCGCCTGGGTGTCCACCTCCAGTAGGCATAAATGCCCGAAAATGGTACGTTAGCTCTGCCGGCACCATTACAGTCTATGACCATTGGCACATAAGTCCAAATGCCATTTTTTGGGGGGTTTGGACATAATCCCCGATGGGGCCCCTGAATGACTAAACTCAATGTGAAAGCACCCCTTATGCAGTAGATTTTTGAAGAGGAAAGGGGGTAATATGAATTAAAAGGATAAAACTACTGGCTATAGAGTGCTGCCATCAACCGAAGAGGGAAGGGGCGAAGAGGCGAGGATTGTTTATTTTGTTATTTTGTGATATTTGTAGCTGTTTTCGAACATTTTTTTATTTTAATAACCTTGGTCAACAAGTATTAATATTGCCTCCACCATCTTAGATGAATTTGGTATTTCTCAGCAGAACTCACCAAGATGTCTTATCCTTCTTAGCATTGAATAAGAGGAATGCCACAGTGGCAATAATGATTGACAGTATCCCAATGGCTGCTCCGACGCCTCCATACACTCCTGATTTTAGGATTTTTCCTGTGCATACAGAACCAGTGTAGATGTAGAGATCTGTCCTTGGACAACTATGTGGGAGCAAAGTAAAACATTGAAAAAAATATTCCGGGAAAAATCATGGCATTACAAATTTATGAACATAAAAAGATCTAGTTATCTCAACAAACTTCAATCTTTCTCAAATCAATGACAACCTTAGAAGATATAAGTCATCAACATTTTTATTCATAAGAAGATAGAAGAAACATAACCTTAAGCTTTAGCAGCTGGGGAGAAAATGGTGAAGCTCAAATGTTCCAGTAAACACTCCAGCAAGCCAATGATTAAAGGCTGGACAAATGTAGTTGTGGAGACACAATGGTCAGTTGGAGCTCTTGTCCGTTGGCCTGGCTGTCTTTAGAAAGACCACTTGAACCAGGGCTCCTTGCACTGGGGTGTCGTGCTTCTGGTTGGTTACCCACTTTTGTATTTCTGGGGCCATTTTCTCCATAAGTTACTTGAGCATGATTGCATCCCAGAGTGCATCAGCCGAGAGGTCAACACAGGCATCGAGCCAGCAGTTGCAGTGTCATTGGTGTTGACTGTTAAATTCTACATAGGAGGCCCATTTGGAAGACAAAGTCCAGAACTCCAGAACTTGGTATAATATCTATCAGGGGATAACAAGGGCCAACCGGGTCTCCTTAATAGTCTAACAGTCCAGGCAGTCCTGAGGCCCAAGCGACTGAACAGCATCCTGTGTCTGGCCAGTCAAATGAATCCCCAGGAATTTTGACCAATCAGCTGTGGACACCTGGTGAATCAGCATCAGGGTCTCAAAGCTTTGCAGTTTTTCATCAATCTTTGTGCTGGAGTCTTTAAACACTGATGTATCTCTGTTGCAGAGATGATTTCCTTGGTGGTGGGTCAACATGAAGGTATGGTCCGGCGCTGACGTTAGTGATGCTGGAACTTCCAAAACTGATTCCATAATACAATTCCTCTCCTCGATTGAGGCTCAAGATCCCAATGTGACCAACAACTCCTGGATTTGGGCTGCTTGGGACTGGGTATTTGATTCCAGACTGACACTGGATACTTGATTTGGTAGGCAGGTCAATTCCTCTTGATCAAGCTGATCATCCTCCATAAAGTTCTAGGCATCCAAAAAGGACCAATTCATAGAATCATAGAATCATAGTGTCATGATCTCAGTGCGGGTTTGACTCGCACACGTCGGGTTAATGTTTGGAACCAGTGCTGATGACTGGCATTTCTGGGGTTAAAGGTTGTGATCCCGATGCAGGCTTACCTGCACACCTGGGGCTATGATTGTGGCCTCTCCCTGGTTCTGGGGGAGGCTTCTTATAGCCTCAGGATGCTCCCATCCCTGTCAGTTATACTCTTGCCCTTGGCATTTGTGTGGTGACCCCTGAGTGTGTTTGTGCTGTGTTCTGGTTACTTGATTCTCTGTGTATGACTCGGTCTGTTCTCTGGATATCGCTTTGGATTCTGCCTGGTACCCCCTATGTCTGTTTGGTTTTGATCTCTGCTTGGCCCTGATTATCTGCTCTGTCTCATCCCTGGTAGTGTACTGTGATCCTGTGTATGACCTTTGGCTTTGTCTGACCTCCCGTCTGTTTATTCCTCCTGTACCTCATTTAGCACTGCTTCTGTACTCAGGACACGCGCACTGGCTCTATGAGCAAGTGTAGTGCGGTGTCTCTGACACATAGAATCATAGAATCGTAGAGTTGGAAGGGACCTCCTGGGCCATCTGGTCCAACCCCCTGCTCAAAGCAGGATTCGCTAAATCATCCCAGTCAGATGTCTGTCCAGCCTCTGTTTGAAGACTTCCATTGAAGGAGAACTCACCACTTCTCGTGGCAGCCTGTTCCACTCATTGATCACTCTAACTGTCAAAAAGTTTTTTCTAATATCTAATCTGTGTCTCCTCCCATTCAGTTTCATCCCATTGCTTCTAGTCTTTCCTTGTGCAAATGAGAATAAAGTTGATCCTTCTACAATGTGACAGCCCTTTAGATATTTGTAGACAGCTATTAAGTCTCCTCTCAGTCTTCTCTTTTGCAAACTAAACATTCCCAAATCCTGCAACCTTTCCTCATAAGACAGGGTTTGCAGACCGGTCACCATTCTGGTCGCTCTTTTCTGAACTTGCTCCAGTTTGTTGATGTCTTTTTTAAAATGTGGTGCCCAAAACTGGACACAATATTCCAGATGAGGTCTGACCAAAGAGGAGTAGAGGGAAATAATGACTTCACGTGATCTACACTGTATGCTTCTGTTAATACATCCTAGAATTGCATTTGCCTTTTTTGCTGCTGCATCACACAGTTGACTCATATTCAGTCTGTGATCTATTAGTATACCCAAGTCTTTTTCACATGTGCTGTCACTTAGCCCTATTCCTCCCATTCTATATATGCTTTTTTCATTTTTATTGCCCAGATGTAGTACTTTGCATTTCTCCCTGTTAAAAACCATTCTGTTAGTTGCTGCCCACTTCTCCAGTTTATTTAAATCTTTTTGAATCCTCTCTCTCTCTTCTCTAGTATTAGCTATCCCTCCTAGCTTTGTGTCATCAGCAAATTTAATCAGTTTACCCTCAATTCCTTCATCTAAATCGTTGATAAAGATGTTGAACAATACAGGGCCCAGGACAGAGCCCTGTGGTACCCCACTTGAGACATTCTTCCAACTGGATGTGCAGCCATTTACGACCACTCTTTGGGTCCGATCACTAAGCCAGTTATGAATCCACCTAACAGTTGCCTTGTCCATTCCATACTTAGTCATTTTTTCAATAAGGATTGTATGAGATACTTTGTCAAATGCTTTGCTGAAGTCAAGATATACTATATCTACAGCATTTCCTTGATCCACCCAATCAGTGATACTGTCATAGAAGGAAATTAAGTTAGTCTGACATGACTTATTAGTTACAAACTCATGCTGACTCTGTTTAATCACTTCATTCTTATCCAGGTATTGACATACATGTTGTTTAATAATTTGTTCAAAGATCTTTCCTGGTATAGAAGTCAGACTCACCGGCCTATAGTTGCCTGGGTCCACCTTCTTCCCCTTTTTGAAGATAGGAACAACATTTGCTCTTCTCCAGTCTTCTGGCACTTCTCCTGTTCTCCAAGAATTTTCAAAGATTATGGAGAGGGGTTCAAAAATTTCTTCTGCTATCTCCTTCAGTACTCTGGGGTGTAATTCATCTGGACCTGGAGACTTGAATTCATTTAGGTTAGCTAAGTGTTTCCTCACTATCTTTCTGTTTATAGATATCCTGGATTCTTCTATTCCCTTAATAGGACAGTGAATAACAGTTGATGTTGCATTTCCTTTCTGAGAGAAAACAGATGCAAAATAGGAATTTAAAAGTTCAGCCTTCTCAACATCCTGTCTTACCATTTCATCATTTTCATCCTGTAAAAATCCTATAGCATCTTTGACTTTTCTTTTACTTTTGACATATCCCCAAAATCCTTTATTATTGCTTTTGACATCTCTTGCAAGCCTCAGTTCATTTTCAGCTTTAGATAATCTGATTTGTGCCCTGCAGGTTCTGCAGACAGCATTATATTCTTCTTTAGATATGCCTCCCTCTTTCCATTTTATAAACATTTTTTTCTTCCTTTTTAGCATGTGCTTAAGTTCTGTGTTCATCCATCCTGGTTTCCTTAAATGCTTCCTATTCTTCCCTCTTTTCGGAATTGTTAACAACTGTGCTTTGAGAATTTCATTTTTCAAGATTTCCCATCCTTCCTGGACATTTTTGTCTTTAAGGATATCCAGCCATTGGATCCCTCCAATTCTCTTTCTGAATCCCTTAAAATCTGCCTTTCTGAAATCTAACCTTGACGTCTGAGTCTTCACAGGTCTTCCGCCTCTAGTTATCCAAAATTCTAAAATAGCATGGTCGCTACCTCCTAGGGTCCCAGCCACTTTTACCTCCTCAACCATTTCCTCCCTGTTTATAAGGATTAGATCCAAGTTAGCAGTTCCCCTTGTTTTCTCCCTTACCTTTTGGAAGATAAAGTTGTCAGCAAGAGAGGATAAGAATTTCCTTGACCTGTTAGTTTTGCCTGAGAGAGATTCCCAACAAATGTCTGGATAGTTGAAATCTCCCATGACAACTATGTCATATTTTTTGGAGAACTTGGCCATCTGATTCATAAAGAGTTCATCCATATCTTCGGCTTGCACAGGCGGCCTGTAGTAAATTAAATGCAAAAACCTCAGTGACATTATCACTATGTCAGAGAATAGGGTTTAAGGCTATAAGTAGCCACCCTAATCAGGAAAAACACCTGAAACACCCACTCCAATAGGTATACATGCAAAGAGAAAGATTGAGTAACTAGGTGAATATAATAAAAATACGTCTTTATTAGTTATCATATATATCGCTTAGTACAAAAATACAGAGATTAAAATGACACCACAGGATATCAAGTAATGCAGCAGTGTATATATAAAATGACCACATCTATATAGATAACCGGTATCTGCTGATTACCCATCTCCCCATTTGGATATCACTGTGCCACATTATGAATCCATTATGATCACCCAGTGTGCATCGATAAATTTAGCGTGGCCAGTTTGAGGAGATATCTTACCAGATATACATGGAAGCTGGGTGAGCCCAGGACCAGGTGAGGAAAACGCCCGACGCGCGTTTTGCGTGACTACAAGCACGCTTTCTCAAGGGAAGTATATTGAGAAAGCGTGCTTGTAGTCACGCGAAACGCGCGTCGGGCGTTTTCCTCACCTGGTCCTGGGCTCACCCAGCTTCCATGTATATCTGGTAAGATATCTCCTCAAACTGGCCACGCTAAATTTATCGATGCACACTGGGTGATCATAATGGATTCATAATGTGGCACAGTGATCTCCAAATGGGGAGATGGGTAATCAGCAGATACCGGTTATCTATATAGATGTGGTCATTTTATATATACACTGCTGCATTACTTGATATCCTGTGGCTGGGTGCTTCTCCCGGGTTATTCTGTTTTTTCATCCTGTGGTGTCATTTTAATCTCTGTATTTTTGTACTAAGCGATATATATGTTAACTAATAAAGACGTATTTTTATTATATTCACCTAGTTACTCAATCTTTCTCTTTGCATGTAGGCCTGTAGTAAATGCCTACAATGGTGTCCTTTCCATTGTTCTGTCCTTGTATTCTTACCCAAACAGTTTCCACAGAACTCCCAGTCTCTGAAGCTTCAATCTCTGTTCCGATATACGCGTTTCGAACATACAATGCGACACCCCCTCCTCGTTTATCAAGTCTGTTTCTTGCAAATAAGTTGTATCCTTCTAGTCTTGTATTCCAATCGTGTGTATTGACCCACCAAGTTTCAGTGATTCCAATGACATCATATTTCTTTTCCTGTGTTAGTAGTTCCAATTCTCCTTGTTTGTTGCCCATGCTTTGTGCATTAGTATAGAAACATTTTAGTTTGTGATTGGTTTCTCTTTCTCCAATATTTTTTTTAATTAGATTCTTTTGTCTTTGTTCTTCCTTTCCACTTCTAATAGCAGAGTTCTCAATAGCATTTGTCAGGTGTATGGCTTTTTCTGGTCTTTTGCTTCCCTTCCCATGTTGTTCTAGTTTAAAGCTCTCCTTACAAGTGTAGCAAGGCGACTTCCAAATACATGCTTTCCAGTCTTCGTAAGGTGCACGCCATCTCTAGCAAGTAGTCCATCGTATAAGTAGTTCACTCCGTGATCCAGAAAAAAAAAAAATTCTCTCTCTCTCTCCAGCAATTCCTTTAAATTTCTTCATTTTCAGGATCCGTCTGAAAACGGATCCTGTGCCATCCGTTCACATCAGTTGAGAACGGATCCGCTTGTCCGCCTTTTTGGCGGATTATAACTGATGCAAAAAACTGAAGTGTGAAAGAGGCCTAAGTCTTCAAAGTCTCTGCAGATGGTTTCCAGGTCGCTTCTTGCGGTGTCATTTGTCCCCACATGTAGTAGCAGGAATGGGTAGTCATCTGTAGGTCTGAAGAGTCCTGATATCCTGTCAGACACATCTTTAATTTTTGCACCTGGAAGACAGCACATTTCTCTTGAAGTTATATCCGGTCTGCAGATAGCGGCCTCTGTTCCTCTCAGCAGGGAATCCCCCATGACCACCACTCTCCGTTTCTTCTTCACAACATTTTTCTTTCTCCATCCAGGAGGACTCTGAAGGCGTACAAGGTTGCTGTTTGTTGGCAAAGTCTTATCCTGATGTATTTCTTCATCGTTTTCCTGCGTGAGAGCCTGGTACTGGTTTCTGAGCAGTATGGGTGCTGACTGCCTCCTGATCCTCCTGCTTCTCTGGGTCACATGTCTCCATTCCTCTGTTTCTTCAGGTGCACTTCGAATTTCTTCTCTTTCTGTAACATGAGATAATTCTGCTCTGTCCAAGAACTCTTCACCTTCCTTAATGATCTTCAACGTAGCTAACCTCTCTTCGAAATTTTGCAACTTTTCCTCCAACAGGGACACAAGCTTGCACTTGTGGCATGTGAAGTTTGGCTTTTCCACTGGTAAATCTGTGAACATGTAGCAAGAAATGCAGCTCACCAAATGGCTCCTGGCCTCTTCCATCTTGAGATTTCTTAAAAACGATGAAAGATGAGCCAAATTAGGCGCACGGTTTTTCCGATTCCCTCTTTTCAGCTGCAACGGCCAAAACCCAGTGATCGTTGAGCTCGCGGAGACTCTTCACTTATCCCAGAAGGCACTGGGAATATGCAAATGATCTGCTCAAGACTCTTCCCCTGGTTTTCCGATTTCCTCTTCTCAGCTGCAACGGCCAAAACCCAGGGATCGTTGAGCTCGCGGAGACTCTACACTTATCCCAGAAGGCACTGGGAATATGCAAATGATCTCCTCAAGACTCTTCCCCTGGTTTTCCAATTTCCTCTTTTCAGCTGCAACAGCCAAAACCCAGTGATCGTTGAGCTCGCGGAGACTCTTCACTTATCCCACAAGGCACTGGGAATATGCAAATGATCTCCTCAAGACTCTTCCCCTGGTTTTCCGATTTCCTCTTTTCAGCTGCAACGGCCAAAACCCAGTGATCGTTGAGCTCGCGGAGACTCTGCACTTATCCCAGAAGGCACTGGGAATATGCAAATGATCTCCTCAAGACTCTTCCCCTGGTTTTCCGATTTCCTCTTTTCAGCTGCAACGGCCAAAACCCAGTGATCGTTGAGCTCGCGGAGACTCTTCACTTATCCCAGAAGGCACTGGGAATATGCAAATGATCTCCTCAAGACTCTTCCCCTGGTTTTCCGATTTCCTCTTTTCAGCTGCAATGGCCAAAACCCAGTGATCGTTGAGCTCGCGGAGACTCTTCACTTATCCCAGAAGGCACTGGGAATATGCAAATGATCTCCTCAAGACTCTTCCCCTGAATCAAATCTGACCGTGTGTTAGTGGCCCTGTATTCGAACTTTCAAAACTGGTACACCTCCTGTAGTTGAAGTTTTCTGTTGATGCTGTATATTCACTCCATACATGGTGGCGTACGAAACCTACTGTGTATGCCTCACATATGGTCTGTTGGGTCTGTCTATCTGCCTTCTTGGTTGTGAAGCCCATGGACGGTGTCTACAAACACCAGTCACCTGTAGCTCCCCCAGATCAGCTGGGCTGAGTAGTATCTCACTTATGACACCAAGAGCTCTGCAAAGGAATACGTGGATTTCATCCGCACTGCCCAAATGATGAAATTCCAGAAGGTTGATAAAGATTGACAGTGGTTTATTCTACGCGTTAGCTTTATCAATCTTCTGGAATTTCATCATTTGGGCAGCGCGGTCGAAATCCATGTATCCCTTTGCAGAGCTCTGTTTCAGATAGTCGGTGATCGAATTGTGGATCTGCAGCAGCCGTTATCTATACTTGCTTTGAATACCTACTACCAGGTGAGCAGTTTTTTGTTAAACCGCTTACTTTATTTGTGGGATAAGACCCTATATTGCGCTTGTGTCTCCCTCTTTCCTCACAATACTTCTGACACCAAGTGTGGAGACATGGGTGTCAGTGGGTGTTCTTATCTGTTGGCCTGGCTGTCTTTAGAAAGACCACATGGACTAGGCTCATCCCACTGAACACATGTTTGCCCTCCCTGTGGACATAATACTACTCAGACAACACAGAGTGAGGGTTAAACAATAGGGTGATACTTTATGGGTTCTCACTAACAGTCAATAACATAAAGTACAGTCCCATCGAGTACTTAAGATGGTGCAAATGACAGAATCTCACCCTTCTGCTTCTTCACCGGGAATTAGAAGATCTGCAACTCTGGGCTTTCACGACCAACTACCCCAAGCAGTACCCTCCACTTTTGGTGGGCACCCACAGAGCGAAGGAATCTGACAGAATACATTGAGCTATGTGGCCAGGTCCCTTTTATACCCACAGCTGTCATTCAGGGCATTATCAATTCACTTCACCTGCATATTTTGTCCTTCAGTGGTTGTAGAACAGTTAACTGCAGGGCTGCTACAATGGGTAATCAGCAGATTTTAAATGCAATGTATTAACAAACATCAATTGTTCAATTAACCTGCGTCTTTGTCCTTCAAGGTTATTTAGAAGAATAAATTTTAGGGGCTGATACAATACGTAATCAGCAGGCCTTCAACAAATCAACATACAAGAGTCAATGTGCAGGCTTATATGAACAATGGCTCATGTCTCTTGACCTGCTGAATAATACATCTGGCATAATAAAGAATAAATGGTGTGTTGTCACAGTAGTGTTATGTGACGCTAGTTTCTATCGTTATCAACAAAGGTGAGGGTGAAAATACAGATTAAGGATTGATTTATGCACCAAGAAAACTTCAATGCATATGCTAAATGTATTCATGTGCCCTAGTACAGTATTTGTCATCATATGGCAACTGTTTATGCTCGCTTTAATGGAGAACTATCAGAAAATGTACAAAATTTTTAAAAAATTCAGCAATGCCTTGCTTAATCTCTTTCTTTTCCCCAAGAGATAAAACATGTCCCTTGTGCTCTTCCTTACTATCCTGTTTATAGGTATAAGAAAACTTGTTGCAACAGGAGCCTCTCCCCACGTGCCCTGCCCCTATAACTAAGAGGGTGCAGATTCAGACAGCTACCAGCAAAAGAAGGAAGTGATCTGCAGGAAATGAACTTGTATATTGTCTGCAGGATTTCTATAAGACTGACAGTTTCAGAAGCACACAAACAAGGCGGCAGACCTGCCAAGTCGTACCTTCTTTGTGAACATTGATCTTCTCAAAAGATCTCACTTTCACCTAAGCTGAGTCACATATTCACACCGTGCTGTGCCAAGTGTATGAGGTTGACAGCACACTTACTAGCACTGCAGATCAGCCCCCTTCTGTATCACACATCGACCACCATTGCAGTCATGGTAGTTGCGGGATGATGGATCGCAGTGAGAAATGCAGGTCAGACCTTCAGAAGTGATGATTTGTGTGTAGAAATTTTGAAACTCCAGAGGAATATGGTCCTTACAAAAGTCTGTGGAGAAAAGTAGCAACAATTAAAAAAATAAAAGTTTAAAGTAAGCAAAATACAGTTCAAAATGATAGGCATATTTTTTTCCTACCGGTATTTGGGATTTCCTCCTTTGAGACAGTTCCAAAATCTGGATCATAACATAAAATATCTGCAGGAATAAGCACAGACAGAAAGTAGAAATAGGTTGGGCCGTGTCGAAAGGAAAGTAGAGCTCATTCAAGTCCCCAAGCTGCGGAAGAAATCTGATGTCCCTATTATTAATCTAGGTGGGAAACCTTTTTAGATGTTTGTCTGAAGTATTCAAGAAAAGTTAAACCCGGGAGATGATAAATTAGATTGACTAACCTGAGCCTGTGCAGTTGTCGGTCTTTGCAGCTTCCACTGTATCCTTGATTTGCTCTAAGATCCCCTCATACTGGTATGTTACGTTGACATCTTCTTGGTACAGAATTTCCACAATCACTCTGTGGTCCACTATGATGCTCCCACTCCTGCCAAAGTAGTGTAAAACTTGTAAATACGTTGTCAATCTGTGTTGTCCACCCAGCAGTCCAGACAGCAACGAGGGTGGAGATGCTGGAGCTTTAATAAATGTAATTCTAGAGCCAAACCTTGGTACCAGAGACCGACCTACTGTATATTGGAAACTTACAGCTGGCAAAGGATCAGGCCAGTGATCCATGGATCCATTGGATCTGGATGATATATAACATGCTTTTGGTGGTACTTGACTTATAACTTTTATTTTTTATTTTTTTTTTTTTTTCGGGGAAGTTATTATGAATGGATGTTTTAAAATAAAGTTCCATTGTGACTGCGTAGCCATTTTTTGGTGCCGTATTTGTAAGTGTTGCAGGATGTGTGATAAATTTGGCATTTACACCCTACTGGAGTGAGTTGCAACTTAGTTTTGCATTTGGTTACATCTTAATTTTCAAAGCTGCTGCGCCCACTTTTGAAAAGTGGCGAGAGTAGCTGAAAATCGTTAAAAAAAAAATTACATTTATTTTGCTAAATAACAGAATTTGTGATTTTTTTTTCAAATTAATTACTAAAATTTACTTATGGGGACTTGTGCTTATATCCTTATGCTTTTGATACCTTAGAAGCACGCTGCACAATCCCAGTGATCATGACTGGCGTTGTACATTGATTTGATTCACAAATTTCTATACCAATAAAATTGGGTAGATTGTTGAATAAAGAAAGATGCTGCCATTGTCTGTACGTAGTGAATCAGACGTATTATGCCAAGTACTGTTCAAATAAGAGGGTGGTGGCCCACCAGAGGATTCCCCTGTTCTCCTGTTGGCCAGTCCGAACCCGAGCAAAGGGATTTAGATAGATCACTTGAAGAGGTTTTAGAGGTTCTAGACAAATTACCGCAGTCACTCCATGTGACAGCAGATTATCACATCGTGATAGTCTACAATTCACTACATGCCATGATTCCCCAGTAACATTTCTATACTGATCCAATGCTTTATTATTTATACATGGTAAGTAAAACTCTTATTTGGTGGAACATACAGTAATTGGTGGAGCAGTAGTATTAATTAGAGTTGAGCGACTTTTGGTTTTTTAGGGTCGCGTTTCGTTTCGTGAAACCCGACTTTTCCAAAAGTCGGGTCGAGCAAGATCGTCCGATTATAGGGAAAAGTCAGGGTCGTCCCGAAACACGAAAAACCCAATGTAAGTCAATG
This sequence comes from Dendrobates tinctorius, assembly GCF_039654945.1. Classification (NCBI taxonomy): domain Eukaryota; kingdom Metazoa; phylum Chordata; class Amphibia; order Anura; family Dendrobatidae; genus Dendrobates; species Dendrobates tinctorius. The sequence goes on along the minus strand of NW_027361991.1, from coordinate 947,370 downwards.
GGGAATAAAAGTCGGCAGTGAGAGGAGGACAGGAAACACACCTACAGTGCCCATTTGAATGCCAAAAGCATCAATTCTTCTTTCTTAAGCTTGTCAACCTTAATTAACTTCATAATACAAGTTACGCACTGAAAAAGGGGGTTATTTGGCTACAAACTGTGGGGGGGGGGAGGGCTGGCTCCAGGTTTTCATGTGCCCTTGGCGAAAGAGCGCCCCTTTAACACATACCACAACTCATCATGCTCCGATACGGCAGAGAAATAGCGGTATAGTCCAATGAAAAATACCTCACTTTTTACATCTCATGACGAGGCCCATCTATTTCTCCATACAGAATCATTGGTCCCATATAATGTTTGAAACAGTATATGATGAGCTCCACATAATGCTACAGTATATGTTGGTCCCCATGGATGAAGCTCCACTGTCTTATGGGCCCAAATAATGCTCCAAACATAATGGGCCCCATTTCTAATGCTCTAGTGTATAATGGGCCCTGTAAATGCTGCTCCAGTGTCTGATGTCCACCTTTGGAATGTTCCAGTGTATGGTGGGCCCCATCTATCATTCTCCAGAGTATAGTGCTCCCCAAAAATTTCTGTCCCAACATTGAAAACAATCAAATAAGTCTCCTCGCTAGGGAATCCCTGTACTTGTCTGGACAGGTGCTGTAGCTTGCTTAACAGCTCGCCAGCCGTTCTCACGCCCAGTATGGATTACACGTGATTGCACAAAGGTGAGAAAGGGTACCGTATCCCCAGATAACATGTATTGATAGCGTACACATTCAAAATATATGTCTCAGGAGGCAGGCTCAGACGGTGTTAGGCCCAGTATGGATTGCACGTGATTGCACAAAGGTTAGAAAGGGTACCGTATCCCCGGATAACATGTATGGATAGCGTACACATTCAAAATATATGTCTATACAGCATGAGGCAGGCTCAGACGGTGTTAGGCCCAGTATGGATTGCACGTGATTGCACAAAGGTTAGAAAGGGTACCGTATCCCTGGATAACATGTATGGATAGCGTACACATTCAAAATATATGTCTCAGGAGGCAGGCTCAGACGGTGTTAGGCCCAGTATGGATTGCACGTGATTGCACAAAGGTTAGAAAGGGTACCGTATCACCGGATAACATGTATGGATAGCATACACATTCAAAATATATGTCTATACAGCATGAGGCAGGCTCAGACGGTGTTAGGCCCAGTATGGATTGCACGTGATTGCACAAAGGTTAGAAAGGGTACCGTATCCCCAGATAACATGTATGGATAGCGTACACATTCAAAATATGTCTCAGGAGGCAGGCTCAGACGGTGTTAGGCCCAGTATGGATTGCACGTGATTGCACAAAGGTTAGAAAGGGTACCGTATCCCCGGATAACATGTATGGATAGCGTACACATTCAAAATATATGTCTATACAGCATGAGGCAGGCTCAGACGGTGTTAGGCCCAGTATGGATTGCACGTGATTGCACAAAGGTTAGAAAGGGTACCGTATCCCCGGATAACATGTATGGATAGCGTACACATTCAAAATATATGTCTATACAGCATGAGGCAGGCTCAGACGGTGTTAGGCCCAGTATGGATCGCACGTGATTGCACAAGGGTTAGAAAGGGTACCGTATCACCGGATAACATGTATGGATAGCGTACACATTCAAAATATATGTCTATACAGCATGAGGCAGGCTCAGACGGTGTTAGGCCCAGTATGGATTGCACGTGATTGCACAAAGGTTAGAAAGGGTATCGTATCACCGGATAACATGTATGGATAGCGTACACATTCAAAATATATGTCTATACAGCATGAGGCAGGCTCAGACGGTGTTAGGCCCAGTATGGATTGCACGTGATTGCACAAAGGTTAGAAAGGGTACCGTATCCCCGGATAACATGTATGGATAGCGTACACATTCAAAATATATGTCTATACATCAGGAGGCAGGCTCAGACGGTGTCAGGCACAGTATGGATTTGACGGCCCAGATTACACAGCGGAGTAGCAGGGAGAGGTAAAGATTGCAAATGCTGGGGCCCTGCCCAAGCAAGGGGGGCCCACTCGTGGGCGTCGGTACTGGCACTGGGCCCCTCATAGTACAGCGGTGTGTCTGACGGCGGGTGTGTACCACCACCGTCAGAGACACTTGATTGCACTATGAGGGACCCTGTGCCAGTGCCCGCGCCCAAGAGTCGGCCTACCCACCTGTCCAGGGCAACGGCACTCGCACGGTGTCGTGCGCTAGGTGGTGACCCCGGCCATGGGGGGGGGGAGGCAGCACAGTTAGGGAGTTTTAGAAAGTGGCATATGTTGATGTTGGACATTCAGCTGATGCAAAAGGCGAAATAGGTGAAGTACCAGAAAGAGGTGGACCAAAGCAAGCCATTTTTCTGTCACCCTATGTGTCATCAGGGGAAGGTGGGACAAAATCCTTGGAAACCCATGCGTGGTTCATTTTAATGAAGGTTAGATCATCCACATTTTGGGTTGACAGACGGGTCCTTTTTTCTGTCAGGATTGATCCAGCTGCACTGAAGACTCTTTCCGATAGCACACTTGCAGCTGGGCAAGCGAGCTCCTGTAAGGCATATTGGGCCAATTCAGGCCAGGTGTCCAGTTTAGCGGCCCAATAGTCAAAGGGGAATGACCTGTGTGGGAGAACATCGATATGGGAGGAAAAGTAGTTTGTAACCATAGTTGACAACTGCTGTCTCCTGTCACTTTCCATCGATGCAGTATTACCAGTTGTGTGAGCGGTATTTGAAAAATCAGTCCACAACATTGTCATGAAACCCCTGTCTCCAACGCCACTTCTGCTGTGTGCACCACGAACACCTCTGCCAAGCTGCCCCCGGCCCGTACGGCTCGTGTGAGAACCATCACCGCTGCTGTGTGCTGGGAATGCCTCAAGCAACCGATTTACCAGAGTTGCTTGTTTATTAGCCAATATTAGGTCAAGATTCTCCTGTGGCATGATGTTTTGTAATTTGCCTTTATAGCGTGGATCCAGGATGCTGGCCAACCAGTAGTCGTCATCGTTCATCATTTTGGCAATGCGGGGGTCCCTTTTTAGGATCCGCAAGGCATAATCTGACATGTGGGCCAATGTTCCCTGTGTCAATGATGCACTGCGAGTGCTGGGTGGAGGAGCACTTTCTGGCAAATCCACATCCCTCCAGTCACGCACAAACCCTGTACCAGACCTTGCCACGCCAACATTTTCACTTGCCCCACGAGATGCATCCTCCTCCCCTAAGTAATCATCCCCATCATCATCCTTCTCCTCCTCTTCTTCCTCCACCTCGTCCAGGAGAGGTCCCTGAGCAGACAATGGCTGAATGTCATCAAGGATTCCCTCCTCCTCTTCCTCCTCATCAACATTGGCTGCAGACGCCTGCTCCTTAAGGTGCGTCAAAGTTTGCATGAGCAGACGCATAAGTGGGATGCTCATGCTTAGGATGGCGTCGTCTGCGCTTACCAGCCGTGTGCATTCCTCAAAACCCTGAAGGACTTTACAAAGGTCTTTCAGCTTCGACCACTGCACACCTGTCAACTCCATGTCTGCTCTCAAAGTGCCTGGCCGTGTATCCTCCCACAAATGCATTATGGCCTGCCTCTGCTCGCACAGCCGCTCCACCATGTGCAGGGTGGAGTTCCACCTTGTTGCAATGTCGATAATGAGGCGGTGGTTGGGAAGGTGGAGCAATCGCTGCAGCTTCTGCATACGAACGGAGTGTACAGGCGACCGGCGGATGTGCGCGCACAGTCTTCGCACCTTATGGAGCAGGGCTGTTAACTCCGGATAATTTTTGAGGAAGCACTGCACCACCAGGTTCAAGGTGTGAGCCAAGCAAGGTATGTGGCTGAGTTTTGAAAGGGCTATGGCTGCCACAAAATTACGGCCGTTATCACTAACTACCTTGCCTGCCTCAAGATGTACACTGCCCAGCCATGACTCAGTTTGTCGCTTCAAGTACTCGGCCAGCACCTCGGCGGTGTGTCTGTCGCCCAAACACATCATCTGCAACACAGCCTGCTGACGCTTTCCACTAGCTGCTCGATAGGGGGACACATCGTGTGCAACAGTGGCAGCTGCAGATGGAGTGCTCGTACGACTGCGCTCTGTGGACGAGCTTTCGCTTCTGGAGGAGGAGGAGGAGGGTCGAACGCCTACAGCCAACTGTTTCCTATACCGTGGGCTAGGCAGCACTGTCCCACCACCGCTGTCCCCTGTGGACCCTGCATCCACCACATTAACCCAGTGCGCAGTGATGGACACGTAACGGCCCTGGCCATGCCGACTGGACCATGCATCAGTTGTGAGGTGCAGCTTTCCGCTCACTAACTGCTTGAGTGCATGGACAATGCGGTCTTTCACATGATGGTGGAGGGCTGGGATGGCTTTGCGAGAGAAGAAGTGGCGACTGGGTAGGTCATAGCGTGGTACTGCATAGGCCATGAGTTCGCGGAAAGCTGTGCTTTCCACCAACCGAAAGGGCATCATCTCAAACGAGATTAGTTTGGCAATGTGGGCGTTCAAACCCAGTGTACGCGGATGAGAGACTGAGTACTTTCTTGAACTACTCATAGTGTCTGGGAGGGTGAGCTGGACTTGAGAGCTGCATATGGTGGAAGTAGCGGTGGACAGGGCGGACTGAGAGAGGGTTGATGATGGTGATGGAGTTGGTGTTCTTTCTGATGGCCTAGAATCAGTCTTTCGTTGATATAACAGTGGGATTCCCTGACTGCTGTGGTCTTGCAACGACACCTCAACATTTGCTGCTGTGCTAACCGGTGGGCTTACAGTGGGGGAAACAATGTAGCGTTGCTGACTACCTTCGTTGTGATCAGTTGCACATGTGGCACTTGAGGTTTGGTGTTGTGTCCACGCTTGCAAGTGCATGCTGGTTAAATGTCTAAGCATGCAACTGGTATTCAAATTTTTCAGATTTTTCCCTCGGCTAAAGGTCTTTGCGCACTTCTTACAGATAACCTTGGCCTGATCATGAGGATTTTGTTCAAAAAACTGCCACACTGCACTCTTCCTACTTTGGCAGACATTTTGCGGCCTAGCACGCTGTGATCTTTTGACCCTCTGGACAAGCTGTCCAGGAACTCTTTTGATGTTTGGAACCTGTCTTTGGAGTGCTTCGGGCCTGCCAGATAACAGCTGTTGCGATGTCGATGTCTGCTGTGGATGCTCCTCATCTGAGCTATTGGAAGCAGCACCCTCTTCCCCCAATGGATGCCAATCTGGGTCAACAACTGGGTCATCCATCACCTCCTCTTCAATGTCATGTGCACCTTCCTCTGTGTCACCGTGTATGGTGGTATAGTGTGCGGGAAGGGGCACCTGAGTCTCATCAGGGTCAGAATCTGGCTCTGTACACTGCGAGGACAATGTAGTGCTCTGAGTGAATGTACCAGCAGAATCATCCATCAGCGGCTGTGCATCAGTGCACTCCATGTCAGATTCATCTTGGCCTGGGTAATTCACCATTTCACTTGATAATCCAGGCATGGTATGTGAAAACAGCTCCATGGAGTAATCAGTAGTATGGCCTGCGTCATCCTTCAATCTTGGTTGGGGTGAAGGACACAAGGAAAGGTGTGGTTCATGAACATGAGCCTCCAATGACGACTCAGTGCTTTTACTTTTTACAACTGAAGAAGAGGAGGCGATAGAGCTGGAGGCTGAGTCAGCAATGTAAGACAAAACTTTTTCCTGATGCTCTGGCTTTAAAAGCGGTTTGCCAACTCCTAGAAAACTAAGCGTTCGAGGCCTTATGTAGCCAGACGATGACGCAGGGTCAGCACCTCCTGCATTCGGTCCTATTTTGCTCTTTCCACTACCATCAGATCCACCACCAACACCATCATTACCAGCTGCCAACCCCCACCCAATTCCACGGCCTCTTCCACCAGCCTTCCTCATTTTTGGTAGAAATGTAGACAAAATTCCACAAACTATATAGTAATGTAAAACAAGGTACAAGGTGTCTATAGGACAGGGGAGATTTTGAATATCTGCACACACTTTTGGACACTGGACACTTTTGGATTGTGTGAGGCCCACTGATATCTGAGCGCTATGTGACAGGCTCGATGGCACTGCTGTGACAAAGTGACTAGAGGATAAGGGAGATTTTGAATATCTGCACACACTTTTGGACACTGGACACTTTTGGATTGTGTGAGGCCCACTGATATCTCAGCGCTATGTGACAGGCTCGATGGCACTGCTGTGACAAAAGTGACTAGAGGATAAGAGAGATTTTGAATATCTGCACACACTTTTGGACACTGGACACTTTTGGATTGTGTGAGGCCCACTGATATATCAGCGCTATGTGACAGGCTCGATGGCACTGCTGTGACAAAAGTGACTAGAGGATAAGGGAGATTTTGAATATCTGCACACACTTTTGGACAGTGGACACTTTTGGATTGTGTGAGGCCCACTGTTATCTCAGCGCTATGTGACAGGCTCGATGGCACTGCTGTGACAAAAGTGACTAGAGGATAAGGGAGATTTTGAATATCTGCACACACTTTTGGACACTGGACACTTTTGGATTGTGTGAGGCCCACTGATATCTCAGCGCTATGTGACAGGCTCGATGGCACTGCTGTGACAAAAGTGACTAGAGGATAAGGGAGATTTTGAATATCTGCACACACTTTTGGACACTGGACACTTTTGGATTGTGTGAGGCCCACTGATATCTCAGCGCTATGTGACAGGCTCGATGGCACTGCTGTGACAAAAGTGACTAGAGGATAAGGGAGATTTTATATATCTGCACACACTTTTGGACACTGGACACTTTTGGATTGTGTGAGGCCCACTGATATCTCAGCGCTATGTGACAGGCTTGATGGCACTGCTGTGACAAAAGTGACTAGAGGATAAGGGAGATTTTGAATATCTGCACACACTTTTGGACACTGGACACTTTTGGATTGTGTGAGGCCCACTGATATCTCAGCGCTATGTGACAGGCTCGATGGCACTGCTGTGACAAAAGTGACTAGAGGATAAGGGAGATTTTGAATATCTGCACACACTTTTGGACACTGGACACTTTTGGATTGTGTGAGGCCCACTGATATCTCAGCGCTATGTGACAGGCTCGATGGCACTGCTGTGATAAAAGTGACTAGAGGATAAGGGAGATTTTGAATATCTGCACACACTTTTGGACACTGGACACTTTTGGATTGTGTGAGGCCCACTGATATCTCAGCGCTATGTGACAGGCTCGATGGCACTGCTGTGACAAAAGTGACTAGAGGATAAGGGAGATTTTGAATATCTGCACACACTTTTGGACAGTGGACACTTTTGGATTGTGTGAGGCCCACTGTTATCTCAGCGCTATGTGACAGGCTCGATGGCACTGCTGTGACCTAAGTGACTAGAGGATAAGGGAGATTTTGAATATCTGCACACACTTTTGGACACTGGACACTTTTGGATTGTGTGAGGCCCACTGATATCTCAGCGCTATGTGACAGGCTCGATGGCACTGCTGTGACAAAAGTGACTAGAGGATAAGGGAGTTTTTGAATATCTGCACACACTTTTGGACACTGGACACTTTTGGATTGTGTGAGGCCCACTGATATCTCAGCGCTATGTGACAGGCTCGATGGCACTGCTGTGACAAAAGTGACTAGAGGATAAGGGAGATTTTGAATATCTGCACACACTTTTGGACACTGGACACTTTTGGATTGTGTGAGGCCCACTGATATCTGAGCGCTATGTGACAGGCTCGATGGCACAGCTGTGACCTAAGTGACTAGAGGATAAGGGAGATTTTGAATATCTGCACACACTTTTGGACACTGGACACTTTTGGATTGTGTGAGGCCCACTAATATCTGAGCGCTATGTGACAGGCTCGATGGCACTGCTGTGACAAAAGTGACTAGAGGAAAAAGGGAGATTTTGAATATCTGCACACACTTTTGGACACTGGACACTTTTGGATTGTGTGAGGCCCACTGATATCTCAGCGCTATGTGACAGGCTCGATGGCACTGCTGTGACAAAAGTGACTAGAGGATAAGGGAGATTTTGAATATCTGCACACACTTTTGGACACTGGACACTTTTGGATTGTGTGAGGCCCACTGATATCTCAGCGCTATGTGACAGGCTCGATGGCACTGCTGTGACAAAAGTGACTGGAGGATAAGGGAGATTTTGAATATCTGCACACACTTTTGGACAGTGGATACTTTTGGATTGTGTGAGGCCCACTGTTATCTCAGCGCTATGTGACAGGCTCGATGGCACTGCTGTGACCTAAGTGACTAGAGGATAAGGGAGATTTTGAATATCTGCACACACTTTTGGACACTGGACACTTTTGGATTGTGTGAGGCCCACTGATATCTCAGCGCTATGTGACAGGCTCGATGGCACTGCTGTGACAAAAGTGACTAGAGGATAAGGGAGATTTTGAATATCTGCACACACTTTTGGACACTGGACACTTTTGGATTGTGTGAGGCCCAATGAATATCTGAGCGCTATGTGACAGGCTCGATGGCACAGCTGTGACCAAAGTGACTAGAGGATAAGGGAGATTGGATTGCTTTTGAAAAAGCAGTTTGCGGAGCAGTGGGTAAACAGCAATGCCAGCCTGTCAGGAAGCCTTAAAAGGCAGCCCAACAACCAACACCACTGATACACCACTATATAGCCTCCCCTTGCACTGCACACACAGTGACTGGTGTGTTGTGCAGGCCAAATTGCTATCAGCAGCAGAAGCAGTTTTTTTTTCTTCTCAGCAGGACAAAAAAAAAAAATTGGGATTGCTTAAGCAGTTTGAGGCCCAATGAATATCTGAGCGCTATGTGACCGGCTCGATGGCGCAGCTGTGACCAAAGTGACTAGAGGATAAGGGAGATTGGATTGCTTTTAAAAAAGCAGTTTGCGGAGCAGTGGGTAAACAGCAATGCCAGCCTGTCAGGAAGCCTTAGAAGGCAGCCCAAGAACCAACACCACTGATACACCACTATATAGCCTCCCCTTGCACTGCACACACAGTGACTGGTGTGTTGTGCAGGCCAAATCGCTAGCAGCAAAAGCAGTTTTTTTGTCTTCTTCCCTGCCTAACGCTCTCCCTACAGAATCAGCAGCAACCTCTCCCTATGCTAAGATCGGCAGAAGTAAGATGGCGGTCGGCGTGCACGCCCTTTTATACCCCCTGTGACGCCCACCAAAGCAAGCCAATCACTTGCATGCCCTTCTGAAAGATGGTGGTCACCCGTGCCTATGTCATCACGTTGCCTACAGTGTCCGTGGATCCTGATTGGCTGAAAAAGAGCGCAAAACAAACTTTTGAAACGCGACTTTGGCGCGTAAGTCGCCGACCTCGTGGCAGACCTCATCCTAGGGTCGGGTTTCGTTTCATGAAACCCGACTTTGCCAAAAGTCGGCGACTTTTGAATTTTTTCGACCCATTTCGCTCAACTCTAGTATTAATTATTACAACGCCAGAATGATAGGTGTTAATAGCTGTTCACTTTCTTGAGTGACATCTACATACAGTAGATTTTCATTTGTGGATTATACTTTTTGCTGGTGTTGAAGGACCAGTTGCCTCCTGCAAGAAGAAACTTACCTTATTTCCAAAATTTCTATATCTTTGTAGCCTTCCAAATCTTTATAGACTTCTCTCATCTATATAAACAAAGAACGAAGGTTATTGCTTTTGCCAGAATGAAGTTGAAAATATATTTTCCGCATATGTACTAGAGCATACAGTGGCATGTAAGAGTTTGGGCACCCCTGGTCAAAATTACTGTTATTGTGAAACAATTAAGCAAGTTGTAGATGAAATGATCTCTAAAAGGCCTAAAGTTACAGATGACACGTTTCCTTTGTATTTTAGACAAAAAAATATGTTTTCATCTTTTACATTTTAAAAATTACAAAATGGAAAATGGTCTGGGCATCCTACATGATTTGTACACCCGTTTGCAAATATCACAGCTTGTAAGCGTTTTTTTTGTAGCCAGCCAAAAGTCTTTCAATTCTTGTTTGAGGGATTTTCATCCATTCTTCCTCGGAGAATTATCCAGTTTTATGAGATTCCTAGGTCGTCTTCCATCCTCTGCTATTTTGAGGTCTAGCCACAGATTTTCAATAACGTTCAGATCAGGTGACTGTGAGGGCCATTGTAAAACTTTCAGTTTTTGATTTTCAACTTTTGAGGTCATCTGTTGTAGATTTTGACCTGTTTAGGATCATTATTCCTTTCTAGAAGCCATCCGCTTTTGAATTTCAGCTTTTTTACAGATGGTGTTATGTTTGCATGAAGTAGTTGTTTAAGTTTCATTGAATCCATTCTTTCCTCTGCCCATGAAATGTTCCATGAGCAATTTACTGCAACACAACCCCAAAACATGATTGCTCTGCCCCCATGCTTAAGGGTTGGAGATATATTCTTTTCCTTTTCCCTTTAATCATTGTGGCCAGAAAGTCCTATTTTAACATCGATCCACAGGACTTTTTTCCAAAATGTATCAGGCTAGTTTAGATGTTCTTTTGCATACTTCCAATACTGAATTTTATGGTGAGGATGCAGGCCATGGCATGAAGACCATTTCTGTGCTGGTGTCTCTGAATAGTACGAAAATGTATCACAACTCGTAGTCTGCTAAATCTATTTGAAGGTCTTTTGCAGTCAAACATGGTTGCCTCTCTAGCAATCCTATAAGCAACTCTCACTGATTGCTTGGTCTTCTAGACCTTATCTTGACCTCCACTTTTCTTGTTAACTGTTATTCCTTAATTATATTTCAAACTGAGGAAACGGAAACTTGAAAATACTTTGCTATCTACCTATAGCCTTCTCCTGCTTTATGGGACTCCACCATTTTTATTTTTAGAGTGCTAGGCAACTGCTTAGAAGAACCCATGGCTGTTGTTTTTTGGCACAAGGTTAGAGGAGGCTGGGCTTTTATAAAGCTGGGAAATTTGCATCACCTGCCCTTTCCTAACAATGATAATGAACAAGCCGTAACCCTAACAGGCTAATTAAGATCTCAAACCCTTGTCAAAGTTATCTGAGCACACAAATCTTCAAGGGTGCCCAAACATTTTCATCGGCCCATTTTCCTTTTTATCATTTTTAAAATGTGCAAAATTAATATATATATAGCCTAAAATGAAAGGAAATGTGTCATCTTTAACTTTAGGCTTGTTAGAGATCATTTCATCTTCAAATTGCTTAACTGTTCACAATAACAGTAATTTTGACCCGGGGTGCCAAACGTCTACATTTCAATGTAGTTGGATAAACTCACTGATTTCGGTCAGATGTACTAACAATCTTATGTGTTCAGAGATCTATGAGGATAGGACATGTTGAACTTGAATACTCTATACTTTTATATTAACACAGAAAAGTGGTCACCAGAGGTGTCTGGCATCAGTTTACTCTTCTCCCCACATTGTGAACACATTTATATGGGTGAAAATCAAAAGGAAAAACCATCAGCCGGCAGCTCTTAAAGGGAATCTTTCACTTTTTTTTGCATATAAGATGCGGCCACCGCCATCAGGGGCTTATCTACAGCATTCTAGAATGCTGTAGATAAGCCACCGATGTAACCTTAAAGATAAGAAAAATGAGTCATATTATACTCACCCAGGGGCCCTCCGCTCCGGTACGGGTCCGATGGGTGTCACGGTCCGGGTCCGGCACTTCCCATCTTCTAGCTATGATGTCCTCTGCTTCCCGTCCCGGCTCCGGCGCAGGCGTACTGCTCTGCCCTGTTGAGGGCAGAGAAATGCAGTGCACAGGCACCGAGAAAGGTCAGAGCGGTCCGGCACCTGCACACTGCAGTACTCTCCTCTGCCCTCAACAGCAAAGAAGAGGACGTCATCGCTAGAAGATGGGAGTTATCGGACCGGACCGCGACACCCATCGGACCAAGACCAGACGTCGACCGCCCCTGGGTGAGTATATTATAACTCGTTTTTCTTATCTTTCAGGTTACATTGGTGGCTTATCTGCAGCATTCTAGAATGCTGTAGATAAGCCGCTGATGGCGGTGGCCGCATCTTTTATGCGAAAAAATAGGTGACAGATTCCTTTTAAAGGTGTATGGCCGCCTTTCATTGTTTTGTCTCCTTACCTCGTCTTTAAACTCTGTTTCAAATTCTTTATATTCTTCTGATTGATTGTTTTTATAGTTCTCATCAAAAGGTTTGTTAGTGATCTTCAATTCTACCTTCACAGAAGTTTCCACGGACTTTACTGCAAGAAAAAATAAGAAGATATAAAATTGACTTTCAACAGCTCATAAAAAACATCCAGAAGTAAATGATGCCTGTTATATAGTAACTCCAGTTTACTTGAAGCCTGCTTCAAAATGTTGCCAAATTTTTGAGAACATTTTTTAACCCAATAATAAAAGTATCAGAAGACTGGCCTGTAGGCTACCAGAAGAAAATTGCTGACTTTTCTAATTAGACATAATAGCAGGCTGTGATGTTCCCTCTCCTGCATAGCAATATTAGAAATCAGATGTCACATGTCCTCAATATCATTGAAAATGATAACAGGTCACGTAAAGCCAGAATAGCCCGAAGCCCGAAAATAATAACTTACCAGGTTCAATTCTATCTAAGATAGTTTCACAACGAGGACCATAGAACAAATCTGTACAAATACATTTGATTCCATCATAGGATCCTCCATTTTGGCATATGACTGTTAAAGAAGAAAATTAAAGTAGGAAAATGTGATCATTAGAACACGAATGTATCCAGATTTATGATATAATTTCAGCTAAGAAAGCCTCCTCTTCACTTGAGCAGTCACAGAGGGCAGACTTTACCCATTTTCTATAATTCAATAGTCAGGTTTACTCTATAGGCTGTGACAGAATGAGCAGAGTCATCTCATCGTTAGATTAGGGGTGGTTAATGAAAGCTTGCCTATACTGCTGAAAACCTAAATAACACTGTGACATGGGACTGCCATTTTACCCCTAAAAAAGGATTTTTTAGCCTTTGAAGAATATGTGGTGAGAACAGAACTTTTTTTCAGAACTACACTCCATATTCCCTGAAGTGCCGCATTGCTAAAGATATCTAAGGAATCTATCAGTAGGATCAACCCTCTATATCGGCATGTAGGTCTTAGGTAGCAGAATAAAATAATACCATGTTATCTGCGATCCCTTTTATTCAAGAAAAATCCACTTTTTTATTAATATTTAAATGAGCAGTAAAGATCTATGGGCTGGACATAGATCTCCCTGAGACTCTGCCTCCAAATCTTATTTTAAATGAAAGGGGGCATTACATGTCTCACACTGGTAACTCCTCTTTCATATAAAATAAGCTCTGGAGGCAGATACTCAGGGAGTTTAGTGTCTGGTCCATAGATATTCTTAGCAGCTCTTTTACTTATTAAGAAAAATATGGATTTCTCTGGAATAAGACAGTGGATCGCAAATATTAAGGTGTCTTTTTATTCAATTTTCGTATGTCCTTCATGCTCATCCAGAAGGCTTTGGAGGGTTGAGCTTACTGACAGATTACCTTTAACTAAAAGTTTGCCTCACACTCCTTGAGAAAGCTACCTGGCGAAACGTACGTTGGAGCTATTGAATATTCATATGTGGTAATTTATCTGTATTTATGTGTGTTTAGAATATCTGCTGGATGTCATTATAAGTAAATACTTCGGCCTCTTTCACATTTCAGTTTTTTGCCATCAGTCGCAATCCGCCAAATTTTGAAAAAAAAAACAGATCTGGCGACTGTTGCCGCCGGATCCATTTTTTTCTCATAGACTTGTATTAGTGACAGATTCCAACTGATGGCCGCACGTTTCATCCATCGTTCGCAGGATCCATCCGGAATTGTTTGTCCAGCGGCCGGAGACGACGGACAAAGTAACGTTTTTTGTCTCCGTCGAAAAGTCAGACAGCGACAGATCCAGCGCCGTCCGTCGTTTGCTAGAATGGAAGCCTATGGGCGCCGGATCTATACACACAAGACCTCCATTAGTTTTATAAAAATAACTTATGCAACAAAATAAAGACATAACTAAAGTCTCATGTTTGAAATTTAGACCATATAATCATTTTAATTCCATCACAGTGGTTTTTTACTTCCACATTCTGGAAGCCACAGTTATTGGGTATATACAGTGGGGAAAAAAAGTATTTAGTCAGTCAGCAATAGTACAAGTTCCACCACTTAAAAAGATGAGAGGCGTCTGTAATTTACATCATAGGTAGACCTCAACTATGGGAGACAAACTGAGAAAAAAAAATCCAGAAAATCACATTGTCTGTTTTTTTTTCATTTTATTTGCATATTATGGTGGAAAATAAGTATTTGGTCAGAAACAAAATTTCATCTCAATACTTTGTGATATATCCTTTGTTGGCAATGACAGAGGTCAAACGTGTTCTGTAAGTCTTCACAAGGTTGCCACACACTGTTGTTGGTATGTTGGCCCATTCCTCCATGCAGATCTCCTCTAGAGCAGTGATGTTTTTGGCATTTCGCTTGGCAACACGGACTTTCAACTCCCTCCAAAGGTTTTCTATAGGGTTGAGATCTGGAGACTGGCTAGGCCACTCCAGGACCTTGAAATGCTTCTTACAAAGCCACTCCTTCGTTGCCCTGGCAGAGTGCTTTGGATCATTGTCATGTTGAAAGACCCAGCCACGTTTCATCTTCAATGCCCTTGCTGATGGAAGGAGGTTTGCACTCAAAATCTCACGATACATGGCCCCATTCATTCTTTCATGTACCCGGATCAGTCGTCCTGGCCCCTTTGCAGAGAAACAGCCCCAAAGCATGATGTTTCCACCACCATGCTTTACAGTAGGTATGGTGTTTGATGGATGCAACTCAGTAATCTTTTTCCTCCAAACACGACAAGTTGTGCTTCTACCAAACAGTTCCAGTTTGGTTTCATCAGACCATAGGACATTCTCTCAAAACTCCTCTGGATCATCCAAATGCTCTCTAGCAAACTTCAGATGGGCCCGGACATGTACAGGCTTAAGCAGTGGGACACGTCTGGCACTGCAGGATCTGAGTCCATGGTGGCGTAGTGTGTTACTTATGGTAGGCCTTGTTACATTGGTCCCAGCTCTCTGCAGTTCATTCACTAGGTCCCCCCGCGTGGTTCTGGGATTTTTGCTCACCGTTCTTGTGATCATTCTGACCCCACGGGGTGGGATTTTGCGTGGAGCACCAGATCGAGGGAGATTATCAGTGGTCTTGTATGTCTTCCATTTTCTAATTATTGCTCCCACAGTTGATTTCTTCACTCCAAGCTGGTTGGCTATTGCAGATTCAGTCTTCCCAGCCTGGTGCAGGGCTACAATTTTGTTTCTGGTGTCCTTTGACAGCTCTTTGGTCTTCACCATAGTGGAGTTTGGAGTCAGACTGTTTGAGGGTGTGCACAGGTGTCTTTTTATACTGATAACAAGTTTAAACAGGTACGATTACTACAGGTAATGAGTGGAGGAAAGAGGAGACTCTTAAAGAAGAAGTTACAGGTCTGTGAGAGCCAGAAATCGTGATTGCTTGTTTCTGACCAAATACTTATTTTCTACCATAATATGCAAATAAAATGAAAAAAAAACAGACAATGTGATTTTCTGGATTTTTTTTTCTCAGTTTGTCTCCCATAGTTGAGGTCTACCTATGATGTAAATTATAGACGCCTCTCATCTTTTTAAGTGGTGGAACTTGCACTATTGCTGACTGACTAAATACTTTTTTTCCCCACTGTACATCACCATAGTTATTTGAAGGCTTGTTTTATGTTGCAATATTTTGGGATACATAAACCTAACTTTTATTTGTTTGTTTTTTTGGGTGGTGGTGAATAGAAAAAAAAAACAATTCCTTGATTGTATATTTATATATGTACTAGCTATGAATCCGTTCTTCCGTTCTATGCCCGGGTGGCGAGCATTTTTATTGGTATATGGTCTCCCATCCTGGTATGTGCTGCCCCCCCTATCCTGGTATGCATGGTGCCCTCACCCCCCAATCATGGTATGCATGGTCCCCCTCATCCCTATCGTAAGATGTATGGTACCCCCTCACCTCCCAATCCTGATATGCATGGTACCCCTGATCCCCCAATCCTGGTGTGCATGGTCCCCCCCTCATCCCTATCATAAAATGTATGGTACCCCCCAATCCTGTTATGCATGGTACCCCCTCATCTATATCCTGGTATTCATGGTTTCCTCAACCCACATTCAGGGTATACATGGTACCCCCTCATCCCTATCATGGTATGCATGGTCCCCTCACCCCCCAATCATGGTATGTATGGTCCCCTCACCCCCCAATCCTGGTATGCATGGTCCCGTTACCCCCCCAATCCTGGTATGCATGGTCCCCTTACCCCCCAATCCTGGAATGCATGGTCCCCTCACCTCCCAATCCTGGTATGCATGGTCCCCTTAGCCCCCAATCCTGGTGTGCATGGTCCCCTCACCCTCCAATCTTGGAATGCATGGTCCCGGATCGGTAAGGTGTTGTGCCAGAGATCGCAGTATGCGTTCAGTGCTTACGCATACTGCGATCTCCTGGGCCACCCTCCTCATCCCCAGTTGCGTTACTCTGTCCAGACTGCACATGTACGTCACGCTTGCATAGTCTATAAAGGTTTCGGACAGAGTGACGCTCCCAGCATTATATTATAGATAACTTTGGTGTTTTGGGCGAGACCCTTCATCTTCCCTTAGGCGCTTCACTCACCACTGACAACAGCGAAGGCGATAATCAATTATTGCCAATCCGAGCTATTGAATCGAGATGCAATGACTATATATTGAAGCTAAAGTTCATTGCTGATAAGGTGGGCCCAGCTCCTAACCCAGTGACATACTGGAAAATCTACTAGTTGTTAGTTGTCAGATGCAAAAATTGCCAAAGACAAAGATTGCATTAACTTGCTGACTAGTTTTGTAATGGTATCTTTATGTATGTTTTGGATGTTATGCTTTTTTTATGGCGGTGTATTATTCACAATTCAGTTAAAATGAATTTATAAAACGACATTTGCCCATATATTAATCTCGGATTTAGAAGCAGAGAAAATAACTGAGAAGTACAAATACCTTGTGGTGGTTTTGTTGTAGGTCTGGTTGTAGTAGTTGTGGTTGTAGCAGTTGTGGTTGTAGTAGTTGTAGTTGTAGCAGTTGTAGTTGTAGTAGTTGTGGTTGTAGTAGTAGGTGCAGTTGTATCTTTAATTGTGGTAGGCATTGTTTCTTGTTTTGTTGTTTGGGGTGTTGAGGACACAGGAGGTTTAATTGTAGGAGGTGCGGTTGACACTGCTAATGTAACAATCACAGGAACCGTAGTTTTGGTGGAACCAGGTACCTGAGTTTGTGCACTTGTGGTGTCACTTGGTCTGACAGTTGCTGAAGCCGTCATGGATGGCAATGACGATGGTTTAGCTGTTACATCAGTCACAAGAAAGGTTGGGTCATATGTTGTTTCAGTTGCAAGAGACAAGTCTGGTTTTGTAGTAGAAATATCCCCAATTGATGGTGAAGTTTCTGAGGCTAAAGTTTTTGCTCCTGTATCAGTTGTTTTATCAGTTATAATAGCTGTTTGGTCATGAGTTGTTTGAATTACTGGAGAAGATATCGGCTTTGTCGAAAAATCAGTCCAAACTGTTGGGGTTTTTCCCATGGTTGAAGACTTTCCTAATGTTGTATGTATTGTTTTATCACTTGCAATAGTTGTTTGGCCATGTGTTGTTTGAGTAAGTGGAGAAGATTCAGGTTTTGTTGAAAAATGAGTCCCAAATGTTGATGTTCTTCCCAAAGTTGAATATTTTTCTAATGTGGCAGCACTTGTTTTATCAGTCACAACAGCTGTTTGAGCACGTGTTGTATGAGACACCAAAGTTGTTTCAAATCTTGTTGTAGAACCTGCTGAGGAAAGGTCTCCTACTGTTGAAGATGATAATTCAGATACTCCTAAGGAACCTACAGATGTTTGCACTATTGTCGATTTTGTAAAAGTAGGTTGAACTCCATCTGTTACACTGGTTTCTTGACTTAATCTTGTTGTTTTCTCAGCTGTTGCTGCTGAAGATGCTGGAAATGTTTGGTTAGTTGTTATTTTGGTCACAAAAGTGGTATCATCAGGTATAGGAGATACAACGGTTGAACCAGATTTTGTGGTTGAAGGCACCACTGATGTTTCTTCATTTGTAGCAATAGTTGTTTTCAAAGTACCTGTTTCAGATGATTTCGCATCAGTTGGTGAAGTAGAGTGTCTTCTTGTTGAGAAGTCTGAAGATGATTCAGGGGTTGTTAAATCATTAGAAGTCAATGTTCCTTCTGTCCTCTTAGTGGTCACTGAAGTTAGTTTTACTGTTGTTTTGTCAGTGTCTGAGCTTATTGGTAATGTTTGATCAGTTTCTGCCTCAGTCACAAGAGCTGTTGCCAACTCTGTTGTAAGCGTCATGAGAGTTGAACCTTGTTTTATGGTAGAAGCCACTTGTGATGTTTCATCTTTTGTAGCTGCTGTTACTGGAAATGTAGGTGATGATGTTTTAGGTAATAGTGTAATTTCTGCAGTTTTTAGACGAGTAACAGTGGATGAACTCGGTTGTGATGTTTCTCCTGGTTGATTTGAGGTAGTTAAAGCTGTTTGTAGGGTTGTTGCCTCGGTAGAGGGTAATGATTCTGTTGTCTTAATTGTTCCTGGCTTCGAGTTTGCTGATGTTTTATCACTTACCATTGTTTTTGAAGTCATTGTTAGTGCTGGTTCAGTAGTTAAATCGGTCACTTGATCTGTTTCTGCAAGTGTTGTCCTAGAGGATTCTAATTTTGTGTTACCAGTGGCTAGAGATTCTAATGTCAATGTTGTTTCGGTTGTCGTAGATGTGTCTGTTGTACCAGCTACTTGACTTGTTACTTGTTGTGTCGTATCAGGTACCGGATATGTTTCGGTCAGTGTTATAGAAGAAACGTTGTCAGTCATTTGAGTAGATCTTTGTGATACACCTGCAGTTTTTGGCTCTGAAGAAGTTCCTCCTGTTGTTCTATTTGGAATGGAGAGTGGAGATGAAGTCGCTTCACGTGTTGTATCTAGAAGTGACGTTGTTTTTGATATCTCAGTATCGGTGGAAATGTCAGATGCTGTAGATGTCTTGCCTGTTGTATATGAAAATGATGATGTTTCTGCTGTTGTGGGACCTGGTACTATTGATGCATCTTCTGTTGTGACATCAGACAAAGTTACTAAAGGCACTGTAGAATAGAGAAATGTTGTTTCTTCCTTTGTTGTATTGAAAATTGGGGTGATTCCAGGGAATGTTGAGCCTTTTGCAAATGTTGAATCAACTACTGTAGATGTTCCTGCTGTTGTGGAATCTGTTTCTAATGATGCTATATCTGTGGTTATATCAGATGTTGGCGATGTTACTATGTCATCTGTTGTTTTATCTGATATTAGACTTGTTTTCGTTGATAATTCGGGTGATGAAGAACTTTTTGTAGTTCTTATATCAACCAGTGGAGATGTTTCTGTTTTTGAGTAATCTGTTGTTTTATCATATACTGGAAATGTTTCTGATGAAGACTCTGTAACAGGGGATGTTTTTGTAGTTTCTTTAATTTTTGATGTTGTCTCTTCTGTTGTAGCGTCTGTAACTAGTGATGTCTCTCCTGTGGTAAAAACATATAGTGGTGATGTTTCTGTTGATTTTTCAGATGATACAGTTTCAGTTATTGGTGTTGATCCAACTTCAGGTGTTACATCGGTTAGAGGTGATGAACGTACTTCAGTTGATACATCAGTCAAAATAGTGGATCCTACTTCAGGTGATACATCAGTTACTGCAGTTGATCCTATTTCAGGTGTTACATAAGATGCAGATGTGGATCCTACTTCAGGTGATACATCAGTTACAGGTGATGATCCTACTTCAGGTGATACATCAGCTACTGGTGATGATCCTACTTCAGGTGATACATCAGTTACAGGTGATGATCCTACTTGAGGTGATACATCAATTACTGGTGATGATCCTACTTCAGGTGATGCATCAGATACAGGTGTTGATCCTACTTCAGGTGTTACATCAGTTACAGGAGATGATCCTACTTCAGGTGATACATCAGTTACAGGTGATGATCCTACTTCAGGTGATACATCAGATACAGGTGTTGATCCTACTTCAGATGATACATCAGTTACTGAAGTTGATCCTATTTCAGGTGTTGCATCAGTTACTGAAGTTGATCCTATTTCAGGTGTTACATAAGATGCAGCTGTGGATCCTACTTCAGGTGATACATCAGTTACAGGTGATGATCCTACTTCAGGTGATACATCAGTTACTGAAGTTGATCCTATTTCAGGTGATACATCAGTTATAGAAGTTGATCCTATTTCAGGTGTTACATAAGATGCAGCTGTGGATCCTACTTCAGGTGGTACATCAGAAACAGGTGATGATTCTACTTCAGGTGATACATCGGTTACAGCTGTGGATCCTACTTCAGGTGATACATCAGTTACAGGTGATGACCCTACTTCAGGTGATACATCAGTTACAGGAGATGATCCTACTTCAGGTGATACATCAGATACAGGTGATGATCCTACTTCAGGTGATACATCAGTTACAGGTGATGATCCTACTTCAGGTGATACATCAGATACAGGTGATGATCCTACTTCAGCTGATACATCAGATACAGGTGATGATCCTACTTCAGGTGATAAATCAGCTATGGGTGATGATCCTACTTCAGGTGATACATCAGTTAGAGCTGTGGATCCTACTTCAGGTGATAAATCAGATACAGGTGTTGATCCTACTTCAGGTGATACATCAGTTACAGGTGATGATCCTACTTCAGGTGATACATCAGATACAGGTGATGATTCTACTTCAGGTGATACATTGGTTACAGCTGTGGATCCTACTTCAGGTGATACATCAGCTATGGGTGATGATCCTACTTCAGGTGATACATCAGTTAGAGCTGTGGATCCTACTTCAGGTGATAAATCAGATACAGGTGTTGATCCTACTTCAGGTGATACATCAGTTACAGGTGATGATCCTACTTCAGGTGATACATCAGATACAGGTGATGATCCTACTTCAGGTGTTACATCAGTTACAGGAGATGATCCTACTTCAGGTGATACATCAGTTACAGTTGTTGATCCTACTTCAGGTGATACATCAGTTACTGAAGTTGATCCTATTTCAGGTGTTGCATCAGTTACTGAAGTTGATCCTATTTCAGGTGTTACATAAGATGCAGCTGTGGATCCTACTTCAGGTGATACATCAGATACAGGTGATGATTCTACTTCAGGTGATACATTGGTTACAGCTGTGGATCCTACTTCAGGTGATACATCAGCTATGGGTGATGATCCTACTTCAGGTGATACATCAGTTAGAGCTGTGGATCCTACTTCAGGTGATAAATCAGATACAGGTGTTGATCCTACTTCAGGTGATACATCAGTTACAGGTGATGATCCTACTTCAGGTGATACATCAGTTACAGGTGATGATCCTACTTCAGGTGATACATCAGATACAGGTGATGATCCTACTTCAGGTGTTACATCAGTTACAGGAGATGATCCTACTTCAGGTGATACATCAGTTACTGAAGTTGATCCTATTTCAGGTGTTGCATCAGTTACTGAAGTTGATCCTATTTCAGGTGTTACATAAGATGCAGCTGTGGATCCTACTTCAGGTGATAAATCAGATACAGGTGTTGATCCTACTTCAGGTGATACATCAGTTACAGGTGATGATCCTACTTCAGGTGATACATCAGTTACAGGTGATGATCCTACTTCAGGTGATACATCAGTTAGAGCTGTGGATCCTACTTCAGGTGATACATCAGTTACAGGTGATGATCCTACTTCAGGTGATACATCAGATACAGGTGATGATTCTACTTCAGGTGATACATTGGTTACAGCTGTGGATCCTACTTCAGGTGATACATCAGCTATGGGTGATGATACTACTTCAGGTGATACATCAGTTAGAGCTGTGGATCCTACTTCAGGTGATAAATCAGATACAGGTGTTGATCCTACTTCAGGTGATACATCAGTTACAGGTGATGATCCTACTTCAGGTGATACATCAGTTACAGGTGATGATCCTAATTCAGGTGATACATCAGATACAGGTGATGATCCTACTTCAGGTGTTACATCAGTTACAGGAGATGATCCTACTTCAGGTGATACATCAGATACAGGTGATGATCCTACTTCAGGTGATACATCAGTTACAGTTGTTGATCCTACATCAGGTGATACATCAGTTACTGAAGTTGATCCTATTTCAGGTGTTGCATCAGTTACTGAAGTTGATCCTATTTCAGGTGTTACATAAGATGCAGCTGTGGATCCTACTTCAGGTGATACATCAGATACAGGTGATGATTCTACTTCAGGTGATACATTGGTTACAGCTGTGGATCCTACTTCAGGTGATACATCAGCTATGGGTGATGATCCTACTTCAGGTGATACATCAGTTAGAGCTGTGGATCCTACTTCAGGTGATAAATCAGATACAGGTGTTGATCCTACTTCAGGTGATACATCAGTTACAGGTGATGATCCTACTTCAGGTGATACATCAGTTACAGGTGATGATCCTACTTCAGGTGATACATCAGATACAGGTGATGATCCTACTTCAGGTGTTACATCAGTTACAGGAGATGATCCTACTTCAGGTGATACATCAGTTACAGTTGTTGATCCTACTTCAGGTGATACATCAGTTACTGAAGTTGATCCTATTTCAGGTGTTGCATCAGTTACTGAAGTTGATCCTATTTCAGGTGTTACATAAGATGCAGCTGTGGATCCTACTTCAGGTGATACATCAGTTACAGGTGATGATCCTACTTCAGGTGATATATCAGTTACTGGTGATGATCCTACTTCAGGTGATACATCAGTTAGTGCAGTTGATCCTATTTCAGGTGATACATCAGTTACAGAAGTTGATCCTATTTCAGGTGTTTCATAAGATGCAGCTGTGGATCCTACTTCAGGTGATACATCAGAAACAGGTGATGATTCTACTTCAGGTGATACATCGGTTACAGCTGTGGATCCTACTTCAGGTGATACATCAGTTACAGGTGATGACCCTACTTCAGGTGATACATCAGTTACAGGTGATGATCCTACTTCAGGTGATACATCAGTTACAGGTGATGATCCTACTTCAGGTGATACATCAGTTACAGGTGATGATCCTACTTCAGGTGATACATCAGATACAGGTGATGAACCTACTTCAGGTGATACATCAGATACAGGTGATGATTCTACTTCAGGTGATACATTGGTTACAGCTGTGGATCCTACTTCAGGTGATAAATCAGAAACAGGTGTTGATCCTACTTCAGGTGATACATCAGTTACAGGTGATGATCCTACTTCAGGTGATACATCAGTTAGAGCTGTGGATCCTACTTCAGGTGATACATCAGTTACTGCAGTTGATCCTATTTCAGGTGTTACATAAGATGCAGCTGTGGATCCTACTTCAGTTGATACATCAGATACAGGTGATGATCCTACTTCAGGTGATACATCAGTTACAGGTGATGATCCTACTTCAGGTGATACATCAGATACAGGTGTTGATCCTACTTCAGGTGTTACATCAGTTACAGGTGATGATCCTACTTCAGGTGATACATCAGTTAGAGCTGTGGATCCTACTTCAGGTGATACATCAGTTACTGCAGTTGATCCTATTTCAGGTGTTACATAAGATGCAGCTGTGGATCCTACTTCAGTTGATACATCAGATACAGGTGATGATCCTACTTCAGGTGATACATCAGTTACAGGTGATGATCCTACTTCAGGTGATACATCAGATACAGGTGTTGATCCTACTTCAGGTGATACATCAGTTACAGTTGTTGATCCTACTTCAGGTGATACATCAGTTACTGAAGTTGATCCTATTTCAGGTGTTGCACCAGTTACTGAAGTTGATCCTATTTCAGGTGTTACATAAGATGCAGCTGTGGATCCTACTTCAGGTGATACATCAGTTACAGGTGATGATCCTACTTCAGGTGATACATCAGATACAGGTGTTGATCCTACTTCAGGTGATACATCAGTTAGTGCAGTTGATCCTATTTCAGGTGATGCATCAGTTACAGAAGTTGATCCTATTTCAGGTGTTTCATAAGATGCAGCTGTGGATCCTACTTCAGGTGATACATCAGATACAGGTGATGATTCTACTTCAGGTGATACATCGGTTACAGCTGTGGATCCTACTTCAGGTGATACATCAGTTACAGGTGATGACCCTACTTCAGGTGATACATCAGTTACAGGTGATGATCCTACTTCAGGTGATACATCAGTTACAGGTGATGATCCTACTTCAGGTGATACATCAGTTACAGGTGATGATTCTACTTCAGGTGACACATCAGATACAGGTGATGATTCTACTTCAGGTGATACATTGGTTACAGCTGTGGATCCTACTTCAGGTGATACATCAGTTATGGGTGATGATCCTACTTCAGGTGATACATCAGTTATGGGTGATGATCCTACTTCAGGTGATACATCAGTTAGAGCTGTGGATCCTACTTCAGGTGATAAATCAGTCACAACAGTGGATCCTACTTCAGGTGATACATCAGTTACAGGTGATGATCCTACTTCAGGTGATACATCAGTTACAGGTGATGATCCTACTTCAGGTGATACATCAGTTACAGATGATGATCCTACTTCAGGTGATACATCAGTTAGAGCTGTGGATCCTACTTCAGGTGATACATCAGTCACAACAGTGGATCCTACTTCAGGTGATACATCAGTTACTGCAGTTGATCCTATTTCAGGTGTTACATAAGATGCAGCTGTGGATCCTACTTCAGTTGATACATCAGTTACAGGTGATGATCCTACTTCAGGTGATACATCAATTACTGGTGATGATCCTACTTCAGGTGATACATCAGATACAGGTGTTGATCCTACTTCAGGTGTTACATCAGTTACAGGAGATGATCCTACCTCAGGTGATACATCAGTTACAGGTGTTGATCCTACTTCAGGTGATACATCAGTTACTGAAGTTGATCCTATTTCAGGTGTTGCATCAGTTACTGAAGTTGATCCTATTTCAGGTGTTACATAAGATGCAGCTGTGGATCCTACTTCAGGTGATACATCAGTTACAGGTGATGATCCTACTTCAGGTGATACATCAGTTACTGAAGTTGATCCTATTTCAGGTGATACATCAGTTATAGAAGTTGATCCTATTTCAGGTGTTACATAAGATGCAGCTGTGGATCCTACTTCAGGTGATACATCAGAAACAGGTGATGATTCTACTTCAGGTGATACATCAGTTACTGGTGATGATCCTACTTCAGGTGATACATCAGTTACAGAAGTTGATCCTATTTCAGGTGTCACATAAGATGCAGCTGTGGATCCTACTTCAGGTGATACATCAGATACAGGTGATGATTCTACTTCAGGTGATACATCGGTTACAGCTGTGGATCCTACTTCAGGTGATACATCAGTTACAGGTGATGACCCTACTTCAGGTGATACATCAGTTACAGGTGATGATCCTACTTCAGGTGATACATCAGTTAGAGCTGTGGATCCTACTTCAGTTGTTACATCAGTTTCAGGCGATGATGCTAGTTCAGGTGTTACATCAGTTACTAAAGTTGATGCTATTTCAGGTGTTACATAAGATGCAGCTGTGGATCCTAATTCAGGTGATACATCAGTTACTGGTGATGATCCTACTTCAGGTGATACATCAGTTACAGAAGTTGATCCTATTTCAGGTGTCACATAAGATGCAGCTGTGGATCCTACTTCAGGTGATACATCAGATACAGGTGATGATTCTACTTCAGGTGATACATCAGTTACAGGTGATGATCCTACTTCAGGTGATACATCAGTTACAGGTGATGATCCTACTTCAGGTGATACATCAGTTACAGATGATGATCCTACTTCAGGTGATACATCAGTTAGAGCTGTGGATCCTACTTCAGGTGATACATCAGTCACAACAGTGGATCCTACTTCAGGTGATACATCAGTTACTGCAGTTGATCCTATTTCAGGTGTTACATAAGATGCAGCTGTGGATCCTACTTCAGTTAATACATCAGTTACAGGTGATGATCCTACTTCAGGTGATACATCAATTACTGGTGATGATCCTACTTCAGGTGATACATCAGATACAGGTGTTGATCCTACTTCAGGTGTTACATCAGTTACAGGAGATGATCCTACCTCAGGTGATACATCAGTTACAGGTGTTGATCCTACTTCAGGTGATACATCAGTTACTGAAGTTGATCCTATTTCAGGTGTTGCATCAGTTACTGAAGTTGATCCTATTTCAGGTGTTACATAAGATGCAGCTGTGGATCCTACTTCAGGTGATACATCAGTTACAGGTGATGATCCTACTTCAGGTGATACATCAGTTACTGAAGTTGATCCTATTTCAGGTGATACATCAGTTATAGAAGTTGATCCTATTTCAGGTGTTATATAAGATGCAGCTGTGGATCCTACTTCAGGTGATACATCAGAAACAGGTGATGATTCTACTTCAGGTGATACATCAGTTACTGGTGATGATCCTACTTCAGGTGATACATCAGTTACAGAAGTTGATCCTATTTCAGGTGTCACATAAGATGCAGCTGTGGATCCTACTTCAGGTGATACATCAGATACAGGTGATGATTCTACTTCAGGTGATACATCGGTTACAGCTGTGGATCCTACTTCAGGTGATACATCAGTTACAGGTGATGACCCTACTTCAGGTGATACATCAGTTACAGGTGATGATCCTACTTCAGGTGATACATCAGTTAGAGCTGTGGATCCTACTTCAGTTGTTACATCAGTTTCAGGCGATGATGCTAGTTCAGGTGTTACATCAGTTACTAAAGTTGATGCTATTTCAGGTGTTACATAAGATGCAGCTGTGGATCCTAATTCAGGTGATACTTCAGTTCCAGGTGAAGATCCTACTTCAGGCGATACATTGGTTGCAGGTGATGATCCTACTTCAGGTGATACATCAACTACTGATGATGATCCTACTTCAGGCGATTCATCGGTTACAGGTGATGATCCTACTTCAGTTGATACATCAGTTACTGGTGATGATCCTACTTCAGGTGTTACATAAGATGCAGCTGTGGATCTTACTTCAGGTGATACATCAGTTCCAGGTGATGATCCTACTTCAGGCGATACATTGGTTGCAGGTGATGATCCTACTTCAGGTGATACATCAACTACTGGTGATGATCCTACTTCAGGCGATTCATCGGTTACAGGTGATGATCCTACTTCAGTTGATACATCAGTTACTGGTGATGATCCTACTTCAGGTGTTACATAAGATGGAGCTGTGGATCCTACTTCAGGTGACACATCTGATACAGGTGATGATTCTACTTCAGGTGATACATCGGTCACAGCTGTGGATCCTACTTCAGTTGATACATCATTTACAGGTGATGATCCTACTTCAGGTGATACATCAGATACAGGTGTTGATCCTACTTCAGGTGATACATCAGTTACTGAAGTTGATCCTATTTCAGGTGTTGCATAAGATGCAGCTGTGGATCCTACTTCAGGTGATACATCAGTTACAGGTGATGATCCTACTTCAGGTGATACATCAGTTACTGAAGTTGATCCTATTTCAGGTGATACATCAGTTATAGAAGTTGATCCTATTTCAGGTGTTACATAAGATGCAGCTGTGGATCCTACTTCAGGTGATACATCAGAAACAGGTGATGATTCTACTTCAGGTGATACATCAGTTACTGGTGATGATCCTACTTCAGGTGATACATCAGTTACAGAAGTTGATCCTATTTCAGGTGTCACATAAGATGCAGCTGTGGATCCTACTTCAGGTGATACATCAGATACAGGTGATGATTCTACTTCAGGTGATACATCGGTTACAGCTGTGGATCCTACTTCAGGTGATACATCAGTTACAGGTGATGACCCTACTTCAGGTGATACATCAGTTACAGGTGATGATCCTACTTCAGGTGATACATCAGTTAGAGCTGTGGATCCTACTTCAGTTGTTACATCAGTTTCAGGCGATGATGCTAGTTCAGGTGTTACATCAGTTACTAAAGTTGATGCTATTTCAGGTGTTACATAAGATGCAGCTGTGGATCCTAATTCAGGTGATACTTCAGTTCCAGGTGATGATCCTACTTCAGGCGATACATTGGTTGCAGGTGCTGATCCTACTTCAGGTGATACATCAACTACTGATGATGATCCTACTTCTGGCGATTCATCGGTTACAGGTGATGATCCTATTTCAGTTGATACATCAGTTACTGGTGATGATCCTACTTCATGTGTTACATAAGATGCAGCTGTGGATCTTACTTCAGGTGATACATCAGTTCCAGGTGATGATCCTACTTCAGGTGATACATTGGTTGCAGGTGATGATCCTACTTCAGGTGATACATCAACTACTGGTGATGATCCTACTTCAGGCGATTCATCGGTTACAGGTGATGATCTTACTTCAGTTGATACATCAGTTACTGGTGATGATCCTACTTCAGGTGTTACATAAGATGGAGCTGTGGATCCTACTTCAGGTGACACATCTGATACAGGTGATGATTCTACTTCAGGTGATACATCGGTCACAGCTGTGGATCCTACTTCAGTTGATACATCATTTACAGGTGATGATCCTACTTCAGGTGATACATCAGATACAGGTGTTGATCCTACTTCAAGTGATACATCAGTTACTGAAGTTGATTCTATTTCAGGTGTTACATAAGATGCAGCTGTGGATCCTACTTCAGGTGATACATCAGTTACAGGTGATGATCCTACTTCAGGTGATACATCAGATACAGGTGTTGATCCTACTTCAGGTGATACATCAGTTAGTGCAGTTGATCCTATTTCAGGTGATGCATCAGTTACAGAAGTTGATCCTATTTCTGATGTTAAATAAGATGCAGCTGTGGATCCTACTTCAGGTGGCACATTAGTTACAGGTGATGATCCTACTTCAGGTGATACATCAGATACAGGTGATGATCCTACTTTAGGTGATACATCAGTTATAGCTGTGGATCCTAGTTCAGGTGATGATACTACTTCAGGTGTTACATCAGTTACTAAAGTTGATGCTATTTCAGGTGTTACATAAGATGCAGCTGTGGATCCTACTTCAGGTGATACATCAGTTACAGGTGATGATCCTACTTCAGGTGATACATCAGTTACTGGTGATGATCCTACTTCAGGTGATACATCAGTCACAGCTGTGGATCCTACTTCAGCTGATACATCAGTTACAGAAGTTGATCCTATTTCAGGTGTTACATAAGATTCAGCTGTGGATCCTAATTCAGGTGATACATCGGTTACTGGTGATGATCCTACTTCAGGTGTTACATAAGATGCAGCTGTGGATCCTACTACAGGAGATACATGGGTTACAGGTGATGATCCTACTTCAGGTGATAAATCAGATACAGGCGATGATCCCACTTCAGGTGATACATCAGATACAGATGATGATCCTACTTCAGGTGATACATCATATACAGGTGATGATCCTACTTCAGGTGATACATCAGATACAGGTGATGATCCTACTTCAGGTGATACATCAGATACAGGTGATGATCCTACTTCAGGCGATTCTTCGGTTACAGGTGATGATCCTACTTCAGGTGATACATCAGTTACTGAAGTTGATCCTATTTCAGGTGTTACATAAGATGCAGCTGTGGATCCTACTTCAGGTGATACATCAGTTACAGGTGATGAACCTACTTCAGTTGATACATCAGTTACAGGTGATGATCCTACTTCAGGTGATACATCAGTTATGGGTGATGACCCTACTTCAGGTGATACATCGGTTAGAGCTGTGGATCCCTCTTCAGGTGATACATCAGTTACAGGTGATGATCCTACTTCAGTTGATACATCAGTTACAGGTGATGATCCTACTTCAGGTGATACATCAGTTACTGAAGTTGATCCTATTTCAGGTGATACATCAGTTACAGCTGTGGATCCTACTTCAGGTGTTACATCAGTTTCAGGTGTTGATCCTACTTCAGGTGATACATCAGATACAGGCGATGATTCCACTTCAGGTGATACATCAGATACAGGTGATGATCCTACTTCAGGTGATACATCAGATACAGGTGATGTTCCTACTTCATGTGATACATCAGAAACAGGTGATGATCCTACGTCACGTGATACATCAGTTACTGAAGTTGATCCTATTTCAGGTGTTACATAGGTTACAGCTGTGGATCCTACTTCAGGTGATACATCAGTTATGGGTGATGATCCTTTTTCAGGTGATACATCAGTTACAGTTGTTGATTCTACTTCATGTGATACATCAGTTATGGGTGATGATCCTGTTTCAGGTGATACATCAGTTATGTTTGATGATCCTACTTCAGATGATACATCGGTTACAGCTGATGATTCTACTTCAGATGATACATCAGTTACAGCTGATGATCCTACTTCAGGTGATACATCAGTTACAGGAGATGATCCTACTTCAGGTGATACATCAGTTATGGGTGATGATGATCCTATTTCAGATGATACATCAGTTACAGGTGATGATTGTACTTCAGGTGATATATAAGTTACAGGTGATGATCCTACTTCAGGTGACACATCAGATACAGGAGATGATCCTACTTCAGGTGGTACATAAGTTACAGGTGATGATCCTACTTCAGGTGGTACATAAGTTACAGGTGATGATCCTACTTCAGGTGGTACATAAGTTACAGGTGATGATCCTACTTCAGGTGACACATCAGATACAGGAGATGATCCTACTTCAGGTGATACATAAGTTACAGGTGAAGATCCTACTTCATGTGACACATCAGATACAGGTGATGATCCTACTTCAGGTGATACATCAGTTATGGGTGATGATCCTGTTTGAGGTGATACATCAGTTACAGTTGTTGATTCTACTTCAGGTGATACATCAGTTATGGGTGATGATCCTGTTTCAGGTGATACATCAGTTATGGTTGATGATCCTACTTCAGATGATACATCAGTTACAGCTGATGATCCTACTTCAGACGATACATCAGTTACAGCTGATGATCCTACTTCAGGTGATACATCAGATACAGGTGTTGATCCTACTTCAGGTAATACATGAGTTACAGGTGATGATCCTAATTCAGTTGATACATCAGTTATGGGTGATGATGATCCTATTTCAGATGATACATCAGTTACAGGTGATGATCCTACTTCAGGTGATACATCAGTCACAGGTGATGATCCTACTTCAGGTGATACATAGGTTACAGGTGATGATCGTACTTTAGGTGATATATAAGTTACAGTTGATGATCCTACTTCAGGTGGCACATCAGTTACAGTTGATGATCCTACTTCAGGTGGCACATCAGTTACAGGTGATGATCCTACTTCAGGTGGTACATCAGTTACAGGTGATGATCCTACTTCAGGTGAAATATCAGTTACAGGTGATGATCCTATGTCAGGTGATACATCAGTTACAGGTGATGATCCTACTTCAGGTGATACATTGGTTATAGCTGTGGATCCTACTTCAGGTGATACATCAGTTACAGTTGATGATCCTACTTCAGGTGATACATCAGTTACAGGTGATGATCCTACTTCAGGTGGCACATCAGTTATAGGTGATGATCCTACTTCAGGTGGTACATCAGTTACAGGTGATGATCCTACTTCAGGTGAAATATCAGTTACAGGTGATGATCCTACTTCAGGTGATACATCAGTTACAGGTGATGATCTTACTTCAGGTGATACATCAGTTATGGGTGATGATGATCCTATTTCAGGTGTTAAATCAGCGACGGTTGATGATCCTACTTCAGGTGATACATCAGTTACAGGTGATGATCCTACTTCAGGTGGTACATCAGTTACAGGTGATGATCCTACTTCAGGTGGTACATCAGTTACAGGTGATGATCCTACTTCAGGTGATACATCAGTTATAGCTGATGATCCTACTTCAGGTGATATATAAGTTACAGGTGATGATCCTACTTCAGGTGATACATCAGTTACAGTTGATGATCCTACTTCAGCTGATGCATCGGTTACAGGTGATGATCCTACTTCAGGTGGTACATCAGTTACATGTGATGATCCTACTTCAGGTGATACATCAGTTACAGGTGATTCGGTTTCAGCTGATGAATCTGAATTGTTTGGATACAAAAAAGTGTTGTTACCATTTTGCTATTACTTGGTAAGTTCTAGCGCTGTGCTATAAGGAACTTTTACATCGTAGACATGCCTAACTAACTGTACCCAATATTATATGCCTCTGGGCTCTTAATGCCTTCACCTTGGGGAATCATGACTGCATTCACGTTCCTGATGGTTTCATTTATTTTCCATTGTATTCTTGTTTTCTTTTGCTGAATATATCTTAATATATGAGGCATAAGATGACTAGATTTTAGTAACTATCAATGGCTATCTTCACACGCGAGATGCACCGCATATGCTGGATTTGTCTATGTGGGGACACCTGGTGCTTCTCAAGTAAATCGCTGTCAGTCAATGGTTTTCATATCATGCTGGATAGTGTATTAAATTTGCTAGTTGAGAGAAACTAACCAACTGTATGCACATTATCATTTTATATTATACTTTACTAATACACTATATTTTGCTGCCTTCATTACTCCTACTCTTTAGTTACTCACCGTATGCTTTGTCTGAGTGCTCACTGATTGTAAAGTGAGAAATGGTGGTTGAATCCTCTGGGATCCCTGCAAGTAAAAAGATTAATTTATTTATTAATTAGTAGTAGAGTCTTTCCAGACAGTCACAATTACAGGTGATGTCCCAACTTGGGC
This sequence comes from Dendrobates tinctorius, assembly GCF_039654945.1. Classification (NCBI taxonomy): domain Eukaryota; kingdom Metazoa; phylum Chordata; class Amphibia; order Anura; family Dendrobatidae; genus Dendrobates; species Dendrobates tinctorius. The sequence continues at coordinate 914,301 of NW_027361991.1, read as the reverse complement.
ATCGACTTCTGGAGTTAGGACAACCCTATTAATTTGCCACAGTGCTTTCATTGGAGCTTCTGTACATACAAAGGCTTGAACATTTTTGCCAAGCATGGTTTGCAGCTTTGCCGCTATCTTCAGCCATTACACTGAATCCACCTAGTTCACCTGTACAAGCCACGTGGCCAGAACAAAACTATATTGAGAGCACAAGTGTTTCCTCAACCGATACTGTACCCTGTGTAAGGTGCTAGCAGGAATGTGGGATGCAGTGACGAGCAGGAGGTAGAACAAGAGTTAACGGGTATTTTATGCAGAGATTAATCGTCAATCAGTACTCCATACATGGAGATTGCAGAGACACAATAATGCAAATACGGTAAAGATGAACAGTGTAGAAATAACGTTAATAACGATCGGTAAAGGAATGGATTAACTTATCAGTCTGTAGCTCCCGGACGATAAGGGTTGCACGATCCCACGATGTCGACGCAGTTGACACGAGACGTATCTGAAGCGATCCCGGATGAAGTCGAAGCAATGTCTCTTGAACAAAATGACGGTTCCTGGCTTTTCCATGTGCAGGCTTCCGGTCCTGTACATGGTGTTCCACGGGGAGTAGAAGATGCAAAAACAAGTGGGCCACAAAGTTCGGGAGAGGAGGCTGCAGAGGTGCCTACGGAGTCAGCGTGTTGCACAAGGTCCATTTGGTAATGATTGTCGATTGTCAAGCACTGTGAAGCGTGCTGTCCAGTCAGAGCTCTCAGGTATGGAAGTCTGCCAGGAGCTCGGCTCTATCTCCTGCAGGCTGTGTGTGTGGAGGCGGTTAAGCCGCAGCATAGGCCTGCTGATTGGTGCGGAACCTTTGGAGATGGAGTCAACCTTCTCCCTTCGTGTTCTTTGTCTTCCCACCAGAAGTCCTCCTTTCGTGCACTCAGCTCCTTTTATCCCTACCCTGCCCCCTGGAGCAGGTGCAAAGGTCTGCTCTGGTCAGAAAGTGCTTCCCCCCGCAACAATGGTGACAGCCCCCATGGTTCCAGCCCAGACACACAAGATGCTGCCCCAGCCCGATCCATCTCCCTCCACCTGTCCCAAAATAACAAACCATTCTTTATTCTGAGTCTCTGGTGCTACCCTGAGTCCGGTGTTGGCTGCCGTGCTTAAATCACATTCATAGCTCCACTCAAAATCAGTCAGCACTGCAGCTCTGCTCGTGTAAAGAGTAAGCCCTCCCTTAGATCCGTAGACCTCATTGATCAGGTGCCGCTCTGTCGACATATTGTCTGCACCGCAGTCAATACTTGGCACCACGACCTGCGCCAGAGATTTAACACTACGGCTGGAAAGGGCCTGTAAAAAGTTGTTTGTTATTTTATAAAACATTGCAACCGGGATTAAAGATTATCTAAAATGGACAACTTTTATTTTCAGCCCATGAATATATAGATCTCATGTCCTCTTGTATTTTTGCTTCTTTTTTTCCTTCATTGTTTCCATTTCTGTTCTTCATTAAATCATTTGTTTCCTATTTTTCCATTTTCCTCCCATTTAGTTCCAATAATTCATTTTATTTCTCCTTTAACTCATACCTATTTTGCGTTCCTTGGTTCTTTACACCTTCGCTCGAATTTACGTTCCCTCGTCCCAATTTTCCTTTTTAGTTAAACTCCATATATTGAGTCTTTCTTCTTTACTTCCTTCCTTTACTTACTTTCTTTCTTTCTCTTTCCTTCCTTCTTTTCTCTTTCCTTCCTTTCTTTTTTTCCATCCTTCCTTTCTTTTTTCTCCTTCCTTCCTTCTTTCCTTCTTTCCTTCCTGCCCACCTTATGTTCTTAAATTTCTCCATGGGTTTAATTTTTTTTCAATCAATTCTATCATAGATGTACATTTCCAAAATATTTAACCCCTTAGCCACATCCGCTGTATATGTTCTGCAGAGCAGAGCTCACTAGCAGTGCTCGTAAAATCATCAGCGGGTGTCAGCTATACATCATAGCTGACACCCTGCAGTGTCGCTCACTGTTGATGCTTGCACATTGCTGTTTATACTAGGACTAAGTAAAAAAGTTTAAAAAAGTGAAACGCAGTTTGTAAAAAAAATGATTTTAGTAGTGTTGAGCATTCCGATACCGCAAGTATCGGGTATCGGCCGATATCAGCGGTATCGGAATTCCGATACTTAATTCCGATACTTTTTTCATATCGGATTCCGGGATCGGAATCGGAATAGGAAGTTCCCATCATGCTATGAGCCTGCTTGCTTTGATTAAGCCAATGGGAATCCTCCGAAGTGTGGGCACATCCTGTTAGGCATGTAGGCATGTTAACTATTGGCATGGCTGTGATTGGCTGCCGAAATGATGTCATGATGCACTATAAAAGCCACCGCAGCCGCCATTTCTGGTCACTCTGCTGTGAATTCAGTTAGGGACAGGCTGCTGTAGAAGACTGTGAGGGACAGTTAGAAATAGCGATTCTAAAAACAATATTGTGCTTTATCCAGGCTACATAAACCACCACTGTAGCTTGCTTTTCCCTAGCAGCGCTGTTTTCACAGCTGTCTGCAAGGGCTGTGTGAGTGCAGCTCACGCTGTGGAGTGGGTCCTGCAGCCACGTCAGGCTGTAGGCCACCCAGTGTGATCACTGCTGCCTCATACATCTTTTATTTTTTGAGCTGCATTTTTTAAATAATTTCAATCTAGTGTGCTTCCATCCGTATCCATATACGTTGGTTGCAAACACTAGTAGTAGACAGCGGAGCCTTTCTGCAGCCTTTCAGTGCTAGTGTCCACTTTGCTGCACTGTTCACGGCTGTCTGAGAGGTCTCTGACTGTGTGTGAGTGCAGCTCATGCTGAGTAGTGTGTCCTGCAGCTACGTCTGGCTGTAGGACGCTCAGCGTGCGTCACTGCCTCACACATATTTTTATTTGAGTGCAGCTCATTTTTTCTTCTATTAGTGTGCATCCATCCGTCTCCATCTACGGTGGTTGCAAACACTATATAGGAGTACACAGCGGAGCCTTTCTGCAGCCTGTCAGTGCCAGTGCCCACTTAGCTGCACTGTTGACGGCTGTCTGAGAGGTCTCTGACTGTGTGTGAGTGCAGCTCACGCTGAGTAGAGTGTCCTGCAGCTACGTCTGGTTGTAGGACGCTCAACGTGCGTCACTGCCTCACACATATTTGTCTCTGAGTGCAGCTCATTTTTTCTTCTCCTATTAGTGTGCATCCATCCGTATCCATCAACATTGGTTGGTTGCAAACACTATATAGGAGTAGATAGAGGAGCCTTTTTTTCTGGCTTGTGCCCTGCCGGCGCAGCCAGATTAGTATTACCCAATTTTTTTGGAGCCTCATCTTTTGCATTGTAGGTTACCTGCCTGCATTGTAATAGCTCCAAAAAGTTGGTGATACTATCAGTTTCAATTCTTTGTTCTCATACTTTGAGTTTGTTTCAAACAAAGAAACCACATAAAAAGTTCACCAAACACTACATTTTGAACTTGTGTAGGCCACATCAGCTCCTATTAAAGTCTAGTCCACACACACACACTTCATAAAATTAGTGTTTCTTGTACCTGTAACCAGCTGTTCAGGAATAAGCACACTAAGGCCCCCCTTTGTCCTTTTTTGCCTATCTTAAGCAGTCTTGCAAGATGAAGAAGGCAGGGAGTAAGGCGCGGGGGCGTGGGCGTGGGCGTGGAGTTTCAGCAGGGAGAGGACGTGGGGATTCTGCAGGGAGAGGACGTGGGGATTCTACAGGTAGAGGACGTGGGGATTCTGGGCCTGCTGCGGGCACCAGTGGATCAGCATCCCCCAGTTTTAGCAGGCAACAGTCCTTTATGCGCAGCTTTGTAGGACCTCAACGTACCCCACTGCTGCGGGAGGAACAAATTGAAGCCGTTGTCGGATGGATGGCAGCTAACGCATCGACTTCAATTACTTCCGCATCCTCTCAGGGTCAGAGCACCGAAGAGCAACCATCTGTCTCTTCACCACCTGCCAAAGTGCCCAGGCAGTCAGAGAGACATGGACAGGAGCCATCACAATCTCTACTTCTGTTCTCGGAATCTGTTGGCTTGGAAAGAGGGGGCCAGCCAAGCAGCATTCCTGAATGTGAAGAAGAGGGAGTATGCAGTGATGCGCAACTTCTTTGTCCCTCTGAATCTGAAGAGGCGAGTGGGCCAGTGCCTATGGTCAGCACACCTCAGTACGCATCAGATGATGACGAGACTCAGTTGCCACTTTCTGGTGCGTACGGTGCTGGCGAGACAACCCCGGAGAAGCAGCTGTTTGAAGAGGGGAGGGAAGATGATGAGGTCCTTGACCCATCATGGCGTGAGCAACAGGAAGGTGGTGGGAGCAGCTCGGAGGAAGAGATTCCCCTACCGGCCAAAACAGGAGGCAGAGGGAGGGGGAAGACTTGGTTGCCTGTACCCTCCACTTCGGCACCCGTTAGGAGCATTCCTCCTTCCAAAGGCAAACCGGGCGCTCACAAGAGTTGCAGTGCGTGGTCCTTTTTTGACACAGTTGCAGATGACATTTGCTTTGTCAAATGCAAGCTGTGTCATCAGAGAGTCAAAAGAGGGAGAAATGTCAGCAACCTCAATACCACAAATATGTGGAAACATGTGCGCACCAAGCACGAGTTGGAGTTGCATAGACACCCTCAAGACGTAGGCCAACGTACAGCACCACCTACCACCTCTTCAGTTCGTGTTGGGCCCTCTTCCTCCAGCTCACACACTGCTGGTTCGGCTTCCTCACAGGATCGCCAAGGAAGAACCTCTGCCACTGTTGTCCGGAGACCCTGTCAGATTCCACCCATAACAGCACGTTCCCATCCATCACAGCCATCGGTAGCACAGGCATGGGATAAAAGGCGCCCTTACTCGGCAAACCATCCCCGAGCACAGTCTCTGAATGCTGGCATTGCCAAACTTCTGGCAGTTGAAATGCTGTCATTCAGGCTGGTGGACACTGACACCTTCCGGGACTTAATGGCATTGGCAGTCCCCCAATACAACGTGCCCAGCCGCTTTTATTTCAGCAGGCGAGCCGTCCCTGCCCTGCAGAAACATGTTGAGGGCAAAATAAAACATGCGCTACTAAACGCCGTTAGTAGCAAGGTCCACCTGACCACCGATGCGTGGACCAGTAACCATGGACAGGGACGATACCTTTCCCTCACTGCCCACTGGGTCAATGTTGTGGAGCCGGGTACGGATCTGGAGAGTGGCGCTGTACGTGTTCTTCCAACGCCACGGATTGCAGGACTCCAGTCTGTACACATAGACTCCTCCTCCTACTCAAGTTCCTCAGAAACAGCAGAGCAGGAGCCTGTTACGACCGATATGAGCACAGCCGTGGCCAAACGTCAACAGGCTGTACTCAAATTAATTTCTTTGGGGAATCGAAGCCACACAGCGCAGGAGCTCTGGAATGCTATCAAGCTGGAGAGCGATGTGTGGTTTGGGCCAGCGAATCTCCAGCCGGGCTTGGTAGTGTGTGACAATGGCCGAAATCTGGTGGCAGCTCTTGGCCTAGGCAACCTCACACACATCCCATGTCTGGCACATGTTCTTAACTTGGTCGTGCAGAGCTTTCTGAGGGACTATCCGGATCTTGATGCACTGTTGCACAAGGTCCGCATAGAGTGCGCTCACTTGCGACGTTCCAGCACGGCAAGATCGCGCCTCGCTGCTCTGCAGCGACGATTTGGCCTTCCAGAACATCGCATCATATGTGACCTACCCACCCGGTGGAATTCAACGTTACATATGTTGGAGCGGTTGTGTGAGCAGCAGGCAGCAGTCATGGAGTACCAGCTGCATCAGGCGCAAACAAGTCGCACTGTGCGCCGTTCACACTTCAGCACCATTGAGTGGGCCTCTATGAAGGACATCTGCCTCGTTTTGCGTGCCTTCGATGAATCCACGCGGATGGCGAGTGCAGATGATGCACTAGTCAGCATGACTGTCCCCCTTATCTGCCTGCTTCAACAAACACTGCAAGCACTAAGGGATGAGGTTTCAGAAGAGGTGGAGGATGAGGAGTCCCAAATGCCATCTGCTTCTGGACAGTCTGCGCTACGTGTTTCCTCACAAAGGCCTAGGCAGGGGACACTTTGTGAGGAGGATGAGGAGGAGTCGATGGAGGAGGAAGACATCTCTCCAGAGGAGGGAGGTACACAAACCTCTACTCAGTATGTACAGCGAGGGTGGGGTGATGCAGAGCAGGTCGAGGTCACGCCTCAAACAGGGGACAGCGGTTCTTTGGCAGTTGGGAGTCTGCAGCACATGGTTGATTTCATGCTGCAGTGCCTGAGAAACGACCGCCGCATCGCCCACATTCTCGTCTCGGCTGATTATTGGGTGTACACCCTCCTAGATCCTCGCTACCGGGACAGCGTACAAAGGCTCATACCAACGTTGAACCGGGAGCGTAAAATGCGGGAGTACGAAGAGTCACTGGTGCAGTCCATAATGTTTTCCATTCCACCCGACAGCATTGTTGCAAGTGCTTTACAAAGCAGCTCTGTGCGTCGAGGCAGTGGAGGAAACTCTGCACAAAGAGGGAGCAGAGGCAGTGCCGCAGCACAAGGCAAGACCACTATGGCCCAAATGTGGCAAAGTTTTGTGTGTCCACCACAATTGTCTACACCATCAGCGACGCCTCGAGTCAGCAGGAGGCAACGCTTCCGTCAGATGGTGTCAGACTACATGTCTTGCCCTGTCGCTGTACTCCCAGATGGCTCTTCCCCCTTCAAGTTTTGGGTCTCTAAGCTGGATACATGGCCAGAGCTTAGCCAGTATGCATTGGAGGTGCTGGCTTGCCCTGCTGCCAGTGTATTATCGGAACGTGTCTTTAGTGCCGCAGGTGGTGTACTAACAGACCGTCGCACGCGACTATCTTCCGATAATGTTGACCGGCTGACTTTTCTGAAAATGAACAAGGCCTGGATCTCCAAAGACTTTGCCATTCCTCTTACAGACTAAATTAGTGGTTGGCAACTGTATCCAGGTCTGCTGGTGTGTTCATTTTTCTACCACCTGAACTATAATCCCTGTGCTTCAACACAGCCAGTTGTCGCTCAGATGTGTCGTCTGCACAGAGAAACACACTAGCTCCTGTGTTACTGGGGTTCAGTAATGCCAGCTGATCCCCTGCTGTGTGGACGGCAGAGTCACCAGCTCCATCAACATTCAAACCACTACTGATTTTTAACCGTGCCCAACTTAGGTCTCTGGCTCCACTGTCTCTACTATTTCCCCTGACCTCCAACCCCGCCATCTACATCTCTGAAGTGGCGTCAGCACAATCTACACTTGTTCCTGTGTTCCTGTGGCTCAGTCCCATCAGTTTATCCCCTGATGTGTGTCCGGCAAGGTCTCCTGCTCTGTCCACATTCCCATAACCAGTAGTGGGAATGAGGACAGAGCTGGCGAACTTGCCGGACAAACATCAGGGGATCAACTGATGGGACTGAGCACCAGTAACACAGGAACAAGTGTAGATTGTGCTGACGCCACTTCAGAGATGTAGCTGGCGGGGTTGGAGGCCAGGGTAAATAGTAGAGACAGTGGAGCCAGAGGCCTAAGTGGAGCATGGTTAGAATCAGTAGTAGTCCACAACCTCCATAAAAACCGCTGCCCATTGGCCTCTGCATGCGGCATGCGTAATCCTGGGCACCAACAGCGTCAGTTGGTGTTCAGAAGTGTCGTCTCCACAGAGCCAAACACATTCGTTCAAGTGTTAGTGGGGTTCAGCACTGCCAGCTGTTCCCCTGCTGTGGAGATGGCAAGTCTCCTGCTGCCTTCACCTGCCCAAATCCAGTAGGCCCCAGCCTGCTCCTCGCCTAATCCTGGGCTCCAACAGCGTCAGTTGGTGTTCAGAAGTGTCGTCTCCACAGAACCAAACACATTCGTTCAAGTGTTAGTGGGGTTCAGCACTGCCAGCTGTTCCCCTGCTGTGGAGATGGCAAGTCTCCTGCTGCCTTCACCTGCCAAAATCCAGTAGGCCCCAGCCTGCTCCTCGCCTAATCCTGGGCTCCAACAGCGTCAGTTGGTGTTCAGAAGTGTCGTCTCCACAGAGCCAAACACATTCGTTCAAGTGTTAGTGGGGTTCAGCACTGCCAGCTGTTCCCCTGCTGTGGAGATGGCAAGTCTCCTGCTGCCTTCACCTGCCAAAATCCAGTAGGCCCCAGCCTGCTCCTCGCCTAATCCTGGGCTCCAACAGCGTCAGTTGGTGTTCAGAAGTGTCGTCTCCACAGAGCCAAACACGTTCGTTCAAGTGTTAGTGGGGTTCAGCACTGCCAGCTGTTCCCCTGCTGTGGAGATGGCAAGTCTCCTGCTGCCTTCACCTGCCAAAATCCAGTAGGCCCCAGCCTGCTCCTCGCCTAATCCTGGGCTCCAACAGCGTCAGTTGGTGTTCAGAAGTGTCGTCTCCACAGAGCCAAACACATTCGTTCAAGTGTTAGTGGGGTTCAGCACTGCCAGCTGTTCCCCTGCTGTGGAGATGGCAGTCTCTCCTGCTGTCTCCGCATTACAAAGACAGTAGGCCTCTGCCTACACCCTCCTATTTCCTGGGCTTCAACACAGCCAGTTGTAGTTCGGAAGTGCCGTCCACACGGAAAGAGATACTTGCTCCCGTGTCTCAGTGGGGTTCAGTAACGTCAGCTGATCCCCTGCTGTGTGGATGGCAGTCTCTCCTGCTGTAAACTCATTCAAAATACAGTAGGCCTCTGCCTACACCCTCCTATTTCCTGGGCTTCAACACAGCCAGTTGTAGTTCGGAAGTGCCGTCCACACGGAAAGAGACACTTGCTCCCGTGTCTCAGTGGGGTTCAGTAACGTCAGCTGATCCCCTGCTGTGTGGATGGCAGTCTCTCCTGCTGTAAACTCATTCAAAATACAGTAGGCCTCTGCCTACACCCTCCTATTTCCTGGGCTTCAACACAGCCAGTTGTAGTTCGGAAGTGCCGTCCACACGGAAAGAGACACTTGCTCCCGTGTCTCAGTGGGGTTCAGTAACGTCAGCTGATCCCCTGCTGTGTGGATGGCAGTCTCTCCTGCTGTAAACTCATTCAAAATACAGTAGGCCTCTGCCTACACCCTCCTATTTCCTGGGCTTCAACACAGCCAGTTGTAGTTCGGAAGTGCCGTCCACACGGAAAGAGACACTTGCTCCCGTGTCTCAGTGGGGTTCAGTAACGTCAGCTGATCCCCTGCTGTGTGGATGGCAGTCTCTCCTGCTGTAAACTCATTCAAAATACAGTAGGCCTCTGCCTACACCCTCCTATTTCCTGGGCTTCAACACAGCCAGTTGTAGTTCGGAAGTGCCGTCCACACGGAAAGAGATACTTGCTCCCGTGTCTCAGTGGGGTTCAGTAACGTCAGCTGATCCCCTGCTGTGTGGATGGCAGTCTCTCCTGCTGTCACCTCATTCAAAATTCAGTAGGCCTCTGCCTACACCCTCCTATTTCCTGGGCTTCAACACAGCCAGTTGTAGTTCGGAAGTGCCGTCCACACGGAAAGAGATACTTGCTCCCGTGTCTCAGTGGGGTTCAGTAACGTCAGCTGATCCCCTGCTGTGTGGATGGCAGTCTCTCCTGCTGTCACCTCATTCAAAATTCAGTAGGCCTCTGCCTACACCCTCCTATTTCCTGGGCTTCAACACAGCCAGTTGTAGTTCGGAAGTGCCGTCCACACGGAAAGAGATACTTGCTCCCGTGTCTCAGTGGGGTTCAGTAACGTCAGCTGATCCCCTGCTGTGTGGATGGCAGTCTCTCCTGCTGTAAACTCATTCAAAATACAGTAGGCCTCTGCCTACACCCTCCTATTTCCTGGGCTTCAACACAGCCAGTTGTAGTTCGGAAGTGCCGTCCACACGGAAAGAGATACTTGCTCCCGTGTCTCAGTGGGGTTCAGTAACGTCAGCTGATCCCCTGCTGTGTGGATGGCAGTCTCTCCTGCTGTCACCTCATTCAAAATTCAGTAGGCCTCTGCCTACACCCTCCTATTTCCTGGGCTTCAACACAGCCAGTTGTAGTTCGGAAGTGCCGTCCACACGGAAAGAGATACTTGCTCCCGTGTCTCAGTGGGGTTCAGTAACGTCAGCTGATCCCCTGCTGTGTGGATGGCAGTCTCTCCTGCTGTAAACTCATTCAAAATACAGTAGGCCTCTGCCTACACCCTCCTATTTCCTGGGCTTCAACACAGCCAGTTGTAGTTCGGAAGTGCCGTCCACACGGAAAGAGACACTTGCTCCCGTGTCTCAGTGGGGTTCAGTAACGTCAGCTGATCCCCTGCTGTGTGGATGGCAGTCTCTCCTGCTGTAAACTCATTCAAAATACAGTAGGCCTCTGCCTACACCCTCCTATTTCCTGGGCTTCAACACAGCCAGTTGTAGTTCGGAAGTGCCGTCCACACGGAAAGAGATACTTGCTCCCGTGTCTCAGTGGGGTTCAGTAACGTCAGCTGATCCCCTGCTGTGTGGATGGCAGTCTCTCCTGCTGTCACCTCATTCAAAATTCAGTAGGCCTCTGCCTACACCCTCCTATTTCCTGGGCTTCAACACAGCCAGTTGTAGTTCGGAAGTGCCGTCCACACGGAAAGAGATACTTGCTCCCGTGTCTCAGTGGGGTTCAGTAACGTCAGCTGATCCCCTGCTGTGTGGATGGCAGTCTCTCCTGCTGTCACCTCATTCAAAATTCAGTAGGCCTCTGCCTACACCCTCCTATTTCCTGGGCTTCAACACAGCCAGTTGTAGTTCGGAAGTGCCGTCCACACGGAAAGAGACACTTGCTCCCGTGTCTCAGTGGGGTTCAGTAACGTCAGCTGATCCCCTGCTGTGTGGATGGCAGTCTCTCCTGCTGTCACCTCATTCAAAATTCAGTAGGCCTCTGCCTACACCCTCCTATTTCCTGGGCTTCAACACAGCCAGTTGTAGTTCGGAAGTGCCGTCCACACGGAAAGAGATACTTGCTCCCGTGTCTCAGTGGGGTTCAGTAACGTCAGCTGATCCCCTGCTGTGTGGATGGCAGTCTCTCCTGCTGTAAACTCATTCAAAATACAGTAGGCCTCTGCCTACACCCTCCTATTTCCTGGGCTTCAACACAGCCAGTTGTAGTTCGGAAGTGCCGTCCACACGGAAAGAGATACTTGCTCCCGTGTCTCAGTGGGGTTCAGTAACGTCAGCTGATCCCCTGCTTTGTGGATGGCAGTCTCTCCTGCTGTAAACTCATTCAAAATACAGTAGGCCTCTGCCTACACCCTCCTATTTCCTGGGCTTCAACACAGCCAGTTGTAGTTCGGAAGTGCCGTCCACACGGAAAGAGATACTTGCTCCCGTGTCTCAGTGGGGTTCAGTAATGTCAGCTGATCCCCTGCTGTGTGGATGGCAAAGTCTCCTGCTGCCTACACAGTCGTACCACTACTGATTTTTAACCGTGCTCCAATTAGGCCTGTGGCTCCACTGTCTCTCGTATTTCCCCTGTCCTCCAACCCTGCCAGTTACAGCTCCGAAGTGGCGTCTGCACAATCCACACTTGTTCCTGTGTTACAGGTGTTCAGTCCGATCAGTTAATCCCCTGATGTGTGTCCGGCAATGTCGCCTGCTCTGTCCACATTCCCATTATCGGAATGTGGACAGAGCAGGCGACATTGCCGGACACACATCAGGGGATTAACTGACCGGACTGAACACCTGTAACACAGGAACAAGTGTGGATTGTGCAGACGCCACTTCGGAGCTGTAACTGGCGGGGTTGGAGGACAGGGGAAATACGAAAATCAGTGAATCCACAGGCCTAAGTGGAGCTTGGTTCAAATTAGTAGTCTACAACCGATCTTAAAATTTCTTCAATGCAGCCTAAGCCTGCTCCGTGCTTGTCCCTGGGCTTCAACACAGCCAGTTGTTGCTCGGAAGTGCCGTCTTCACAGAGTAAAACACTAGCTCCTGTGTTTGTGGGGTTCAGTAACGTCAGCTGTTCCCCTGCTGTTTTGATGGCAATCTGTCCTGCTGCCTCCCAATTGACAGCACATCAGGCCTCAGCCTGCTAAGTGCTTGTCCTGGGCTCCAACATCGCCAGTTGCTGCTCATAACTGACTTTGGCACGGGTACTCCCTCCTGCCCAGCTTGGTTCCAGCCCTGCCTGCTGTTTCCGGGAAGTGTCAATGTCAGTTTGCCACCCCAAGTTGCCATGTCGTGTTGCGGTTGGGTTAGCCGAGGCTAGGGTGCCAGCAGTTTAGGTGCTTCCTATGTGGACTGCGGGTTCTGGTAAGAAAGGTTTGTTCCATAGTGCCAGTAGGACAAGCACCCCCTGTAGGACTGTGTGATTCGGTAACTGCGGCCAGCTTGCGGCATGCCAACTTTGCTTTTCAGGGGTAACTTCTGATACCCCTCCGGGTTCCAGCACCGTCAGCTGGTTCTCATCAGAGCCTTTGGCCTAGGTGCCTCCATCTCGGTATCCGAGTTCCAGCAACGTCTGCTGGTCCTTGGTAGTGCTTTGTAGCACAGGTACCTCCTGCTTAGTAACCGGGTTCCAGCACCGTCAGCTGGTCCTCGGTTGTGCCATTGGCTCTTATTCCTTCTGCTGCCCCTCCGGGTGCCAGCACTGTCAGCTGGTCCTCGCTATTTCCATTTGCTCTTGCAGCTTATGCTACCCCTCCGGGTTCCAGCACCGTCAGCTGGTTCTCGTCAGAGCCTTTGGCCTAGGTGCCTCCATCTCGGTATCCGAGTTCCGGCAACGTCTGCTGGTCCTTGGTAGTGCTTTGTAGCACAGGTACCTCCTGCTTAGTAACCGGGTTCCAGCACCGTCAGCTGGTCCTCGGTTGTGCCATTGGCTCTTATTCCTTCTGCTGCCCCTCCGGGTGCCAGCACTGTCAGCTGGTCCTCGCTATTTCCATTTGCTCTTGCAGCTTATGCTACCCCTCCGGGTTCCAGCACCGTCAGCTGGTTCTCGTCAGAGCGTTTGGCCTAGGTGCCTCCATCTCGGTATCCGAGTTCCGGCAACGTCTGCTGGTCCTTGGTAGTGCTTTGTAGCACAGGTACCTCCTGCTTAGTAACCGGGTTCCAGCACCGTCAGCTGGTCCTCGGTAGTGCCATTGGCTCTTGTTCCTTCTGCTGCCCCTCCGGGTGCCAGTACCGTCAGCTGGTTCAAGAGGACAAAGAACAGGAAGACAACCACCAAGATGCAGAACAACAAGAGAGAGAAGACAAAGAAGCATAAAAAAAACAAAGCAGAAGAACATTAAGCATAAGACTAATACTCTGAGCAAATGATATTATCTTATTTATAAGCAGAAGAAGACTAAGCAGTGTATGGGGGTGAGTCCGTTCCTCCTCGTGGTGCCCCTGGAAAAGGCCTGCTTCTGCAGGCCAAACTGAACGCGGACAAATCCTGTTGTAAATCTTTTGTGACAGGCAGAACGGAAGGTGTAAACTTCTAACTTTTCTAGATAACAACTACAGGAATGCCTGACACAAACAAGAATATGATGAAGAAGAATAGGAAGAAGATGAAGAAGCTGAATATGTAGAATAATAATTGTTGAATAAGAAGAATATGAAGAATGTAAGAAAAGGAAGAAGAAGAAGAAGAAGAAGAAGAAGAAGAAGAAGAAGAAGAAGAAGAAGAAGAAGAAGAAGAAGAATGTAAAAAAAGGAAGTAGAAGAAGAAGAAGAAGAATGTAAAAAAAGGAATAAGAAGAAGAATGTAAAAAAAGGAAGTAGAAGAAGAAGAAGAAGAATGTAAAAAAAGGAAGTAGAAGAAGAAGAAGAAGAATGTAAAAAAAGGAAGTAGAAGAAGAAGACATACATGTCTGGCAAAATATAAATGAGGCTAACATAGTCAATATCTTTGTAACTCCTAACATCTTTAAAAAAAAAAGTTTAATTCCTGCTATTCCATTTGATTGGGCTAAACCTCTATGGCTTTAATGTCTCCTCCACCTCCCACAATACATTCTACATTATTCTTAGTTGTTTTTCTTCATGTAGAATTAACCTACAAGGAAAGAAAGGTTTTTTTTTAATTCCGATATTTTGGCCCCATTGACTTGCATTGGTTCCCGGTATCGGAATCGGCGATACCGATACTTTTTTTTAAGATCGGCCGATCCATTCCGATCCGATATTTTCAAGTATCGGCTGGTATCGCTCAACTCTAGATTTTAGTGTGCAAAAGTAGTGAAACATGAAAAACCCTAGATAAATCTGGTGTCACTGGGATCGTAATGGCCTGAAGAATAAAGCTGTCTGATCACTTTTACTGTATGATGAATGGCAAAAAAATGAAAAAAATTATGAATTCCAGTTTTTTGGATAAAAAAGTTATAGATCTCAGAATATGGCGATGCAATAACAAATATTTTTTGTTAATTAGAGTTTTAGCCTTGAGAAATAGCAAATTATTAAAATGCTAAATAACCCTGGCAGTGGAGATGATGAGTCGCTCTGCAGAAGCCAGAGCAGTGGGGGGAACGAGGAGGCCAGGTACTGTAAGTATTGTGTATATGTGTATATACTGTGTGTGTGTGGGGGGGACTGCACTATACTGTGTATGTGGGGGGATGCACTATACTGTGTGGGGGGACTGCACTATGCTGTGTGTGGGCGCTGCATTATACTGTGTATGTGGGGGGATGCACTATGCTGTGTGTAGGGGCTGCATTATACTGTGTATGGGGGAGGCTGCACTATGCTGTGTGTGGGGGCTGCATTATACTGTGTATGTGGGGGGATGCACTATGCTGTGTGTGGGGGCTGCATTATATTGTGTGTGTGGGGGGCTGCACTATGCTGTGTGTGGGGGGGGACTGCACTATACTGTGTATGTAGGGGGATGCACTATACTGTGTGTGGGGGGGAATGCACTATACTGTGTATGTGGGGGGATGCACTATACTGTGTGTGGGGGCTGCATTATACTGTGTATGGGGGAGGCTGCACTATGCATGTGGGGGGCTGCATTGTACATTATACTCTATGAGGGGGGCTGCAGTATACTCTGAGGGGGGCTGCACTATACTGTGTGTGGGGGCTGAATTATACTGTGTATGGGGGAGGCTGCACTATGCGTGTGGGGGGGCCGCATTATACTGTGTATGGGGTAGGCTGCACTATGCGTGTGGGGGGCTGCATTGTACATTATACTCTATGAGGGGGGCTGCAGTATACTCTGAGGGGGACTGCACTATACTCTATCAAGGACCATGGGTGTGAATTCTACTACATGTACTATATGGACCTGCATTATATTGTATCGTGGACTATCTGTACCCATCATTCTTCCTCAGTTGGAGTAAGGGTAGGTGCACACGGTCAGTAAACACTACGGGATGGACGTTACGTACTTGTGCAGCGCCCAACCTGCAGCATCCAGATGTTACAGCATAGTCATAGTGGATGGATTTTGAAGAAGTCTCATGTCCACTATGTGTGCACAGACGACCGTGGCTCACTTGCGGAGACAGACATGAGGTGCGTCTCTCCAGACCGCAGCATGTCTATTTATCTTGTGGAGATGCGAGCCTCCACAAGATAAATTTCACCCATACATATTATCGGACGCAGTGCTTCTGCATAGTTCAGTGATCACATGCGGAATCACCTGCGTTCAATAGCCGGCAGAGGACATGTGCTGCGTCCAAAGCGCTGCCAATTACTGAATGTGTGAACCTACCCTAAAGGGACTGGGAAACAAGCCTCGAACGACTTCAATATTGTCGATTGCGCTTGTTTAGTGGCCTGAACTCTGCACTTATAAATACAACAGAAATGTTTGTGTGATGTGTAATATGTGAGCATTTGGGGACCCACTTTAAACTTTTGCACAGGGCCCACCTGTCTAAAATTGGCCCTACCCGGCATTCTACTGATCCGAAGAATAAAGTCGAATTTCTTTTTATCTATTTATTCTGTTTCTCAAAAAAATGGAATTAGGCTAGTTTCACACTTGCTTTTTTTTGCAGCGCGTTTTTCCCGCAAAAAAACGCATTGAAAAAACGCATACAAAAGCATACAACTGCTGCGTTTTTTTCAAGCATTTTTATGAGCATGCATGAAAAAAACGCAGCGTTTTTAAGCGTTTGTATGCGTTTTTAGTGCGTTTTTACCGCTTTTGCGTTTTTTTCCAACATTTTTAGGTGGCCCCTCACACTACCCAAACCATGACTTTACTAACCCTAACCCTGACCCTAACCCTAACCCTGACCCTAACCCTAACCCTAACCCTGACCCTAACCCTTAACCAAATCATACTTAACCCTAACCCAAACCCTAAACCCTAACTAACCCTAACCCTAACCCTAACCCTGACCCTAACCCTAACCCTAACCCTGACCCTAACCCTAACCCTAACCCTGACCCTAACCCTAACCCTAACCCTAACCCTGACCCTAACCCTTAACCAAACCATACTTAACCCTAATTCTGACCCTAACCCTGACCCTAATCCTTAACAAAACCATACTTAACCCTAACCCTGACCCTAACCCTAACCCTGACCCTAACCCTAACCCTAACCCTGACCCTAACCCTAACCCTAACCCTGACCCTAACCCTTAACAAAACCATACTTAACCCTAATTCTGACCCTAACCCTGACCCTAATCCTTAACAAAACCATACTTAACCCTAACCCTGACCCTAACCCTAACCCTGACCCTAACCCTAACCCTAACCCTGACCCTAACCCTAACCCTAACCCTAACCCTGACCCTAACCCTTAACAAAACCATACTTAACCCTAATCCTGACCCTAACCCTGACCCTAACCCTTAACCAAACCATACTTAACCCTAACCCTGACCCAAAACCCAACCCTAACCCTGACCCTGACCCTAACCCTAACCCTAAACCCCCTTAACTAACCCTAACTCTAACCCAAACCCCTAAATTCCATGGTTAAAAAAAAAAAACGCATATGCAAAAAAACGCTTACATGAGCATGCCAGTGCGCACATATGCGCATCCATAGGCTATAATGGCCTTTTTTAGCGCAAAACGTGCGCATATGTGCGCATGCGCTTTTTTGCAGGGCCAAAAAATGCAACATGCTGCGTCTGGAAAATCCAATCGCACACCCCAAAAAAACGCAGCGCATGAAAATCGCATACATGCGCTTACAAGCGCGCAGGTATGCGCACCCATGTTAAATATAGGGGAAAAAACGCATGCGCAGGTTAGCGTTTTTTTCCAGCGCTAAAAAACGCAAATGTGAAACCAGCCTAAAATGCAAATAAAAAATGTTATATACCCCAATATGGCACCAATGAAAACGTAATCTCATCCAGCAAAAAAAAAACACTACTCATATCTGTCATGTGTCAATGGAAAAATAGAGGATGACCATGTTCCTAGCAGTTCAGAGATGTTGTAGGGGAAGTGGACTGACCTATGGACCTGTCTGCAGTAGGAGGGTAAATGTACAGTGTACTTGACATGGACTGCTGTATATGACAGTGGGAGACAACTGGAGATAGTACAGGATGGTGAAGTACTGGGTTTGGCCACTAGGGGGAGACCAAGGACAGCAGAAATAAAAGACGGTGTAATACTGAAGTTTGGTCACAAGATGGCAGCAGAGAGCAGTGAGAAAAGGGCTTGTCATCAGCTTATGGCTACGAAACCGCAGCATCATAGGGGCAGAGTTACAGGAACTCTAGAGGGGAATTCTCAGGGAGGGGATATATACAGTTGCAGAGAGTTCCAGAAGGAGTCAGTCCAGGGAGAGGAGCTCAGGAGTGAAGAAGACTGAAGGGAGAGACAGGAGGAGAAGAAGCTCCGGAAAGGACTGATAAGAGAGATGGTCAGGGTGGTGGCCCTGACAGGACAAGCCGCAGGACAGAGAAGGCCTCGAGGTACCAGAGACGGACGGAGTCGGACGGGTGAAGCGCTGTGGTGGTAGGCCTAGGGCAGCCACAGTGAAAGAGCCTCGAGGGATGTCAATCAGGAAGACAGAAGAAAGGAAAAGGTACCCGGGCCTGTGTGCGGAACTTGTCGGGCAGCTGCTGTGTGGTGCTGCGGTCGTCGAGAGGACGACCAATAAAGGAGGACCTGTTGGATGCACATCAGTCTCTGTCTCAGTCTGTTCGCGGCGAAGAAAGGGGCCACCCCCGGTTGGCACACCTATCTACAGTGTTTGCAAAGGCGACATGTTGCCCAAAAAAAAAATCCAGTAAAAGCCAGGTTCGGAAAGTTAAATGGCCCCCTCTTCTGAGCCCCACAGTGTGCCCATACCACACTAAATATCATATAATCATTGAATGTTAGAGGTGGAAGGGACCTCCAGGGTCATTGTCATTGTGTCTATCCCCCTGCTCAATGCAGGAGTCCAGCCTCTGTTTGAAGACTTCCATTAAAGTAGAACTCACCACCTCTCGTGGCAGCCTGTTCCACTCATTGATCATCCTCACTGTCAAAAAGTTTTTTCTAATATCCAATCTGTATCTTCTCCCTTTTAGTTTCATCCCGTTGCTTCTCGTGTTTTCATGTGCAAATGAGAATAAAGATGATCCTTCTACAATGTGACATCAGGTATTTGCAGACAGCTTTAAGTCTCCTCTTAGCCTTCTTTATTACGAGCTAAACATTCCAAATTCTTTAACCGTTTCTCGTAGGACATAATTTGCAGTCCGCTCACCATTCTGGTCACTCTTCTCTGAACTTGCTCCAGTTTTTCAATGTCTTTTTTAAAATGTGGTGACCAGAACTGGACTCAGTATCCAAGATGAAGTCTGACCAAGGAGGAGTAGAGGGGGATAAATACTTCACGTGATCTAGACTGTATGCTTCTATTAGTCTACCAAAGTCTTTTTCAACAAATGAGAGAACACACATAAAGGGGTTCTCCAGGTCTAATCATCGATTATCTATCCACTGGATAGTCTGACAAAATGAGATTGGTGGGGTTCGACACCAGCACACCCACCGATCAGCTTAAAACTGCTCTGGCAGCAGCTGGAATGAGTGGAACACCTCAGCCCCGTACAATGCATAGTAGACAAGTACTGAGCTTGATAGCCCATTGAAGTGAATGGACTGCAGTATTCAAGCAATGTATAGGGTTGTTGTATATAACCCGTGCATCATTCTGGCTAGCTGCACATTGCGTCTAAGCACCTGACATATGACATAGCTCCCCAAACCATCACTGATTGTGGATACTTCATACTAGACCTTGGAAATCAA
This sequence comes from Dendrobates tinctorius, assembly GCF_039654945.1. NCBI lineage: Eukaryota > Metazoa > Chordata > Amphibia > Anura > Dendrobatidae > Dendrobates > Dendrobates tinctorius. Next base: position 895,128 of record NW_027361991.1, on the reverse strand, counting down.
GGTCCCGGAGTCTGGAGGAAGAGTGGAGAAACAGACAATCTAAGCTGCTTGAGGACTAGTGTGAAGTTTCCCCAATCAGTGTTGGTTTGTCATCTGCTAGTATAGATACACTGTGTTTTATCAACTCCAAAGTCAGAGCAGCTGTCTACCAGGAAATTCAGGTGTCCAATTGGCCTGTAATAAACAAGTGGCAGCTAGTTTTTATTTGGTTATTGCAGAGCTTGGCGGTGACTGTTCCGAAGTACAGTGCCTTATGAAAGTATTCGCCCCCTGGAACTTTACAACAACAAGTGGGACACAATTGTGAAGTTGAATGAAAATTATTGGCTATTTTTAATTTTTGCGGAAATTCAAAAACTGGAAAGTGGGGCGTGCAATATTAATCGGCCCCTTTAACTTAATACTTTGTTGCGCCACCTTTTGCTGCGATTACAGCTGCAAGTCGCTTGGGGTATGTCGCTATCAGTTTTGTACATAGAGAGACAGAAATTCTTGCCCATTCTTCCTTGGCAAACAGCTCGAGCTCAGTGAGGTTGGATGGAGATCGTTTGTGAACAGTTTTCAGCTCTTTCCACAGATTCTCGATTGCATTCAGGTCTGGACTGTGACTTGGCCATTCTAACACCTGAATACGTTCGTTTGTGAACCATTTCATTGTAGATTTTGCTTTATGTTTGGGATCATTGTCTTGTTGGAAGACAAATCTCTGTCCCAGTCTCAGGTCTTTTGCAGACTCCAACAGGTTTTCTTCAAAAATGGTCCTGTATTTGGCTCCATCCATCTTCCCATCAATTTTAACCATCGTCCCTGTCCCTGCTGAAGAAAAGTAGGCCTAAACCATGATGCTGCCACCACCATGTTTGACAGTGGGGATGGTGTGTTCAGGGTGATGAGCTGTGTTGCCTTTACACCAAGCATATCATTTGGCATTGTTGCCAAAAAGTTTGATTTTGGTTTCATCTATCCAGAACACCTTCTTCCACATGTTTGGTGTGTCTCCCAGGTGGCTTGTTGCAAACTTTAAACAACACTTTTTATGGATATCTTTGAGAAATGGCTTTCTTCTTGTCACTCTTCCATAAAGGCCAGATTTGTGCAGTGTATGACTGATTGTTGTCCTATGGACAGACTGTGCCACCTCATCCAGAGTGGTCTTGGACCTCTTGGCTGCATCTCTGATCAGTCTTCTCCTTGTTTGAGATGAAAGTTTAGAGGGACGGCCGGGTCTTGGTAGATTTGCAGTGGTATGATACTCCTTCCATTTGAATATGATCGCTTGCACAGTCCTCCTTGGGATGTTTAAAGTTTGTGAAATCATTTTGTATCCAAATCCGGCTTTAAACTTCTCCACGACAGTATCACGGACCTGCCTGTTGTGTTCCTTGGTCTTCATGATGCTCTCTGTGCTTCGAACAGAACCTTGAGACTATCACAGAGCAGGTGCATTTATACGGAGACTTGATTACACACAGGTGGATTATATTTATCATCATTAGTCATTTAGGACAACATTGGATCATTCAGAGATCCACAATGAACTTCTGGAGTGAGTTTGGTGCACTGAAAGTAAAGGGGCCGAATAATATTGCACGCCCCAGTTTTCAGTTTTTGAATTTCCACAAAAATTTAAAATAACCAGTAAATATCATTCAACTTCACAATTGTGTCCCACTTGTTGTTGATTTTTTACCAAAAATTTGCATTTGGTATCTTTGTGTTTGAAGCATGATATGTGGGAAAAGGTTGAAAGGTTCCAGGGGGCCGAATACTTTCGCAAGGCACTGTTTATAATGTATATACCGATGTTTTGGATTTTCCCTGGACAGTTGCTGGTGCGGGGTGGAATCGGATGTGTATATACTACATGCTCACTGTGAAAGCACCAAATAATGTGCCAAGTACCAATAGTAGTCGTTGCCTCATCCATCAATTGGACAATCATGTGATTGTTATTAAAATTTGCCGTGGTAGGATATTTTCCAGGTCTCCTTGACAATTGTTAACAACAATTTTATTATCATACAGGACATGACCCACACAATAGGCATCACAGTTTTTTCCTTCCCTTCAAAGTCTCATTTCTTTTTTTTATGTTGTCATAGCTGTATGAGGGACTGATTTGTTTGCAACACATTGCATTCATGAATGACACCATTCATTTTGCCATATACCGTATTTTGCAGTTTATAAGACGCACCGGATTATAAGAGCGCACCCCAAATTTTGAGGAGAAAAATAGGAAAAAATATTTTTTTAATAAAATAATGGTGCTTCTTGCAATCCATGCATCTTATTGGTTACCAGGGGTTGGTGACTGTGGTGAAGTGGGGTCCCAGGGTAGCTGATGGCAAAGGCAGGAGTTGGGCAATGCTGCGGACCCCAGACTGGAAGAAATGGGTGTTCGGATGTGCATCGCTGTAGGTGTTCGGTGGTGTGGGGGCTCCACTGACGTTTTATGAAAGCCCAGGGGCCCTGTACTTCCATGATTTACTTTACGGTGGACTCTGGGGAAAATGTCTCCACCGGGGGAGGCACATCTGCAGATGGAGATCTTGGAACTGAGATCTCATCTCACGAGATCTTGGTGCCAAGATCTCCATCTGTGCTAATCCTGGAGTCCACCGCAATGTAAACCATGGAAGTGCAGGGGTCCTGGGCTTTCACAAAATGTTGGCAGAGCCCCGGCACCACCAAACACCCACAGTGTCGCACCTCCAGTCACCCCCTCATCCCAGCCTGCAGCCTGCAGCAAGGTGCCACTCTTGCCTCCTCCAGCAGTGACCCTGGGACCCTGCTACACAGCGGACGGTAAGGTATATTTGAATTATAAGATGCACCCCCATTTCCCCCCAAAATTTTGGGGAAAAAAAGTGTGTCTTATAATCAGAAAAAAATACAGTCATATGCTGGAAAGCAGAAGTGAGGTGACACTGTGAAAAAAAATGCAAGTCCAAATTTGAATGCAATTTAAAATTTGAAATTTCAGATTTCATTTTTAACATTTGTATGATTCTTTCATTTTTCCTGGACAATCATCTGAAAGTGACCCATACACATCAGATAACAATTGTCTAAAGCCATGAAATTAAACCAGAGTGATTAATTACCATACGCACACTGGAGTCTACTGATGTCAGAAAACATCTTTGTACTATCCCTCGACAGATGCCATCCAGGATCTTTATGATAAGAGTATTCGATCCCACGCATTGAAAATTTCATCCGATCCCTCTCACCCGGGACACTCCTCATTCCAACTACTCCCTTCAGGACGTCGCTTCAGAGTCCCCAAATGCAGCACCAACCGCCATATGAACAGCTTCTATCCACTCTCTGTTCAACAATTAAATCGTCATGTGTAGACTATATACTGTATCTGTCTTGTTAGATGTTACTTGTTGTATCTGTTGTTATATATTATGTTGCCTCTTTGCCACAAAGAATTCCTTGCATATATGTAATATGTACTTGGCGATAATAATAAATTTGATTTGATTTGATTTGATCATGAGATGATCAATGGTATTAACTTCATCCATCCAGTGTGTGAGTAATAATTTGAGCTGCCTTCATGCTGAAGTAATCATGAACTTTGTTAAAAGTTTACTACATATTTACACATATTGTCATTTGCCTATTATTCCAGATATACTATCTTTATGGGCCTGACTCTAAGCAATGCAATAAAATCACGTTTTTCTTGGACTTTGTCATGTGATCTAATATACACTGATCAGCCATAACATTAAAACTTCTTGCCTAATATCATGTAGCTCTTCCCTCTTACCGGGAGAGAGCTCTGATCCATTGAGGTTCAGACTTTAAAGACTTTATTTGACAATGCAAATAAAGTCCGTGGAGCCTCATTGAAGAGTCTCAAACACGGGACTAGCCAGATCTTCCTCCAGGGAAGGACCAAGCCAAGGGGTGGCTCCTTTCGGAAACCACCATTACCACCATATTAAGTCAATATCCAGCTTTTTACGAGTTTACAGATATGACAAGGGAATTACCAAGGCCAGGGATCCATCCACAAACAGCTGTTTCGGGGTGTTGCCCCTCATCAGTGTGGAGTAGGATTCTGGTTAGGTGGGAGCAATGCCTAGTAGACCAACATCACAAAACAATCACTGGCCTCAGGGAGACCAGTCAAAGAAAACACTGCGGCAGCCGGCAAAGGCCCTCAATCAGTGAAAACCTAGGTGCAATGCTCCCTGGGAAATACAAATATGCAAATAAAGTCCGTGGAGCCTCAATTAAGAGTCTCAAATATGGGACTAGCCAGATCTTCCTCCAGGGAAGGACCCAGCCAAGGGGTGGCTCCTTTCAGAAACCACCATTACCAACATATTAAGTGGCCCTTTAAGTCACATGCGGATTATTTTTTCTGCACTGGGGTACCACACGGCCAATCCCTGATTGTAGGCTGGCTGTTTCATTTGGTATTTATGCACCTGTGCAGCTGCCATTTTACTTGGGTCTGCTGCACCCTGGACTAGTGCAGATGCATTTGGGCCTGTCTGGTTTGTAACTGAATTTTTTGGAGGATTTTTTTTTCCTCTTTCTGAGGTTTTCTTGGTAATTCCCTTGTCATATCAGTAAACTTGTAAAGAGCTGCATATTGACTTAAAGGGCCACTTAATAAGGTGGTAATGGTGGTTTCCGAAAGGAGCCACCCCTTGGCTGGGTCCTTCCCTGGAGGAAGATCTGGCTAGTCCCGTGTTTGAGACTCTTAAATGAGGCTCCACGGACTTTATTTGCATATTTGTATTTCCCAGGGAGCATTGCACCTAGGATTTCACTGATTGAGCGCCTTTGCCGGCTGCCGCAGTGTTTTCTTTGACTGGTCTCCCTGAGGTCAGTGATTGTTTCGTGATGTTGGTCTACTAGGCATTGCGCCAACCTAGCCAGAATCCTACTCCACACTGATGAGAGGCAACACCCCGAAACAGCTGTCTGTGGATGGATACCTGGCCTTGGTAATTCCCTTGTCATATCTGTAAACTCATAAAGAGCTGGATATTGACTTAAAGGGCCACTTAATATGGTGGTTATGGTGGTTTCCTAAAGGAGCCACCCCTTGGCTGGGTTCTTCCCTGGAGGAAGATCTGGCTAGTCCCGTGTTTGAGTCTCTTAAATGAGGCTCCACGGACTTTATTTGCATATTTGTATTTCCCAGGGAGCATTGCACCTAGGATTTCACTGTTTCAGCGCCTTTGCCGGCTGCCGCAGTGGTTTCTTTGACTGGTGTCCCTGAGGTCAGTGATTGTTTCATGATGTTTATTCGACCCTGGACACTGACACCAAAAATTTAGTTTCGATCCTTTAAATTCTGAGTGTTTTGAGGGGAGCACTTAGATCAGATTGGATCAGGGAATCTGGAGACAAGTCATCGTCACCTTTTGTCACGTTCATCAGACAATACCTGAACATCCATTATTCTGCTGGAAAAAGATGCCGCCACTTGGAATACAGCTGCCATGAAGGGAGAATCTGCACAATGTTTAGGTAGTTGGTTCTTTGGTACATCCACATTAATGCCAGAAGGCAAGGTTTCCCAGCAGAACATTGCCCCATCACCCTGCCTCCCCCGGCTTGTCTTCTTATCGTAGTTAATCCTGTTGCCATCTCTTATCCAGGTAGATGAGGCATCCAGCCCCTCATATGATGTAAAGCCAGATACATCAGACCAGGCCACCCCTTTTGGATTGTGTTGTGGCCCAGCTTTGGTACTCAGGTTAGACCCTTTAGACAGTGGGCAGTGGTCACCACAGGCCCTCTGACCAGTCCATGGCTTCAAAATGCTTTAATGTTCTGCCACCTTTCTAATATTTTCTATATGCTCCCTGTGATGACGTGGGTTTCCTCCGGGTTCTCCAGCTTCCACCCAAGCTCTGAAGACGTACTGATAGGGAATGTAGATTGTGAGCCCCAATGAGGACAGTAATGATTAGATCTGTACGGGGTTGTGGACTACGATGGTGCTATATAGAGGAGTAAAATCAATCAAAACCCTTAGTGAGAAGCTCAGATGACTTCTGCACCTCATAGACAATGGAGTTTTCAGTGAGTGTAGAGATTCTGAATAGTTCTAGACAGTACGTTACCCGGGTTTGGGGCAGACGTCATCTGATAATTCATTTTTATGACATCTGAATGAATTCTGTAATGTGCTGTATAAATGGGTAACTAAAGCAGCAGCACTTTCCCCGACTACTTATCTTCAATCTGAGTGCAAGCAGCAAAACGTCCCGATCCAGAGGTAGACTTAGAATCCAAAAAATAAAGAAAGCCGCAGCACTCCAGCTTCATCCAAGGTGGTTTTATTCACCAGACATGCAACGTTTCAACCACAACGGACTTGGGAAAGCATTAAACTTTTGCTGGACAATGACTATAGACAGCAAGAAATTTTTCAGAGATTTTTGTTACAGTAGCTCTTTTTTTCTGACACGACTGGCCATCCTTCACTTTTCATCTTTCATTATTTCAATGGCTGTCCATCTATGGACCACAAGTGTCAAGAACTAACCACTAAATTTTGGGACCACTTCACAAGTCTTGCGGTTTTGGAGGTTCTCTGACAGAGTTACAATATTGGTTTGTCGAATTTATCCAGATTCAAACAGAAAATACCTCCATATAACTATGTAAAAGGTCTAAGGCCTACATAGGTACAGGACAGAACAGGTCTTCAGCACTTCTACGGCACCCTTATTTTGGCATAATCATAATACAACTGCATGTAAATAACCTCATGATTTGTGGTGGACCCCCAATAATCACTAGAACTGAGGTCTCCTGTCCTGACGGAGCAGGAGTCCTTCACTTGCTTTGCTTTAATTTCCTGTCTATGGGGCTGTCGGGAACAGCTGATTATAGAGCTGCATTATCTCTCGGTCCCAGAGGCTCTGCAAAGAGCAGCAATACACATATATGATCATCACTTCGTACACCCAACCCTTCCTCATTGCCAAACTTCTGTTTGCCAGTAGGTTAAAAATTAATCAAAGGCTAAATCCAGAACTTTGTGGTCAATGATTCACAATCAGGAAATTTTATAACAATATTGACACAGGAGTGTTGTTCATTGATGTATTTATTAGCTTCCAACTCATCTCTTATTCATCAAACGGCCAAAAGCCTTAGAAACATTGTGATCGACGGCCAGCTAATGTCTATGAGGTCTAATAGACCTTCATCCAATGGTTGTCCTCAGCAGAGACCATGAGTCGGAAAGCTTGGATTTTACCAATCCAATTTTTTTACAATATTAACTCCTTTCTGACATCTGACTTAATAATCAGGGACCGATTATTACATCATCGCAATCACCCGTGCACATGCGCTATGCACAGGTGATCATCACCAGGTGTCAGCTGATTCTGACAACTGACATTTAGCACTAGGTGCCAGGAGCGGTCATGCACGGCTCCCGAAACTTTAACTCCCTGAATACTGCGAATGAATGCCAGTGCAGCATTCCAGGAGTTGGCAGAGGGATGACAGCCCTTCTGCCTTTGGATTGGAGACTCCGGGGTCACGATTGTTGCCATGGTAACCCGATGTGGTCATGACAACATCCGAGTCACGAGAGCTAGGAAAGTTGCTTGGTCATGCACAGTGCATGATCAGCAACTTTCTCTGTCAGTGCAGCGCTGACAGTTTGCACAGCACAAGGATGCTGCTGCATCTCCATGCTATACAAGCGATCAGTCTGCAAAAAATGATTGTCCCATAGTGGGACAAAGCAAAAAAAGTTATAAAAAGTAAAAAAAAAATTAATAATTGTAAAAATATTTTTTTTAAGAAACAAAAATAATAAAAAAATAAAAATATACTGTATCTATAAATAAATATTTGTATGAAAAAATATATAAACAATAAAACTACACATATGTGATATTGCCGCGTCTGCAATAACCCAACCTATAAAACTGTCCCACTAGTTAACACCTTTAGTGAGCACCATAAAAAAAACAAATAAAAAACAATGCTTAATCATCATACCGCCGAACAAAAACAGGAAAAAAGGAAAAAGATGCAATCAAAAAGACGGATAGAAATAAACATGGTACCGCTGAAAATGTCATCTTATCCCGCAAAAAACAAGCTGCCATACAGCTCCATCAGCAGAAAAATCAAAAGTTATACATCTTAGAATAAAGCAATGCAAAAATAATTGTTTTTCAATAAAATAGTTTTTATTGAGTAAAAGTGCCAAAACATAAAAAACAACATTAGGTATTGATGTAGTCGTACTGACCCTAAGAATAATATTGCTTTATCAATTTTACCACACGCAAAAAGGCATAACACCCCCCAAAAAAAAAATCCTGAGTTGCTGATTTTGGTCATTCTGCCTTCCAAAAATCAGAACAGAAAACCATCAAAAAAGTCATGTGCCTGAAAATGATACCAATAAAAACATCAGCTCGTCCCGCAAAAAACAGGACCTCACAGGACTCTGTGGGCCAAAATATGGAAAAATTATAGCTCTCAAAACATGATGACACAAAAACTAGTTTTGCAATAAAAAGCGTCTTTTAGTGTGTGACAGCTGCCAAACATAAAAACTCGATATAAATCTCGTATTGCTCTAATCGCACCGACCCGAAGAATGAAGTTGCCTAATCAATTATACTACATGAGAAACAGTGTAAGAAATAAATAAAACCAATTCTTCACCTATTACTACCTTCACCTCCCAAAGATCGCAGTATGGCTCGGCGCACATTTATCCTGCGCTCTGCGCTGAGCGCTTGCACTGGGGTTTCTGTGTAAACCTCTGAAGTACATAATTCAGACAGAACCTCTGGTGGAAGATTTCCTTTAACGAGGCTGATGGAGGCACTGTGGATGCCATAGGACCTGTGATCCGTGCGGTGTCCATCTTTTTAGGATTGCATAAAAGTGCTATCAACCACAGTTTTGTGCACTCCTGCAAAGGACAATGCTGAGGAGATGCCAGTCGGAGTCCTTAGTAACTCTGCTGCCTCATTATAGTGAATGGATCCCTCAGGCGTTTCATCTGAATGACGCCACTCAGAGATTAAGATGGAAACCATAAAGTAAGTGGTCAGCATAGAGCGCAAGATAGCTGTGATCCCTAACATTATGCAAAATGTTCCCAACAAAAGCTTCAACTCAATCCATAAAAAAGCAAGTACCGACTCAGGTCTGTCATCTGTTAACAGAAATATAGGGGGCTTCCACATTACTGGTAGTACAAAGGCTCCGGAAAAACGAACTTGCTCCATAACCCTCCTAAAGAAATTCAGCGCTCCCAAATCCCCCTGTTAGGCACTGGGATGTACAGGGTAGATCCCAAGCCTTGTCTTTTTCAGCCACAGTGGGTGCTTCTGAGCAAAGACGTCAGTCCCAGTGTATTGCTCAGGCTCGTGCTGTTCGCTTGGTTACTGCTGGCATTCCAGCCAAATCTATGGTAACCAGTGATAGTCAGCGGCAAACAGACACTCTGGAGGCCAAGTCCAGAAATGACCCTACTGAACATGTTTGTGATGTGGTGACGTCTCATTGGTGGTCAGTAGTCAGCTGCTCTGGTGATGTGGCAACTCCGGATTGGTCCACAAGAAAGGTCCTGTCTGACTGGACATGATCTGAACATATAAAAGTTCCTCCGAGGCGCACTTTGGTACGCTAGTGTCATTTGTGTTTTGTGTGTGAGTGGATACACTACCACTCTGTGTGCATGTGTGCTGCTCATCGCATGGCGACTGAATGTCTAGGCAGGCTTAGGCAGATGTGTTAGGCTTGGCTTAGCATCTGACTCCGGCCGTGTGTGCGGTTAGCACAGCTGAATGTCAGAGCAAGCACAGCCACCAGCCTAGACATCCCTGAGGGGTAGCGATAGGGACCCCAACTAGCGTCTTTGTTGCTTTACTCCTGTGATGTCTAGCAGCATATAGCTCTAAGAGCCTTCTTGTACAGTACTGCTCTGTGGAGTAACAGAGTTAGGTATTTTGCGCTCTGTTCACATTGAGTGACCTTTAACTCAGTGTGTTTAAAGTGCTTGCTTGCAGCCTCGCTCGACCATTGCTCACTAGCTGTGGTTTACCATCTCTGCACGATGGACCCTGGGTTGCGATCACGCTTAATCATAATTTATATTTAGTGCTATCCACTAACCCTAACACCCCCCCTCCCTTCTGAGCCTCATAGTGCACCTAAACCACATATAGCATCCACATGTTTGGCATTTTTGAAGCAATGACAGCCTGCCTAACTTACGGGTGCATGCCCCCAGAAGTACCGGCTGGGCATATGTACTTATGACTACAACATACTGGTCACTACTGCGTACTGGTCACTACAGCATACTGGTCACTACAACGGCAGTTTGCAATTTTCACTCGGCAACATTCACTGCATGTTTCTGGAAAATACCAATGGAGTCAAAATCGTCACTGCACATGTAGATAAGTTCTAAAAGGGGTATAATTTCCAAAATGGGGTCACTTGAGAAGGGATTCTGCTCTTCTAGCAAAAAAGGGCTCTGTACATGGAATTCATAAACTGTTTTAGGAAAATCTGCGCTATAGGAAGCAAATAGCGCTCTGTTCCTCCCGAGTCACTCCACACGGCTAAGCAGTACTGTACAGCCACATATGGGGTATTGTCACTTTCAGCAGAAATTGTGGGACAAATTTTGGTGCTATTTGTATCCACTTCTTGTATGAAAATGTAAAATCTGGGGATAAAACAAAATTTTGGTGGTAAAAAATGTGGTTCTTTTTTCTTCACTGAACAATGATATAAAATTCCGTGACACTCCCGTGGTGTCAACATGATCATTGCACCCCTATATGAATTCATTGAGAAGCGTAGCTTGTAAAGTGTGGTCACTTATGGGGGGTTCTGCTGTTTTAACACCTCATGGGCTCTCCCAGTGGGTCATTGCACCTGCAAACCATAACAGTAAAATCTGGTGCTCCTTGCCTTCTGAGCTTTGCACTGTGCCTGAAAAATATTTCCCGATTACACATAGGGTATTGGCGCACTCAGGAAAAAATGGACCTCAGTGTGTTGTAAAAAACCAATCCTTTTATCCCTTAGAAAAATTAAAAACTTGGGGCTAAAACAACATTTTAGTGGTAAAAATGTAATTAATTATTTCTTCAAAGCTTAATGGTATAAAATTCTGTGAGGCACATGTGGTGTCAATATGATCAATGCACCCCTAGTTGAATTCATTGTAGAGTGTAGTTTGTAAAATAATTTCACATATAGGGGGTTTCTGTTGTTCTGGCACCTCAGGGGCTCTGCCAATGTGACATGGCACCCTCAAACCATTCCAGCAAAATCTGAACTCCAATATGGCGCCTCTTCCCTTCTGAGCATTGCATTGTGCCTCAAAAGTAGTATTCACCACATATAGGGTATTGGCATACTCAAATTGTATGGTGCAATTTCTCCTGTTACCCTTATGAAAATGCAAAATTTGGGGCTATAATAACATTTTGGTGAGAAAAATGTGATTTTGTTGTTTTTACGGCTCAACGGTATAAACTTCTGTGAAGCACTTGGGGGTTGAAGGTGCTCACCACACATCTAAATGCTATCCTTAAGGGGTCTAGTTTTCAAAATAGGGTCAATTGTGGGGGGTTTCCACTGTTTAGGCACATCAGTGGCTGTGCAAATCGGACAAGGCATCCGCTAATGATTCCTGGAAATTTTACATTCAAAAAGTTAAATGGCGCTACTTCCCTTCCAAGCCCTGCCATGCGCCCAAACAGTAGTTTTCCTCAGAAATTGTGTGGTGCAATTTCCCCTGTTGTCCTTATAAAAATGCAATATTTTGGGCTAAATACATATTTGTGGGGAAAATTTGTTTTTTTTTATTTTTATGGCTCAACTTGATAATCTTCTGTGAGGCACCTGAGGGTTCAATGTGCTCATCACACATCTAGATCAGTTCCCTGAGGGGTCTAGTTTCCAAAATGGTGTCACTTATGCGGGATTTTCATTGTTTTCACTGTTTAGACACATCAGAGGCTCTCCATAAACGACATGGCGTCCACCGATTGTTCCAGCAAATTTTGTGCCCAAACAGTGGTTTTCTCCCTCACATTGGGGTGTCACATTTTTCCCAAATAAACATTTTTTAGCTCCATATTTTGCATTTTCATAAGGGTAAAAGGAGAAATTGCTTCATACAATTTGTTCTGTGATTTCTCCTGAGTACTCCGATACCCCATATGTGGGGGAAAACCACTGTTTCGGCGCACGGCAGGGCTTTTTATTGCAAAAACTAGTTATGTGAGAACTATAATTTCTTCATATTTCGGCCGACAGAGTCCTGTGAGGTCTTGTTTTTTGTGGGACGAGCTGACGTTTTTATTGGCACCATTTTCGGGCACATGACATTTTTTGATCACTTTCTCCCATGATTTTTGGGAGACATAATGAACAAAAACCAGCAATGTAGGAATTGTTTATATATATATATATATATATATATATATATATATATACACTCACTGGCCACTTTATTAGGTACACCTGTCCAACTGTGTGTTAAGACTTAATTTCTAATCAGCCAATCACATGGCGGCAACTCAGTGCATTTAGGCATGTAGACATGGTCAAGACAATCTCCTGCAGTTCAAACCGAGCATCAGTATGGGGAAGAAAGGTGATTTGAGTGCCTTTGAACGTGGCAAGATTGTTGGTGCCAGAAGGGCTTGTCTGAGTATTTCAGAAACTGCTGATCTACTGGGATTTTCACGCACAACCATCTCTAGGGTTTACAGAGAATGGTCCGAAAAAGAAAAAAAATCCAGTGAGCGGCAGTTCTGTGGCCGGAAATGCCTTGTTGATGCCAGAGGTCAGAGGAGAATGGGCATACTGGTTCGAGCTGATAGAAAGGCAACAGTGACTCAAATTGCCACCCGTTACAACCAAGGTAGGCAGAAGAGCATCTCTGAACGCACAGTGCGTCGAACTTTGAGGCAGATGGGCTACAGCAGCAGAAGACCACACTGGGTACCACTCCTCTCAGCTAAGAACAGGCATCTGATGGCTACTTTCAGCAGGATAATGCGCCATGTCATAAAGCTCGAATCATCTCAGATTGGTTTCTTGAACATGACAATGAGTTCACTGTACTCAAATGGCCTCCTCAGTCACCAGATCTCAATCCAATAGAGCATCTTTGGGATGTGGTGGAACGGGAGATTCGCATCAGGGATGTGCAGCCGACAAATCTGCGCCAACTGTGTGATGCCATCATGTCAATATGGTCCAAAATCTCTGAGAAATGCTTCCAGCACCTTGTTGAATCTCTGCCACGAAGAATTGAGGCAGTTCTGAAGGCAAAAGGGGGTCCAACCCGTTACTAGCATGGTGTACCTAATAAAGTGGCCAGTGAGTGTATATATATATATATATATATATATATATATATATATATATCTACACCGTTCCACGTGGGGTAAAATTGGTAAGGCAGCTTTATTCTTTGGGTCAGTACGATTACAGCCATTCCTCATTTATATTATTTTTTTACATTTTGGCGCTTTTACGCAATAAAAACTATTTTATAGAAAAAATTATTATTTTTGCATCGCTTTATTCTGAGAGCTAAAACTTTTTTATTTTTTCCGCTGATGATGCTGTGTGGTGGCTTGTTTTCTGCGGGACAAGATGACGTTTCCAGCTGTACCATTTTTATTTATATCCATCTTTTTGATCGTGTGTTATTGCACTTTTTTCGGCGGTATGATCATAAAGCATTGCTTTTTGCCTTGTTTTTTATTTTTTTTATGGTGTTCACTGAAGGGGTTAACTAATGGGACAGTTTTATAAGTCGGGTCGTTACGGACATGGCAATACCAAATATGTGTAATTTTATTGTTTTTTCTATTTACATAAATGTATTTATTGGTAAAATATCCTGTCCTCTATTCTGCTGCCCGACTAATCCACTTCTCTCCTCGCTACTCCCCTGTCTCTCCCCTCTGCAAATCCCTCCATTGGCTCCCAATTCCCCAACGAATCCTGTTCAAACTATTAACACTGACCTACAAAGCCATCCACAACCTTTCCCCTCCCTACATCTCTGAACTAATCTCCCAATATCTTCCCTCACGTAATCTTCGATCCTCCCAAGACCTCCTACTCTCCTCCACACTTATCCGTTTCTCATACAACCGCCTCCAAGATTTCTCCCGAAAATCCCCCATCCTCTGGAATGCCATGCCTCAACACGTCCGATTATCCACCACCCACGGATCCTTCAAACGGAACCTGAAAACCCATCGCTTCAGGAAAGCTTACAGCCTGCAATGGCCATTCTGCCGCCTCACCACCGCCTGAGCTGCCGCCTCATCACCACCCGAGCTACCGCCTCACCACCGCCTGAGCTGCCGCCTCATCACCACCAGAGTTGCTGCACCCCCGACCTTGTCTTTTCCCCGCTATCCCGTCGAATGTAAGTCCGCAAGGACAGGGTCCTCCTCTCCCTCTGTACCAGTCTGTCATTGTAAATTGGTTTATTGTTAACGATATCTATAACTTTGTATGTAACCCCTTCTCATGTACAGCACCATGGAATTAATGGCGCTATATAAATAAATAATAATAATAATATATATTTTTTTTTCTTTATTTGAGGATTTTTTTAAAGAAAATTTTTTTTACACATTGATATTTTTTTAACGTTATTACATTATCCCAGTATGGGACATCACTATATAATATAATAGTGTGCGGAGTAGTGTTGGAGCCCCTCAGGGAACGGTGCTGTCGCCATTCCTTTTTACGTTATACACAGCTGATTTTCAGTATAAATCAGACCTTTGTCACCTTCAGAAGTACTCTGATGACTCAGTGATAGTCGGAGGTATTGAGAGAGACCGGGGGGAGGAGGAATACAGAAGGGTGGTTTTGGACTTTGTTGACTGGTGCCAGGCTAACCATTTAGAACTCAACGTAAAGAAAACCAGGGAGCTGGTGTTGAGTTATGGAAGGTGCATGAAGGATTGCTTACCTATCACTATTGATGGTCAGGATGTGGAGATGGTGGAGAATTTCAAATATTTGGGGGTTCACCTGGACAGCAAGCTTGATTGGAGGTGCCATATGGAGAAGGTTTGCAAGAAAGGGATGAGTAGACTTTACTTCCTAAGGAAGTTAAGGTCGTTTAATGTGTGTAGCAAAATGCTTGAAATGTTCTACCAATCCATTGTGGCGAGTGCAATCTTTGATGCAATTATATGCTTATATGCTGGGGTAGTAGTGTGCGCACAGCTGACGCGAATAAGCTGAATAAACTTATCAAGAAGGCTAGTGCGGCGGTGGGTCTACAACTCAGGACTTTCGAGGAGGTATTAGAGGATAGAATTACTAAGAAATGCAAGGCTATAATGAGCAACAATACACACCCGCTCTATGAACTGTTTGCGAAGCAAAAGAGCACATTCAGCAAGCGTCTACTCCAACTAATGTGTAAAAAGGAAAGATATAGAAAATCGTTTGTTCCGACAGCTGTGGGGATGTTTAACAAATGTATAAGTGTAAAGCATCCCAAGACTAAATGAAGTTCAAAGTGTATGGGGGGGAATTGGTGAGTTACAAGTACCAGTCTATCCGCATCTGCTGTCCATATAGACTTATTTTGTAAAGTGTGTATTGTTCTTGTAATGTTCTTGATCTTTGATCTTTGTTCTGCTGCTGTAATACTGTAATTTCCTCCGGGATCAATAAAGTTTATCTAATCTAATCTAATCTAATCTAATCTAATATCAGATCGCTGATCTGCCACTTAGCACTGCCGAGTATCAGATCAGCGATCTGACAGGCGGGGAAGGAGGCATTCCGGCGCATGCTCCAAGCAGGCGCTCACATGCCACCTCTCTGCAAGACCCGGAAGGACCCTGCGGCCATCTTGGTGCAGGGGATCTACACAGAGACCATGAGAATAACACAGTCGCATCATGTTATTCTGATGGAAGTGCGCAGGGAGCCCTCTCCCTGCGCAATGCTTCTCTATGCCACTGTCACTACTGACAACGGCATTAGAGGGGTTAAATGCCCATGATCAGTGCTAGTACCAATCGTGGGCATTGTTGCAGGGTGTCAGCTGTCACATACAGCTGACACCGGCACTCTATCGGCGCAGCGCTCAGCGTGAGGCCGCGGTGAACATGCCACCGTACCAGTACTGCTCTGGGCAGAAATGCAGTTCCCTCAGAGCAGTACTAGTATGGTGATTATGACCCATCATGAACGAACCTACTAAGGCTCTTCCCTGTAGTTTTTGTCCACATTTACCCATTTTTCTGTTTATGATTATGCACTGACTCATTTCTGGACTGGTTGAATAGAATTCTTTGGCTCACAAAAATTCCAATTTCAGATCAATCCTAATCGAGTCAAAATTACACATGTGGTGACAATAAGTAGCTTCTCTTCTAGGTCGGAGACAACAAATGGTGGTGATCTTTGCAGATGTTTACCCTCTAGACTCGGTTCCCTGCTTTTTGCTTACAAAAAATCCTTGAGTCTTATGAAGGGATTAATTGTAAAAAGTAATGAAATATAATCATTATAACTTACATCCCATGGGAAAGACATTGTTAAGAAATCAAGCCCTTTATGATCGTAGTTGTTTAGCTTTTTTGAAACCACGAAACGACCCACTGGAGACCATCAGATCAGCTTGGCCATGACATGAAGAAGTTGTGTAAAGAATTTAAGAGGTTTGAAATTCTCTTCACTGCTCCCCCATCCTTCTTTCACCCCCCATAAAGACCATTATCTCATTCCGCTTCAATATCTGGGCAGTTATCGCAAACATCGTCTTAGTTTGGTTCTACCTCAATGACAAATGAAGAGTCTGGTGTCCAATAAAGAATTATAGAATTATAGACCCCAAAGATAAATTCGTAGAAATTGAAAATTATTATTGTAATTATTCTAAGAAAAAAAAACAAAAAAGAAAACAATCTTTATGAATAAACATGGCGAAGAAGAGGGAAATAAAGAAAGTCTGTCAATATCTAGTTATGGCAGTGTCAAAAAATATGGTTGAGCTTCATCCATGCTAAGCCATCTTCTCTTTTCCTCTCCCAGACCAATGGTAATGATTCTGAAAGTTGTGAATGAGGTTGTGAACAGGATTTAGCCCATAACCCCAAAACTGATCTTAATTGAATGTCCTATAATATCTGTTCAAAATTTTCCCCAAATTTTTGAAGCCAAGTGAACCGACATGTCGATTGTCTATCTAAATTTACATTACTTGCCTTAATTGTTTTTATTGTTTCTTTCTGTTTTTGAGACTTTTTTTTTCTCTTTCTGAATACACATGGAGAGGTGTATTTAAGAAAAAAAATGAATCTAAGAGACATTGAGAATATTTCCCAGTGTCCTCTTACCTGTTACAAGTGGTAAAACCAAGAGCAGGAGGACCATCCAGGCCATGCTTGCGTTTTTCCTGTAAATCCCAATGCATTCACCATTCAATGTGAGAACCAGTTATAAAACTGCAAAATGAGTGAAAAAAACTCCGGTTCGTCCCTTATATATTGCAGTGATCTTTGACACCGCGCAGTTAGGGCTATTGATATCTGAATGACTCGCCATAATGTTATTATTAGTGGCTGGGCGTGTGTAGCTGTACATTCATCTATTTGCTCTAGGTTATTGTCTGTATCTACTCATCAGCAAAAAAAAATGACTTAAAGGCAAAAAGGTGGAAAAAAAAGAAAAAAGATTTTGGAATGTGAAGGTTGGGATTTTTATAGGATGTTTAGTTTCATTTCTGTTTTCTACTTTTTAAAAAAAAAAAATGTACATTGAGGATTGTAGTTTTATTTCGGTTATGCAATCAGTATCTCTGAAAAGAAGATTCACAAATGCTAAGAGTTGAACTCAGAAGCCCCCGGGCCCCAATGCAGAAAGGATGGTCCCATATACAATGTGTCACTTAATTTTCGGGTGTCTCACTTCCCCTGCTCTCATGTGAAGTATTACATGGTGACCATTGTTCTGTACAGAGATTGTGTGTCATGTCCTCACTTGCTGTCTCTCGATGCTACAGATACTCTCTCTGTAGAAATTCTCTACCGAGGATTTAAAGGGGGCAGAGAGGGGTTGAGCTAGGATTCTGGTGGAGGCAAAAAACTGGAATGTTTCACTTTCTTCTTCACAATAAAAAATTATCAGATGGCTCCCCATACTTGTCTAAAGAACTGTTCAGGATCTTTGCACTTACTGAAAAATGCAAAAGTCATCTGAGCTTCTCACTGAAAGTTCACATCAATCTACAAGGAGATTGTGTGAAGAAGACTTTATAGAAATGCCAAAGGTCCTGATCTGGGAAATGTTGGTATGTCACACCAGATTTTGAGAGCAGCACAGCAGAATATAATGATATCACAGAGAAGAATCTTTTGCTCTTGGATAACTGAACCACAGGATGGGTCATCAAAACTTGGTGCCTGCTGGAACACCCAATGATCCCAAGAACAGGTCTCTGAAGTGTCCCAGCACCATTCAGTTTCAGGAGATGGTCAAGCTTGGTTGGTACCTCAGGCAACCTATTTGATGGGATTGTCCCTTTTCAGAAAAGATTTCCCTGCTAGTGCCATTAGTAGAAAACAAACCCAAACTGAGCTTTACTGACCCTCACCAAGTCCAACGCTGAGTTTCTGCCAATGCTCCCGATGTCTTTTGTTGTTTGCTGACGTCACGTTGACAAAGCTGGAGGCAATACCTGAGTTCAGCAACACCGCTGATGCAGACAACACAATTCGCTCAGAGCTTCTGAGATCACTCATTGGCTGCCACACTTTTCAAAACTTTTCTGAAAGAGGGCAACCCCTTTGAAGAATTGGTCTGGATAGGGAAAGTAGGTGGTAGACGTCTCCTAGAATCTTAAGGTGGTGTAAACTCTGGGGTATTTGTCCCTCATTAATCCATAAAATTTAATCCCAATCTCAAATTTTTCCAGATGGAGATATAGACCTTACATAGGTATATCTATAGGTATTTTTATTGTTTTTTTTATTTTTACACTGCAGACCCATAATCCAAATGGGTTGAAATGTATGTAAAAAACATACATATGGCATATACAGAATATACTCAGTACTCTATAGAAGGATCTAGTTAAATTTTCTATTTTTTACCTCAACCTTTGCTCTAATGTTATCTACACACATAAAAGTGATTGACCACAAAAGATAAGAGAATAGATGTAATAAAATCTATGCAGTTAAAAATATCCACCATTAACTTGGTCCTGAGCTCACCATTAACCCAGGTCATATTTTTACAATGGGCTGTACTCCTGAATACTACAGAATTCGGGGGTCACTATTGTCAATGGGCAGGGAACGGACTGATTCATTCTCATCCAGACTCTGTATAGAAGTAGAATAAGTAGGATATATAATTGTATAAAGGGGATTTTCCCTTTTATTTCTCAATTATTAGCAGCTCCCTATTGTCAGTGGGGTGAGAACGGTATTCAAGTTAATGGGGCCAAGTAGCAATAACAGAAGCAGCCTATGGGAAAGAGAAGCACTGTTTTTCAATTTTTTTGTGTTTGACAATCCCTTCAATAGTTATTGTATATATTAAATTAGGAAGCACAGAGAGAGAGCGAGCCAAAATGAGCCCCCTTCGGCCATGCCATCATAGATTTCCTTCCCATATAAGAAGTGTCCAGGACTTATTGCCCTTCTCTGAGCTTTTAGCCTGTAAGAGAAAAGTGTTGCAGTGTTGCAGTACCCCTTGATGTGAATGTGGATACGAGAAGCTCCGCGCAGATTCCTTCACAGGAAAGAAGGTGAGGAATATCCTGGCCTCTTTGTTGCCCCCATTGCAGTTCCTCAGCTCTTGTGAGATCACACGTTCTTGAAAACAATTAATATGCAATTTACAGTTCACATTGTAATCTTCCAGGAGATGATAGGGCACATTGACGTCTACAGATAAGATTATGTTTAGAACAACGTCAGTGGTGAATGATGGAGCTTACATTGTAGGATCGACTCCGCTGCAAATGGGAGAATTTGTGACATTTAATAGAATCTTCTCAGTTCATAACATTTTTTTTGGAACCTGAATCCTGTAAAGGAGACTCTTATCATGCAATATGCATCCTTACGTTAGAAGTCACTTAGGGTGATAAATGAAATTGATTAAAATCTACCATCCATATTATACAGTATATTCAGGTTTATGTGTTGTATAGC
Organism: Dendrobates tinctorius; assembly: GCF_039654945.1. Classification (NCBI taxonomy): domain Eukaryota; kingdom Metazoa; phylum Chordata; class Amphibia; order Anura; family Dendrobatidae; genus Dendrobates; species Dendrobates tinctorius. The sequence goes on along the minus strand of NW_027361991.1, from coordinate 874,903 downwards.
TGCAGACTACAAATAACACCAGTGTAAGCTAAACCTGCCATGTGTGAGGTTGTCTTCTCACTAAATAGTAAGCAGGACTCACAGACTTTGCCTATGAAGCAGAAATCACGGGCTTTGTCTATGAAGCAAGACTCACAAGCTCTGTCTATGAGGCAAGACTCACAGGCTTTGTATATGTGGCAGGAATCACAGGCTTTGTCTATGCATATGTGGGAGAAATCAGACAAGAATTCTCTACAGTGGCTACGGAAAGTATTCATATCTCTTTAAATGTTTCACTCTGTTTCATTGCAGCCATTTGGTAAATTCAAAAAAGTTCATTTTTTTTCTCATTAATGTACACTCTGCACCATGTCTTGACTGGAAAAAAACATATTTGCAGAGATTTTTGCAATTTAAAAAAAAAAGAAAAACTGAAAAATCACATGGTCATAAGTAGAGTTGAGCGAAACGGGTCGAAAAAATTCAAAAGTCGCCGACTTTTGGCAAAGTCGAGTTTCATGAAACGAAACCCGACCCTAGGATGAGGTCGGCCACGAGGTCGGCAACTTACGAACCAAAGTCGCGTTACAAAAGTTTGTTTTGTGCTCTTTTACAGCCAATCAGGATCCACGGACACTGTGGGCAACGTGATGACCTAGGCACGGGTCACCACCATCTTTCAGAAGGGCATGCAAGTGATTGGCTTGCTTTGGTGGGCGTCACAGGGGGTATAAAAGGGCGTGCACGCCGACGGCCATCTTACTTCTGCCGATCTTAGTATAGGGAGAGGTTGCTGCTGATTCTGTAGGGAGAGCGTTAGGCAGGGAAGAAGACAAAAAAACTGCTTCTGCTGCTAGCGATTTGGCCTGCACAACACACAAGTCACTGTGTGTGCAGTGCAAGGGGAGGCTACATTGTGGTGTATCAGTGGTGTTGGTTGTTGGGCTGCCTTTTAAGGCTTCCTGACACGCTGGCATTGCTGTTTACCCACTGCTCCGCAAACTGCTTTTTTAAAAGCAATTCAATCTCCCTTATCCTCTAGTCACTTTTGTCACAGCTGTGCCATCGAGCCTGTCACATAGCGCTCAGATATCAGTGGGCCTCACACAATCCACAAGTGTCCAGTGTCCAAAAGTGTGCGCAGAGATTCAAAATCTCCATTATCCTCTCGTCACTTTGGTCACAGGCAGCTGTGCCATCGAGCGTGTCACATAGCGCTCAGATATCAGTGGGCCTCACACAATCCACAAGTGTCCAGTGTCCAAAAGTGTGCGCAGAGATTCAAAATCTCCATTATCCTCTCGTCACTTTGGTCACAGGCAGCTGTGCCATCGAGCGTGTCACATAGCGCTCAGATATCAGTGGGCCTCACACAATCCACAAGTGTCCAGCGTCCAAAAGTGTGCGCAGAGATTCAAAATCTCCATTATCCTCTCGTCACTTTGGTCACAGCTGTGCCATCGAGCCTGTCACATAGCGCTCAGATATTCATTGGGCCTCACACAATCCACAAGTGTCCAGTGTCCAAAAGTGTGCGCAGAGATTCAAAATCTCCATTATCCTCTCGTCACTTTGGTCACAGCTGTGCCATCGAGCCTGTCACATAGCGCTCAGATATCAGTGGGCCTCACACAATCCACAAGTGTCCAGTGTCCAAAAGTGTGCGCAGAAATTCAAAATCTCCATTATCCTCTCGTCACTTTTGTCACAGGCAGCTGTGCCATCGAGCCTGTCACATAGCGCTCAGATATCAGTGGGCCTCACACAATCCACAAGTGTCCAGTGTCCAAAAGTGTGCGCAGAGATTCAAAATCTCCATTATCCTCTCGTCACTTTTGTCACAGCTGTGCCATCGAGCCTGTCACATAGCGCTCAGATATCAGTGGGCCTCACACAATCCACAAGTGTCCAGTGTCCAAAAGTGTGCGCAGAGATTCAAAATCTCCATTATCCTCTCGTCACTTTGGTCACAGGCAGCTGTGCCATCGAGCGTGTCACATAGCGCTCAGATATCAGTGGGCCTCACACAATCCACAAGTGTCCAGTGTCCAAAAGTGTGCGCAGAGATTCAAAATCTCCATTATCCTCTCGTCACTTTGGTCACAGGCAGCTGTGCCATCGAGCGTGTCACATAGCGCTCAGATATCAGTGGGCCTCACACAATCCACAAGTGTCCAGTGTCCAAAAGTGTGCGCAGAGATTCAAAATCTCCATTATCCTCTCATCACTTTGGTCACAGGCAGCTGTGCCATCGAGCGTGTCACATAGCGCTCAGATATCAGTGGGCCTCACACAATCCACAAGTGTCCAGTGTCCAAAAGTGTGCGCAGAGATTCAAAATCTCCATTATCCTCTCGTCACTTTGGTCACAGCTGTGCCATCGAGCCTGTCACATAGCGCTCAGATATCAGTGGGCCTCACACAATCCACAAGTGTCCAGTGTCCAAAAGTGTGCGCAGAGATTCAAAATCTCCATTATCCTCTCGTCACTTTTGTCACAGGCAGCTGTGCCATCGAGCCTGTCACATAGCGCTCAGATATCAGTGGGCCTCACACAATCCACAAGTGTCCAGTGTCCAAAAGTGTGCGCAGAGATTCAAAATCTCCATTATCCTCTCGTCACTTTGGTCACAGCTGTGCCATCGAGCCTGTCACATAGCGCTCAGATATCAGTGGGCCTCACACAATCCACAAGTGTCCAGTGTCCAAAAGTGTTCGCAGAGATTCAAAATCTCCATTATCCTCTCGTCACTTTGGTCACAGGCAGCTGTGCCATCGAGCGTGTCACATAGCGCTCAGATATCAGTGGGCCTCACACAATCCACAAGTGTCCAGTGTCCAAAAGTGTGCGCAGAGATTCAAAATCTCCATTATCCTCTCGTCACTTTGGTCACAGGCAGCTGTGCCATCGAGCGTGTCACATAGCGCTCAGATATCAGTGGGCCTCACACAATCCACAAGTGTCCAGTGTCCAAAAGTATGCGCAGAGATTCAAAATCTCCATTATCCTCTCGTCACTTTGGTCACAGGCAGCTGTGCCATCGAGCCTGTCACATAGCGCTCAGATATCAGTGGGCCTCACACAATCCACAAGTGTCCAGTGTCCAAAAGTGTGCGCAGAGATTCAAAATCTCCATTATCCTCTCGTCACTTTGGTCACAGGCAGCTGTGCCATCGAGCCTGTCACATAGCGCTCAGATATCAGTGGGCCTCACACAATCCAAAAGTGTCCACTGTCCACAAGTGTGTGCAGAAATTCTAAATCTCCCCTGTTCTATAGACACCTTGTACCTTGTTTTACATTACTATATAGTTTGTTGGATTTTGTCTACATTTCTACCAAAAATGAGGAAGGCTGGTGGAAGAGGCCGTGGAATTGGGCGGGGGTTGGCAGCTGGTAATGATGGTGTTGGTGGTGGATCTGATGGTAGTGGCAAGAGCAAAATAGGACCGAATGCAGGAGGTGCTGACCCTGCGTCATCGTCTGGCTACATAAGGCCTCGAATGCTTAGTTTTCTAGGAGTTGGCAAACCGCTTTTAAAGGCAGAGCATCAGGAAAAAGTTTTGTCTTACATTGCTGACTCAGCCTCCAGCTCTATCGCCTCCTCTTCTTCAGTTGTAAAAAGTAAAAGCACTGAGTCGTCATTGGAGGCTCATGTTCATGAACCACACCTTTCCTTGTGTCCTTCACCCCAACCAAGATTGAAGGATGACGCAGGCCATACTACTGATTACTCCATGGAGCTGTTTTCACATACCATGCCTGGATTATCAAGTGAAATGGTGAATTACCCAGGCCAATATGAATCTGACATGGAGTGCACTGATGCACAGCCGCTGATGGATGATTCTGCTGGTACATTCACTCAGAGCACTACATTGTCCTCGCAGTGTACAGAGCCAGATTTTGACCCTGATGAGACTCAGGTGCCCCTTCCCGCACACTATACCACCATACAGGGTGACACAGAGAAAGGTGCACATGACATAGAAGAGGAGGTGATGGATGACCCAGTTGTTGACCCAGATTGGCATCCATTGGGGGAAGAGGGTGCTGCTTCCAATAGCTCAGATGAGGAGCATCCACAGCAGACATCGACATCGCAACAGCTGTTATCTGGCAGGCCCGGAGCACTCCAAAGACAGGTTCCAAACATCAAAAGAGTTGCTGGACAGCTTGTCCAGAGGGTCAAAAGATCACAGCGTGCTAGGCCGCAAAATGTCTGCCAAAGTAGGAAGAGTGCAGTGTGGCACTTTTTTGACCAAAATCCTCATGATCAGGCCAAGGTTATCTGTAAGAAGTGCGCAAAGACCTTTAGCCGAGGGAAAAATCTGAAAAATTTGAATACCAGTTGCATGCTTAGACATTTAACCAGCATGCACTTGCAAGCGTGGACACAACACCAAACCTCAAGTGCCACATGTGCAACTGATCACAACGAAGGTAGTCAGCAACGCTACATTGTTTCCCCCACTGTAAGCCCACCGGTTAGCACAGCAGCAAATGTTGAGGTGTCGTTGCAAGACCACAGCAGTCAGGGAATCCCACTGTTATATCAACGAAAGACTGATTCTAGGCCATCAGAAAGAACACCAACTCCATCACCATCATCAACCCTCTCTCAGTCCGCCCTGTCCACCGCTACTTCCACCATATGCAGCTCTCAAGTCCAGCTCACCCTCCCAGACACTATGAGTAGGTCAAGAAAGTACTCAGTCTCTCATCCGCGTACACTGGGTTTGAACGCCCACATTGCCAAACTAATCTCGTTGGAGATGATGCCCTTTCGGTTGGTGGAAAGCACAGCTTTCCGCGAACTCATGGCCTATGCAGTACCACGCTATGACCTACCCAGTCGCCACTTCTTCTCTCGCAAAGCCATCCCAGCCCTCCACCATCATGTGAAAGACCGCATTGTCCATGCACTCAAGCAGTCAGTGAGCGGAAAGGTGCACCTCACAACTGATGCATGGTCCAGTCGGCATGGCCAGGGCCGTTACGTGTCCATCACTGCACACTGGGTTAATGTGGTGGATGCAGGGTCCACAGGGGACAGCGGTGGTGGGACAGTGCTGCCTAGCCCACGGTATAGGAAACAGTTGGCTGTAGGCGTTCGACCCTCCTCCTCCTCCTCCTCCAGAAGCGAAAGCTCGTCCACAGAGCGCAGTCGTACGAGCACTCCATCTGCAGCTGCCACTGTTGCACACGATGTGTCCCCCTATCGAGCAGCTAGTGGAAAGCGTCAGCAGGCTGTGTTGCAGATGATGTGTTTGGGCGACAGACACACCGCCGAGGTGCTGGCCGAGTACTTGAAGCGACAAACTGAGTCATGGCTGGGCAGTGTACATCTTGAGGCAGGCAAGGTAGTTAGTGATAACGGCCGTAATTTTGTGGCAGCCATAGCCCTTTCAAAACTCAGCCACATACCTTGCTTGGCTCACACCTTGAACCTGGTGGTGCAGTGCTTCCTCAAAAATTATCCGGAGTTAACAGCCCTGCTCCAGAAGGTGCGAAGACTGTGCGCGCACATCCGCCGGTCGCCTGTACACTCCGTTCGTATGCAGAAGCTGCAGCGATTGCTCCACCTTCCCAACCACCGCCTCATTATCGACATTGCAACAAGGTGGAACTCCACCCTGCACATGGTGGAGCGGCTGTGTGAGCAGAGGCAGGCCATAATGCATTTGTGGGAGAATACACGGCCAGGCACTTTGAGAGCAGACATGGAGTTGACAGGCGTGCAGTGGTCGAAGCTGTAAGACCTTTGTAAAGTCCTTCAGTGTTTTGAGGAATGCACACGGCTGGTAAGCGCAGACGACGCCATCCTAAGCATGAGCATCCCACTTATGCGTCTGCTCATGCAAACTTTGACGCACCTTAAGGAGCAGGCGTCTGCAGCCAATGTTGATGAGGAGGAAGAGGAGGAGGGAATCCTTGATGACATTCAGCCATTGTCTGCTCAGGGACCTCTCCTGGACGAGGTGGAGGAAGAAGAGGAGGAGGAGGAGGATGATGGGGATGATTACTTAGGGGAGGAGGATGCATCTCGTGGGGCAAGTGAAAATGTTGGCGTGGCAAGGTCTGGTACAGGGTTTGTGCGTGACTGGAGGGATGTGGATTTGCCAGAAAGTGCTCCTCCACCCAGCACTCGCAGTGCATCATTGACACCGGGAACATTGGCCCACATGTCAGATTATGCCTTGCGGATCCTAAAAAGGGACCCCCACATTGCCAAAATGATGAACGATGACGACTACTGGTTGGCCAGCATCCTGGATCCACGCTATAAAGGCAAATTACAAAACATCATGCCACAGGAGAACCTTGACCTAATATTGGCTAATAAACATGCAACTCTGGTAAATCGGTTGCTTGAGGCATTCCCAGCACACAGCAGCGGTGATGGTTCTCACACGAGCCGTACGGGCCGGGGGCAGCTTGGCAGAGGTGTTCGTGGTGCACACAGCAGAAGTGGCGTTGGAGACAGGGGTTTCATGACAATGTTGTGGACTGATTTTTCAAATACCGCTCACACAACTGGTAATACTGCATCGATGGAAAGTGACAGGAGACAGCAGTTGTCAACTATGGTTACAAACTACTTTTCCTCCCATATCGATGTTCTCCCACACAGGTCATTCCCCTTTGACTATTGGGCCGCTAAACTGGACACCTGGCCTGAATTGGCCCAATATGCCTTACAGGAGCTCGCTTGCCCAGCTGCAAGTGTGCTATCGGAAAGAGTCTTCAGTGCAGCTGGATCAATCCTGACAGAAAAAAGGACCCGTCTGTCAACCCAAAATGTGGATGATCTAACCTTCATTAAAATGAACCACGCATGGGTTTCCAAGGATTTTGTCCCACCTTCCCCTGATGACACATAGGGTGACAGAAAAATGGCTTGCTTTGGTCCACCTCTTCCTGGTACTTCACCTATTTCGCCTTTTGCATCAGCTGAATGTCCAACATCAACATATGCCACTTTCTAAAACTCCCTAACTGTGCTGCCTCCCCCCCCATGGCCGGGGTCACCACCTACCGCACGAAACCGTGCGAGTGCCGTTGCCCTGGACAGGTGGGTAGGCCGACTCTTGGGTGCGGGCACTGGCACAGGGTCCCTCATAGTGCAATCAAGTGTCTCTGATGGTGGTGGTGCACACCCGCCGTCAGACACACCGCTGTACTATGAGGGGCCCAGTGCCAGTACCGACGCCCACGAGTGGGCCCCCCTTGCTTGGGCAGGGCCCCAGCATTTGCAATCTTTACCTCTCCCTGCTCCTCCGCTGTGTAATCTGGGCCGTCAAATACATACTGTGCCTGACACCGTCTGAGCCTGCCTCCTGAGACATATATTTTGAATGTGTACGCTATCCATACATGTTATCCGGGGATACGGTACCCTTTCTAACCTTTGTGCAATCACGTGCAATCCATACTGGGCCTAACACCGTCTGAGCCTGCCTCCTGAGACATATATTTTGAATGTGTACGCTATCCATACATGTTATCCGGGGATACGGTACCCTTTCTAACCTTTGTGCAATCACGTGCAATCCATACTGTGCCTGACACTGTCTGAGCCTGCCTCCTGAGACATATATTTTGAATGTGTACGCTATCCATACATGTTATCCAGGGATACGGTACCCTTTCTAACCTTTGTGCAATCACGTGCAATCCATACTGGGCCTAACACCGTCTGAGCCTGCCTCCTGAGACATATATTTTGAATGTGTACGCTATCCATACATGTTATCCGGGGATACGGTACCCTTTCTAACCTTTGTGCAATCACGTGCAATCCATACTGTGCCTGACACCGTCTGAGCCTGCCTCCTGAGACATATATTTTAAATGTGTACGCTATCCATACATGTTATCCAGGGATACGGTACCCTTTCTAACCTTTGTGCAATCACGTGCAATCCATACTGGGCCTGACACCGTCTGAGCCTGCCTCCTGAGACATATATTTTGAATGTGTACGCTATCCATACATGTTATCCGGGGATACGGTACCCTTTCTAACCTTTGTGCAATCACGTGCAATCCATACTGGGCCTAACACCGTCTGAGCCTGCCTCCTGAGACATATATTTTGAATCTGTACGCTATCCATACATGTTATCTGGGGATACGGTACCCTTTCTAACCTTTGTGCAATCACGTGCAATCCATACTGTGCCTGACACCGTCTGAGCCTGCCTCCTGAGACATATATTTTGAATGTGTACGCTATCCATACATGTTATCCAGGGATACGGTACCCTTTCTAACCTTTGTGCAATCACGTGCAATCCATACTGGGCCTAACACCGTCTGAGCCTGCCTCCTGAGACATACATTTTGAATGTGTATGCTATCCATACATGTTATCCGGGGATACGGTACCCTTTCTAACCTTTGTGCAATCACGTGCAATCCATACTGGGCCTAACACCGTCTGAGCCTGCCTCCTGAGACATATATTTTGAATGTGTACGCTATCCATACATGTTATCCGGGGATACGGTACCCTTTCTAACCTTTGTGCAATCACGTGCAATCCATACTGTGCCTGACACCGTCTGAGCCTGCCTCCTGAGACATATATTTTGAATGTGTACGCTATCCATACATGTTATCCAGGGATACGGTACCCTTTCTAACCTTTGTGCAATCACGTGCAATCCATACTGGGCGTGATAACGGCTGGCGAGCTGTTAAGCAAGCTACAGCACCTGTCCAGACAAGTACAGGGATTCCCTAGCGAGGAGACTTATTTGATTGTTTTCAATGTTGGGACAGCAATTTTTGGGGAGCACTATACTCTGGAGAATGATAGATGGGGCCCACCATACACTGGAACATTCCAAAGGTGGACATCAGACACTGGAGCAGCATTTACAGGGCCCATTATACACTAGAGCATTAGAAATGGGGCCCATTATGTTTGGAGCATTATTTGGGCCCATAAGACAGTGGAGCTTCATCCATGGGGACCAACATATACTGTAGCATTATGTGGAGCTCATCATATACTGTTTGAAACATTATATGGGACCAATGATTCTGTATGGAGAAATAGATGGGCCTCGTCATGAGATGTAAAAAGTGAGTTATTTTTCATTGTAATATACCGCTATTTATCTGCCGTATCGGAGCATGATGAGTTGTGGTATGTGTTAAAGGGGCGCTCTTTCGCCCAGGGCACATGAAAACCTGCAGCCAGCCCTCCCCCCCCCACAACTTTAGCCAAATAACCCCCATTTTTCAGTGCGTAACTTGTATTATGAAGTTAATTAAGGTTGACAAGCTTAAGTAAGAAGAATTGATGCTTTTGGCATTCAAATGGGCACTGTAGGTGTGTTTCCTGTCCTCCTCTCACTGCCGACTTTTATTCCCCATTGACTTACATTGTGTTTCATGTTTCGGGACGACCCCGACTTTTCCCTATAATCGGACGATCTTGCTCGACCCGACTTTTGGAAAAGTCGGGTTTCACGAAACGAAACTCGACCCTAAAAAACCAAAAGTCGCTCAACTCTAGTCATAAGTGTTTCAGACCCTTTGCTCAGACATTCATATGTAAGTCACATGCTGTCCATTTCCTTGTGATCCTCCTTGAGATGGTTCTACTCCTTGGAGTCCAGCTGTGTATAATTAACTTGATTTGGATAGGTACACACCTGTCTATATAAGAGCTCACAGCTCACAGTGCATGTCAGATCAAATGAGAATCATGAGGTCAAAGGAACTGTCCAGGGAGCTCAGAGACAGAATTGTGGCAAGGCACAGATCTGGCCAAGGTTACAAAAGAATTTCTGCAGTACTCAAGTTTCCTAAGAGCACAGTGGCCTCCATAATCCTTGAATGGAAGAAGTTTGGGACCACCAGAAGTCTTCCTAGACCTGGCAGTCCAGCCAAACAGAGCAATCATGGGAGAAGAGCCTTGGTGAGAGAGGTAAAGAAGAACTACAAGATCACTGTGGCTGAACTCCAGAGATGCAGCAGGGAGATGGGAGAAAGTTCCACAAAGTCAACTATCACTGCAGCCCTCCACCAGTCGGGCCTTTATGGCAGAGTGGTCTGACAGAGGCCTCTCCTCAGTGCAAGACATATGAAAGCCCACATAGAGTTTACTAAAAAGCACATGAAGGACTCCCAGACTATGAGAAATAAGATTCTCTGGTCTGATGAGGTGAAGATAGACCTTTTTGGTGATAATTCTAAGCAGTATGTGTGGAGAATACCAGGCACTGCTCATCACCTGCCCAATACAATCCCAACAGTGAATCATGGTGGTGGCAGCATCATGCTATGGGGGTGTTTTTCAGCTGCAGGGACAGGACTACAGGTTGTCATTGAAGGAAACATGAATGCGGCCAAGTACAAAGATATCCTGGATGAAAACCTATTCCAGAGTGCTCTGGACCTCACACTTGGCCAAAGATTCACCTTACAGCAGACAATGACCCTAAGCACTCAGCTAAAATAACAAAGGAGTGGCTTCAGTACAACTCTGTGACCATTGTTGACTGGCCCAGCCAGAGCCCTGACCTAAACCCAACTGAGCATCTCTGGAGAGACCTGAAAATGGCTGTCCACCAACGTTCACCATACAACCTGATGGAACTGGAGAGGATCTGCAAGAAAGAATGGCAGAGGATCCCCAAATCCAGGTGTGAAAAACTTGTTGCATCATTCCCAAGAAGACTCATGGCTGTAATAGCTCAAAAGGTGCTTCTACTCAATACTGAGCAAAGGGTCTGAATACTTATGACCATGGGATATTTCAGTTTTTCTCTTTTAATAAATTTGCAAAAATTGCCACATTTCTGTTTTTTTCAGTCAAGATGGGGTGCAGAGTGTACATTAATGAGAAAAAAAAATGAACTTTTTTTAATTTATCAAACGGCTGCAAAGAAACAGAGAGTGAAAAATGTGAACGGTTATGAAAACCTTATCGTACCCACTGTGTATCAGTGGGTAGGGGAAGCTGGATTCTGAGCATTCTCTGAGTTTGTGTTGAACACCAACTTTCTCTGCGAGACCTATCAGCATCTAAACAGCTTTTTGCATGAAAATACTGAAAGTAACCATTCATAAAATTCCTAGACACCTAACATTAATCATGCATTACCCTTTTTAACTACTTTGTACAATTATATGCCAATAAATATTTGCCGGTTTTGTTCTTCTTTATAAAGTTAGAATGCATCGCACACAACCTCTAATAGTTCACACTCTCCAACATCATAAATGTATCCTGTTTATTGAGTTATACAACAGATAAATAGATCTGATATTATTAAGAAAGGTAATAAATATATAAAAATAAAGCTCTTGCACAGACTGATTGATAGATTGACATCTAAGGGACATACAAACATGGATCAGCTTTAAAAAAGACACAAGTCTGTAAAGTGCAACCTTATCATTTCGATTTATCATCAAATTAAAACATTACGTGAATTTTCTTTGTTCCATTGACGTTTCCTTTGATCACTGTCATGCTCTCACTAAATGAACGGGATTCAAATAGCTTAGCAAGCAGCTAAACCGCTATACCGGGTCCAATAAGGAAGACTGTAGTTGAATCTGTGTTTTATTGAACGTAGATATATAGATGAGGTGAAACTAGGAACAGAAATACATGAAGACAATCAGTGCCGGGTACACAGAAAATACATATATACATAACGTACATGACTGCACTAACAGCTGAACAAGGAAACTATCTAAGCTGGCCAGTAAGAGAGACAGGGATTTATAAAGGGAGCGTGTCACTTACCAGCGATGCTAACACTGGACGAGAAGATGGATGAGGTGTTTCCAGTATGCAAGCATATTGAAAATAGAGGACTGGACAGGGAAATGGGGCTGAACTAGACCATAATTCCTTGCAAATTTACCCATGATACAGTGGGAGTTGGAGGGAAAATGAAACAAAGCAGGAAGAGAATAACACTGCCACTAGATGGAGCTGGAAACAATGTACATCAAACTGTATGGCAAACTGAGCATTATCACTGAATTTATGTAATGGAAATAAACAATTAAGAGTCATTATTTATGTCGGAGACAGAACAATCACGTAGAAGGACATTTAATTGAGGGATCTTTCTTTGTCTCAGATCCTTCAGATCCCTAAAACCATTGTAAGCTTCAATGGTAAACTATATGCTGCTCAAAAAAATAAACGGAACACTATAACAGAGGATCCTATGTTATAGTGCTCCCTTTATTTTTGAGCAGTATATTTTTTTATAGAAGTAAAAGAGAAAGTCCGAACCCATGTCTCCGACAGTCCTTGTTTACTTTGCATCTTTCCATTCTCCGGGTCAAATATAGGACACCATTGGCCTCTGTATTTTTGCCTAAGAGAAAGATAAGAGAAGAACTCAAAGGATGAATCATGTTCTAACAATTGCTTGAAATTTGCAGCCAGGTCTTTATTTTTGAGCTTTGTCACGTTTATGATAACGGACGCATTATTTCAGATTACTGTGGAGGCCATCATAATGTGTGAAGTTCTGTTGGGCCTTCAAACTGTGCAGGACGTCATAATGTCTGTGGTGAACTGTGGGACCATCATACTTTGCGTGTAGACGATACGGTGGAAAAATTTACTGCGGGGGTATCAAACTGAGTTTGGGAGGCATTTTTGTTGGCATTGTACTTTCTGCAGACTATGAAAGGGCTATTGTTGTGGGTCAGAACATTAATGGGCTTCAATAGTAGCCACATTTTTGTGCCCGGAAATGATGTCCCTCTTTCTGTGTCTAAAAGTTGGGATATATGCCTTTTGGTGACTGCGCCTATGCCCCGTGACCCTTCCTACTCAGCCAATTTTTTTTTAAATTTTTCAAAGGAGAACCAAATTAGGACTTTTGCTATGAGGCCCCAATGCTCTAAAGTCATATGTTAAAGTTTGGGCACCCCCATTAATGTTAACCTTTTTTCTTTATAAAAATTTTGGTTTTTGCAACAGCTATTTCAGTTTCATATATCTAATAACTGATGGACTCAGTTATATTTCTGGATTCAAATGAGGTTTATTGTACTAACAGAAAATGTGCAATCTGCATTTAAACAAAATTTGACCGGTGCAAAAGTATGGACACCCTTATCATTTTCTTGATTTGAACACTCCTAACTACTTTTTACTGACTTCCTGAAGCACTAAATTGGTTTTGTAACCTCACTGAGCTTTGAACTTCATAGCCAGGTGTATCAAATCATGAGAAAAGGTATTTAAGGTGGCCACTTGCAAGTAGTTCTCCTATTTGATTCTCCTATGAAGAGTGGCATCATGGGCTCCTCAAAACAACTCTCAAATGATCTGAAAACAAAGATTATTCATCAGAGCTTTTCAGGGGAAGGATACAAAAAGTTGTCTCAGAGATTTAACCTGTCAGTTTCCACTGTGAGGAACATAGTAAGGAAATGGAAGAACACAGGTACAGTTCTTGTTAAGCCCAGAAGTGGCAGGCCAAGAAAAATATCAGAAAGGCAGAGAAGAAGAATGGTGAGAACAGTCAAGGACAATCCACAGACCACCTCCAAAGACCTGCAGCCTCATCTTGCTGCAGATGGTGTCACTGTGCATCGGTCAACAATACAGCGCACTTTGCACAAGGAGAAGCTGTATGGGAGAGTGATGCGAAAGAAGCCGTTTCTGCAAGCACGCCACAAACAGAGTCGCCTGAGGTATGCAAAAGCACATTTGGACAAGCCAGTTACATTTTGGAAGAAGGTCCTGTGGACTGATGAAACAAAGATTGAGTTGTTTGGTCATACAAAAAGGCGTTATGCACGGAGGCTAAAAACACAGCATTCCAAGAAAAACACTTGCTACCCACAGTAAAATTTGGTGGAGGTTCCATCATGCTTTGGGGCTGTGTGGCCAATGCCGGCACCGGGAATCTTGTTAAAGTTGAGGGTCGCATGGATTCAACTCAGTATCAGCAGATTCTTGACAATAATGTGCAAGAATCAGTGACGAAGTTGAAGTTACGCAGGGGATGGATATTTCAGCAAGACAATGATCCAAAACACCGCTCCAAATCTACTCAGGCATTCATGCAGAGGAACAATTACAATGTTCTGGAGTGGCCATCCCAGTCCCCAGACCTGAATATCATTGAACATCTGTGGGATGATTTGAAGCGGTCTGTCCATGCTCAGCGACCATCAAACTTAACTGAACTGGAATTGTTTTGTAAACAGGAATTGTCACAAATACCTTCATCCAGGATCCAGGAACTCATTAATAGCTACAGGAAGCGACTAGAGGCTGTTATTTTTGCAAAAGGAGGATCTACGAAATATTAATGTCACTTTTATGTTGAGGTGCCCATACTTTTGCACCGGTCAAATTTTGTTTAAATGCAGATTGCACATTTTCTGTTAGTACAATAAACCTCATTTGAATCCAGAAATATAACTGAGTCCATCAGTTATTAGATATATGAAACTGAAATAGCTGTTGCAAAAACCAAAATTGTTATAAAGAAAAAAGGTTAACATTAATAGGGGTGCCCAAACTTTTACATATGACTGTATGTGTACACTTCCAAATGAAGACCTTACACATTGCCAGATCACCCCTTTAGAAGAGTTGTATGTCTGGTTTAAAAAAAAAAAAGATAAATCTTTTGTTCTAAAAACAAAATGATCAGAAGTAAAATAAAAATACATATTTTATACTAAAAATGTTGAGAGAAAACATCAGGAATATGGACCCAAAATGGAAGAACTTAAAGATGACTCTTCTCTCCATACCTCTATGTTTGTATCTACAGACTCCAGGTTCAGGGTAAATGCCTCTTTTTTAGGCCGTATTATCGGCATGGTGTTTCTGACATCTGTAAAAAAAATAAAATAGACCAAGATGGAATGTATAAGCTTAGTCAACATCACAATTCCGATGATACCAGAATGGTGGCACAACTCGGCAAACGCTGCCATTTATCACTTACACGCCATTAGGGCATTTTTTTATGGGATACATAATGAAAAGTTCATGGCATGTATGGTAAATGGAGGCCGACGTAGCATATGAGTGATGGATACCATGATGACGCATCTTGATTTCACATGTGTTGGCAGCGTATGTGGTGAACAGAGGCAAAATCAAAATGGGACGTGAAATCAGCCCCTAAAGCTTCTCTTTAACTAAGAAGAGGACAAATGAAAGGCGAATTCCCATCTCCAAGATCCTATCCCAATATGTAGTGGTGTATTAGCAATAATATTAGCAATGACCTCTAATTAGAAATGTAGTATAGTACTTCTGATTCGCTATGTCCCTTACCCCATGTGCAGGGCATTATCGTAGCTTCACTATATTAATGGTCATAACCATGTATACCTAAGCTACAGGAATGCCCTGCACATGGGGTAAGCAGCATGGCGAATCAGAAGAACTACAGCACACTACATTTCTAATTGGAGGCGTTTGCTAATATTATTATTACACCTACTACTACCCATTGGGATAGGAGTTGGGAATACCCCTTTTAAGTTATCAAGTAAGTTAAAGGGATTGTGCAGATAAGAAAAATAATTTTCTCGTAGAATATTAGAAAAATGTTCGTTAATAGAGAAGGATCCCTATTTTTTGGCCAGAAAGGAAAAGCAGTTACAGCGAGAGTTTCTTGCTTTGGAAGATCAGTCCTGCCCTGCATTACCAACTGATGTGAAAGAGGACGGTGTCTGTAGGGAAATTGAAAACGTACAGATTTCCCCATGGATTAGAGGCCATCACTGGCGACCCCATTGGGAAGGAACTTTTCGACCATCTGCTTCTACTTCTAATAAGTAAAGGTTGTGCAAAACAAAGAACTCCTTTAAGGATATGAATGTCATACCATGATAATGTCCATCTGTCCCTCCATCTTAATCCACATTGGAGATACCTTTCGGAATGCTCCACTCATCTTCACTATCGTCGTACCGTTTGTCTTTATCATTTATTAATGTAGGTCTAAAGAGAGAAAGGGAGAGAACGTAGGAAGTCGGCTAACTATAGGCACAACATTATATGAAAAGTTCTCATGGTGAAGACCCCGGAGGTGAGGTTGAGCAAAATTAATAAGAAGACCAGCAAAAGTTGGTCAAATAAAACGTCTATTGTTAGGTGCCTCTTTTAGCTTCAGCGGACACTTTGCTTCTTAGTCTCGCCTCTAGAGTAAATTCCGAATTTAATTCAAATGAATAAAATATAACTTTTATTTTATTTTTTAAAGATAAAGCAATTGAGCCCAAAATGTCTTCTTTTTTCTAAAATGACACTGACAACTAGATTCCTGATTGTCCCACACCCCAATGACTCTCAATATATATAGGAGGCACTATCAATTTTTTCCTATGCAGAAAAGGATTTCCAGATCTAAGTGCAGAGTTTTAATTGTATCGGATAGAAAATAAAAATTCATCTCACCTTTTTGGTGTCTTGTTGCTCAGCGTGTAACCCTGTGTTTGGGTAATGGAGTGATCGTCTGGATCTGCTGGCCTGCAGCTCAAAACCGGTGGAACGAACTACCTTGTAGGAGATTCGTCAGAGAATGCAGAAAAGGATTTCCAGTTTGTCATGGAGCGCTTCCGGCTGATTCATTAATTACTCCGAATAAAACCTGATGAAGGCTAATTTCATGTATAGCCAAAACGCAATGTATGTCTAATAATAAACTGGATATTCCTTGAAATATTCGGAGTAATTAATGAATCAGCTGGAAGCGCTCCATGACAAACTGGAAATCCTTTTCTGCATTCTCTGACGAATCTCCTACAAGGTAGTTCGTTCCACCTGTTTTGAGCTGCAGACCAGCAGATCCAGACGATCACTCCATTACCCAAACACAGGGTTACACGCTGAGCAACAAGACACCAAAAAGGTGAGAAGAATTTCTATTTCCTATCCGATACAATTAAAACTCTGCACTTAGATCTGCGCCCCCCTTCTTTTTCCCTCTCATCCTTGCTTTGTAGACTTCATTGTCTTCAAAGACGGTATTGATCAATTTTTTCCTATGTGTTTCTAAATCAATCTTCCACAGTGCTGCGTGCAATTTATTACTCTTATCATATGTTGCACAATTCTCATGACAGTAGTAAAGTATTATTAGCATCTGCCTGTTAATAGTTGATGCCACACTCATTTATATTGGATATTGCTATAATACTCTTTCTGCAGTGATACAATTGGTATTGCCACAGTTCCTGCTGTTGTTACTAGTAATTTCCACAATCCAACAATTTAAGACCAGAATTGGGCAGTTTACATTAGAGCTCATGTCCATACTACCCCAAGACTATAGTTGGCTTTGTAAAGAGATGGATATTGTCATGAGTTTTCCACAACAGAGAGGAGCCAGAAGACCGCAGCATCTCATTCCTCCTACTACTGCACTGATTAGAAGCACTTTACCTTCTTATTAAACTGTGTAAATTTCTATAGGCAGTGCAGGGGTTAATTTGCTTAGGTGAGAGCTTCTGGAGCCAAGGTTCTCAGCTGTGCACTTTTAGCCACTCACAACTCCTATATAATCTGGGTCCTGGCTAGCACTCATTGTCAGAGATAGCTTATGCTGCATGGCTGGAGGTTGTTGCTGGTGGTTATTATAGGAGAAGGCGTTTGGTGGATTTATCTGTGATTGTTGCTAGGTTTTGAGTGTGTGATAATTACTTTTCTTCTCCTACTTTGGTTTAATCCCATCGTCCACTCCCTGATGCATTCCTCTGTTGTTTGTTTGAGTATATTTGTATGTTTGGTATTTTTCTATATCCTTGTTCATGTTACCTTGTTAGTCTGGTTGGTGTATTAGGGTACACTACTACTCCCTTGTTTCCTGGGTGGGGTACACACTGAGGGCAGATTCAGGAGCTAAGGCAAGATACGTGGCCTCAGCATCTTCATCATCATAAGTAATGTGGGGAACAGGGTGAGCTAGGACGACCTTGGCATTAGGGACAGGGAAGGAGCCCCTGGTCCCGGGACACCTGACAACAGAGTCATGACAGATAGTTATCTTATCACCTATCTCCTATATATGCCTTAAATTGTTATTCTCAATTGGGCATGCAGTCGTGACAGGCATACTGCCTATATTCCTCCTTGAAGAACATGTGTTTTTTTGTGTTGTGTAAGTAATGTAAACTGTGAAATGCATTAAACATGTTGGCATTGTGTTCTGCCAGACAGAAGGGATAGTTAGAGCTAATGATTGGGACTAGCCCAGAGTAGGAGGGGCCAAGGTGAAGGGACAGAAACAGTTTCATGTTGGGATGTCAGATATGGCCCAGTTTGCATGAAAGCAGACCTAAGGTCTGGTCAGTCAGCGGAGCCGCTTGACTTGGGTGTCCATAATGTGAGAGGAGACAGTGATGAAGGATAGCGAGATCCTTTAAAAGAGAAGGAGAGAAGTGACACAAGGCAGAATGATTGATCGGAAATGGGTCCTGGGACGGGATTCCTAACAGTAAAGCCTCAAGATTATATGTCAGAGAGAAAACGGGCAGAGAATGTGAGATGAACAGAGTGCCCTGGGGTATTTCCAGGGCATCAGTAGCATAGAAGCTGAATACCAGCAATCTAACTCCCTTGAGATGATAGAAGATGCAGAACTGCGGGTTGAGAATAGGGCTCTCATTAACTGGACTGTAGTATTGAGCTTTGTTTAGATGAAGACAGACGAACAAGTGAAAGCAGGAACCAAGTGTGCTAAAAAGATTGAAACAGTGAATGTGTATGAAAATGCTCTGTATCATGAAGGAAATGTTCGTTAAGCTGTGCACCCGCTATCTACTGTATATAATCTCTACCAAGTTTTCATTTAATAAAATGTTTATTTTTGACTGGTGGTCTTCCTCATTGACGTCCTCAACATTTGTTCCTGGTAAACCAAAGTCATCGGTACCATGCGTACTGAAAGGGCCTAGCACCCCCATAGCACAAGTCCACACACCCTGCCAGGAACCCCACCTTCATGTAATGTGCTGGGGTGTAAGAGATGAGTACCTCGCCCATGGCTACTGCTCCGCGCCACATAACATCATGTACATGTGTCATTTGTGGCACTGCCCAGCATTTCCAGTAGTCAAAAGCTAACAGGTAATATTACAAATAATCACACCATTAAAAAAGAACTAAATCAATCTTTAGAATTTGACCCGTTCTTACTTTCGACTCTTCAAAAACTCTTACTGTTTCTCTTATTCATTCTGATCTGGACTATTGTAACTCTCTTCTAATCGGTCTCCCTCTTACCAAACTCTCCCCTCTCTAATCTGTCTTGAATGCTGCAGCTAGGATCATATTCCTCACCAATCGTTACACCGATGCCTCTACCTTGTGCCAGTCCTTACACTGGTTACCCATCCACTGCAGAATTCAGTATAAACTTATTACCCTCACCCACAAAGCCCTCCATGGCTCAGAACCACCCTACATCTCCTCCCTTGTTTCAGTCTACCACCCTACCAGTGCCCTCTGTTCTGCTGATGACCTGAGGTTAGCATCCTCAATAATCAGAACCTCCCACTCCCGTCTCCAATACTTTTCACGTGCTGCGCCAATTCTTTGAAATGCACTACCCAGGTTAATACGATTAGTCCCCAATCCCCACAGTTTTAAGCGTGCCCTGAAAACACATTTGTTCAGACTGGCCTACCGCCTCAACACATTAACATAACTATCCCTGTGTGGCTCATTCAAAATTTTTACCATAACCAGGTTCCTCGCATCATGTTCTCACATGCTTTATGCATTTAATAGCCCTCTGTGTCTGTACTGTTACATATTTAGACTGTTAACTGGTTCATGCAGCAACAGGAACACCTGATTCTTACACTATGGCTGATCCGAACAATAAAAGCAATTGTTACCACCCTCCTTTCGTGTCTCCCCTTTTTCCCTCATAGACTGTAAGCTTGCGAGCAGGGCCCTTATTCCTCTTGGTATCTGTTATGATCTATGTGATTATTGTCTGTACAAGTCCCCTCTGAAATGTAAAATGCTGCGGAATATGCTGGCGCTATAGAAATAAAATTGATTATTATAAATCAATGGAGAGAAATCATGTCTTGAGACCTAACTAATCATCAGTTTGAACTTCCCTATGCATTTTATCAACTAATAGGGAATTTGGCACCATGAAAATGAAGTCCGAGCTGCAGACATCGTGTTATAGAGCAGGGGGAGCAGAGGAGATAGATATTTAGTTTAGGGAAATATTAAGTGTAACCTGAGTTTTAATCATTAAAACTTATTCTGCTCTTTCTGGAGTTTTCGGTCCAGTGGGCAGTCCTTTCTTTGTATGAGTGTGTGCAGAGCTAGCTGTCAATCACTGATAGCACCGCCCACGGGACCAAAACTCCCAGAAAAAGCAGAGGATTGAATTATTAAAAAACAAGTTATACTGAATCTTTTTTCACAAAACTATATACCATTCTGCACAGCTCCTCCTGTTCTGTAACATGGTGCCTCCGGGTCGGATGGCATTTTTTTGGTGGCAGGTTCCCTTTAAGTAACTGCCTTGATTCTTCAGGGGCTAGACACTCAACTAGACAGCTTGAGTTTTTGTGTTCACTGTAGCATGCAGGTTCTGACAAGATTGCC
This sequence comes from Dendrobates tinctorius, assembly GCF_039654945.1. NCBI lineage: Eukaryota > Metazoa > Chordata > Amphibia > Anura > Dendrobatidae > Dendrobates > Dendrobates tinctorius. The sequence continues at coordinate 854,318 of NW_027361991.1, read as the reverse complement.
GGCCACGTTCGGTGGCACAGCTTCTCGCATCAAGCAGAGCAAGAGATAGCTCATCATTAACCCCTTCCTGACATCCGACGTACTATCCCGTCCATGGGACCCGGGCCCCTATGCCCATGGACGGGATAGTACGTCTACCGCGATCAGCGGCGCCCACGTGGTGAGCGCCGCTGATCGCGGCAGGGTGTCAGCTGATTATCACAGCTGACACCCGGCACAATGTGTCAGGGGCGGTCACGTACCGCCCCCGACACATTAACCCCTTGCACACCGCGATCAAACATGATCGCGGTGTACCGGGGGTTAAAGGGAAGCATCGGCAGGGAGGGGGCTCCTTTCCTGCAGGCCCCCGAATCCAAGATGGTGACGGGGGCCTTCGGGGGCCTGCAGGAAGCTGGCTTCCTCACTGCCTGCAAAGCGCAGGCATGAGGAAGCCTTCTGCACTGACTGTGACAGATCGCTGATGTGACAGATCAGTGATCAGTGATCTGTGATGTGACAGATCAGCGATGTCCCACCTGGGACTATTTAATAAAGTTAAAAAAAATAAAAAAAAGTGTTAAAATAATTAAAAAAAATCGCCAAATAAATTAGAAAAAAAAAAAAAATTCCCCCAATAAATCCATTTTTTGGAAATAATAAAAAAACAATAAAAGTACACATATTAGGTATCGCCGCGTCCGTAACGACCCGCCCTATAAAACTGTCCCATTAGTTAACCCCTTTAGTGAACCCCTTAAAAAATAAAAAACGAAGCAAAAAATAATGATTTATTATCATACCGCCAAACAAAAAGTGTAATAACGCACGATCAAAAAGACACATATAAATATCCATGGTACCACTGAAAACGTCATCTTGTCCCGCAAAAAACGAGCCACCACACAGCATCATCAGCGAAAAAATAAAAAAGTTATAGCTCGCAGAATAAAGCGATGCAAAAATAATTATTTTTTATATAAAATAGTTTTCATTGCATAAAACCGACAAAACATAAAAAAAGACCTAAATGAGGTATCACTGTAACCGTACCGACCCGAAGAATAAAACTGCTTTATCAATTTTACCGCACGCGGAACGGTGTAAACGCACCCCCCCAAAAGAAATTCATGAAACTCTGGTTTTTGTTCATTCTGCGTCCCAAAAATCGGAATAAAAAGCGATCAAAAAAAGTCACGTGCCCAAAAATGGTACCAATAAAAACATCAACTCGTCCCGCAAAAAATAAGACCTCACATGACTCGGTGGGTCAAAATACGGAAAAATTATAGCTCTCAATATGTGGTGATGCAAAAACTATTTTTACAATAAAAAGTGTCTTTTAGCGTGCGACAGCTGCCAAATATAAAAACCGCCATAAATAGTAAATCAAACCCCCCGTTATCACCCCCTTAGTTAGGGAAAAATAATAAAATAAAAAAAAAGTATTTATTTCCATTTTCCCATTAGGGTTAGGGCTAGGGTTAGGGCTAGGGTTAGGGTTAGGGTAGGGTTAGGGCTAGGGTTAGGGATAGGGCTAGGGCTAGGGTTAGGGTTAGGGCTAGGGTTAGGGCTAGGGTTAGGGCTAGGGTTAGGGTTAGGGCTAGGGTTAGGGCTGAGATTAGGGTTAGGGGTGTGTTGGGGTTCGGGTTGGAGTTAGAATTGGGGGTTTCCACTGTTTGGGCACATCAGGGGCTCTCCAAATGCAACATGGCGTCTGATCTCAATTACAGCCAATTCTGAGTTGAAAAAGTCAAATGGTGCTCCTTCCCTTCCAAGCTCTGCCATGCGCCCAAACAGTGTTTTACCCCCACATGTAGGGTGTCAGCCTACTCAGGACAAATTGCAAAACAATTTTTGGAGTCCATTTTCTCCTGTTACCCTTAGGAAAATAAAAAATTGGGGGCAAAAATATCATTTTTGCGGAAAAAAATGATTTTTTTATTTTCACGTCCGAGCGTTATAAACTTCTGTGAAGCACTTGGGGGTTCAAAGTGCTCACCACACATCTAGATAAGTTCCATGGGGGTCTAGTGTCCAAAATGGGGTCACTTGTGGGGAGTTTCAATAGTTTAGGTACATCAGGGGCTCTCCAAACGCACATGACACCCGCAGACCATTCCATCAAAGTCTGCATTCCAAAACGTCACTACTTCCCTTCCGAGCCCCGACGTGTGTCCATATAGTAGTTTTCTCCCACATATGGGGTGTCAGCGTACTCAGGACAAATTGGACAACAACTTTTGGGGTCCAATTTCTCCTGTTACCCTTGGGAAAATAAAAAAATTGGGGACTAATTGATCATGTTTGTGGAAAAAATACGATTTTTTTATTTTCATGCCCGGGCATTATAAACTTCTGTGAAGCCCTTGGGGGTTCAAAGTGCTCACCTCACATCTAGATAAGTTCCTTAGGGTGTCTCGTTTCCAAAATGGGGTCATTTGTGCGGGTTTCCACTGTTTAGGTACATTAGGGGCTCTCCAAAGGCAACATGACACCCGCAGACCATTCCATCAAAGTCTGCATTCCAAAACGTCACTACTTCCCTTCCGAGCCCTGACGTGTATCCATACAGTAGTTTTCTCCCACATATGGGGTGTCAGCGTACTCAGGACAAATTGGACACCAACTTTTGGGGTTCAATTTCTCCTGTTACCCTTGGGAAAATAAAAAAATTGGGGACTAATTGATCATGTTTGTGGAAAAAATACGATTTTTTTATTTTCATGCCCGGGCATTATAAACTTCTGTGAAGCCCTTGGGGGTTCAAAGTGCTCACCACACATCTAGATAAGTTCCTTAGGGGGTCTCGTTTCCAAAATGGGGTCATTTGTGGGGGTTTATACTGTTTAGGTACATTAGGGGCTCTCCAAAGGCAACATGACACCCGCAGACCATTCCATCAAAGTCTGCATTGCAAAACGTCACTACTTCCCTTTCGAGCCCCGACGTGTGTCCATACAGTAGTTTTATCCCACATATGGGGTGTCAGCGTACTCAGGACAAACAACTTTTGGGGTTCAATTTCTCCTGTTATCCTTGGGAAAATAAAAAAATTGGGGACTAATTGATCATGTTTGTGGAAAAAATATGATTTTTTTATTTTCATGCCCTGGCATTATAAACTTCTGTGAAGCCCTTGGAGGTTCAAAGTGCTCACCTCACATCTAGATAAGTTCCTTAGGGGGTCTAGTTTTCAAAATGGGGTCATTTGTGGGGGGTTTCCACTGTTTAGATACATTAGGGGCTCTCCAAAGGCAACATGACACCCGCAGACCATTCCTTCAAAGTCTGCATTCCAAAACGTCACTACTTCCCTTCCGAGCCCCGACGTGTGCCCATACAGTAGTTTTCTCCCACATATGGGGTATCAGCATACTCAGGACAAACAACTTTTGGGGTTCAATTTCTCCTGTTACCCTTGGGAAAATAAAAAAATGGTGACTAAAAGATCATGTTTGTGGAAAAAATACAAATTTTTTTATTTTCACGCCCGGGCGTTATAAACTTCTGTGAAGCACTGGGGTGTTCAAAGTGCTCACCACACATCTAGATAAGTTCCTTGGGGGGTCTAGTTTACAAAATGGTGTCATTTGTGGGGGGTTTCCACTGTTTAGGTACATTAGGGGCTCTCCAAAGGCAACATGACACCCGCAGACCATTCCACCAAAGTCTGCATTCCAAAACGTCACTACTTCCCTTCCGAGCCCCGACGTGTGCCCATACAGTAGTTTTCTCCCACATATGGGGTATCAGCATACTCAGGACAAATTGGACAACAACGTTTGGGGTCCAATTTCTCCTGGTACCCTTGGGAAAATAAAAAAATGGTGACTAAAAATCATGTTTGTGGAAAAAATACGAATTTTTTATTTTCACACCCGGGCGTTATAAACTTCTGTGAAGCACTGGGGGGTTCAATGTGCTCACCACACATCTAGATAAGTTCACTGGGGGGTCTAGTTTACAAAATGGTGTCATTTGTGGGGGGTTCCACTGTTTAGGTACATCAGGGGTTTTCCAATCGCGACATGGTGTCCGATCTCAATTCCAGCCAAAAACGTCAAATGGCGCTGCTTCCCTTCCGAGCTTCCCCCAAATAGTGGTTTACCCCCACATGTGGGGTATCAGCGTACTCAGGACAAATTGCAAAATACCTTTTAGGGCCCTGTTACCCTTGGAAAAATAAGAATTGAGGGTGAAAAGATCATTTTTGTGGAAAAAATATGATTTTTTAATTGTACGGCTTTATGTTATAAACTTCTGTGAAGCCCATGGGGGTTCAAAGTTCTCACCACACATCTAGATAAGTTCCATAGGGGGTCTAGTTTCCAAAATGGTGTCATTTGTGGGGGGTTTCCACTGTTTTGGTACATCAGGAGTTTTCCAAATGCTACATGGTGTCCGATCTCAATTCCAGCCAAAACCGTCAAATGGCGCTGCTTCCCTTCCGAGCTCTGCCATGCGCCCAAATAGTGGTTTACCCCCACATGTGGGGTATCAGCGTACTCAGGACAAATTGCACAATAACTTTTAGGGTCCTGTTACTCTTGGAAAAATAAGAATTGAGGGTGAAAAGATCATTTTTGTGGAAAAAATATGATTTTTTAATTGTACGGCTGTATGTTATAAACTTCTGTGAAGCCCTTGGGGGTTCAAAGTTCTCACCACATATCTAAATATGTTCCTTATGGGGTCTAGTTTCCAAAATGGTGTCATTTGTGGGGGGTTTCCACTGTTTTGGTACATCAGGGGTTTCCCAATCGCGACATGATGTCCGATCTCAATTCCAGCCAAAAACGTCAAATGGCGCTGCTTCCCTTCCGAGCTCTGTCATGCGCCCAAATAGTGGTTTACCCCCCACATGTGGGGTATCAGCGTACTCAGGACAAATTGCACAATAACTTTTAGGGTCCTGTTACCCTTGGGAAAATAAAAATTGGGGTGAAAAGTTCATTTTTGTGGAAAAAATATGATTTTTTAATTGTACCGCTGTAAGTTATAAACTTCTGTAAAGCCCTTGTGGGTCCAAAGTTCTCACCACATATTTAGATAAGTTCCTTGGGGGTCTAGTTTCCAAAATGGGGTCACTTGTAGGGGGTTTCCACTGTTTAGGTACATCAGGGACTCTCCAAACGTGACATGGTGTCCAATCTGAATTCCAGCCAATTTTGCATTGAAAAAGTCAAACGGCGCTCCTTCCATTCTGAGCTCTGCCATGCGCCGAAACAGTCGTTCCCCCCCACATACCAGGTATCAGCGTACTCAGGACAAATTGCACAATAACTTTTGCAGTCCAAGTTCTCCTGTTACCCTTGGTAAAATAAAAAAAATTGAACCTGAAGTATTTTTTTATGAAAAAAAGTTAGATGTTCATTTTTTTTTTAAATATTCAAAAAAATTCCTGTGACGCACCTAAAGGGTTAATAAACTTTTTGAATGTGGTTTTGAGCACCTTAAGGGGTGCAGTTTTTAGAATGGTGTCACTTTTGGGCTTTTTCTATCATATAGACCCTTCAAAGTGGCTTCAAATGAGATGTGGTCCTAAAAATAAAATGGTGTTCTAAAAATGAGAAATCGCTGTCAAATTTTAACCCTTATAACTTCCTAACAAAAAAAAATTTGGGTTCCAAAATTGTGCTGATGTAAAGTAAACATGTGGGAAATGTTAGTTATCAAGTTTTTTGTGTGCCGTATCTCTGTGATTTAAGGGGATAAAAATTCAAAGTTGGAAAATTGCGAAATTTTCAAAATTTTTGCCAAATTTCTGTTTTTCTCACAAATAAATGCAAGTTATATGAATGAAATTTTACCACTATCATGAAGTACAATATGTCACGAGAAAACAGTGTCAGAATCACCGGGATCCATGGAAGCGTTCCAGAGTTATGACCTCATAAAGGTACAGTGGTCAGAATTGTAAAAATTGGCCCGGTCATGAACGTGCAAACCACCCTTGGGGGTGAAGGGGTTAAATACGGTTAAATATGCACAGTATGACAGCCAATCAAAAGCCTCACTTTGTAAAAAGAGGCTCTTACCAGTGAACCAATAGAAGCAGATTAACCCCGAGAGCGCCCGCCCAGAGAGAATCCGAGGACAGTGTTATCACACTCTGAACAGAGATTGATCATAGTGTCATTTGACCTATCGGCCTGATTCTCACGGATAAAAGAATCTACGGCCATCTTGCACCTGCCCATACAATCATATACATATATTCCCCTACAAGCTGCTTTCCATGAAAGCTGAGCCCGCCCACATCACAGCGTTCTGTGCACATTGTTTATTGCCAGTGAGCTGCTTATCAGAGTAGGGGAGCGTGGTCTGACCAATGCTCACATGAGCTGCAGTCCGAAGCGTAATAATCTGCTGGTGATAAAACCTTCATTGTCTTGAAACAAGAGCACAAAGCCTAATAAGTGATACATCCCTGAATTCAGTGTCTTAGACTCTAACTCAGATTACATAACAAAAACCTGCTGACAAAATTCCTTTAAACATGAATTAATATATTGTAATGCAAAAAAACTGGCTGTTCCAAGATAATTGCCCATTGTACAACGAGAAGAATATTAACCCCTTAATGGCCAGAGATATTTTTGGATTTGCATTTTATTTTTTAGGTCCCCTTCTTCCCAGAGCCATAATTGTTTTATCTTTTAGCCAATATGGCCATGTGAGGGCTTGTTTTTTTTGAGGAATGAGTTGTACTTTTGAACGACATCATTGGTTTTACCATGTCATGTACAAATGGGTCGCCCTCCCAGGGCTGTGGGGTACTCGGTACCGGGCCGGTCTCTCAGAGGGGATTGTCACAGCAGTGGTGACCCGGTCTGTGGCCCTGGGCGCCCATGTAAAAGGGATTGAGTTGGGAATAAAGTTTATAAGTGATTCGTGTCACCACCTGTGGTGTTCGGCAAGGGAGGTGTTAAGCCGACGCTGCAGACAGATCCTCTGGGACTGATGGTGTAGTGCAGCAATGATGGTGTAGCCCTCCACAGGCAGGGCTGTAGTCCCAGGGCAGTGTAGATAAAGGGTTAGGAAGAAGGTGCAGTGTTAGGCACAGAGATGTAGCAGTGCTGAGGATGTTGCAGGAAGGAGGCAAGGACACAGTAGGGTGCAGTTTCTTTACCTTTACTTGGCAAACACAGTCCAGGGTCCTGGTTACAGATGGCACAGGAGCAGGCTAGCCTGGAAGCAACTCAGGGATCTCTCTATCAGATAGGTTGTGTAGTCTCCTTCCTAGCGCTGGCTTGAGGTACATGCAGTACTATGTTACACTGAAGTTCCTCCTTCTTATCTTCTCTTAGAACTACCTCGTATGGCAGACAGCTGTAGCCCTCTATCTCTCTTGGCTCACCGGTCGCTGTTGTGCCTCCGAGTCTTAGGTGGGAATAGAGCATTTACAGCTTCCTATTCCTCTGGTTTCTGTTGCAGGACCTTCAGTATCCATACAACCGTGGAGACCAGGCTCCAGATCATGCGCTGTCACAAGGAGGGAGCTCTCTATCCTCAGCTCAACCTCCAGCTTCTCTCCACGCATCTACACACGTTGCCCTCCTCACACTAACTGACTATTTCCCTTTCTGGCCCTCAGAGAGCACTCCTCCCCCAATCCTGGTTCAGAGCTCCCTCTGTTGGCCTGGAGTGGGAACTGTGTTGCATTACATGGTTAACTGTTAGAGAGACCCTTCCTTGCTTCCAAGCATGACATCACCCTCCCTGGAGGAAGGCAATGCCACTGTGGCGACCATACTCCTGGGGGCGCCACACTAAAAAACGGGAAAAAAATTCCAAGTGCGGTGAAATTGCAAAAAAAGTGAAATCCCACAATTGTTTTTTTTTTTTGGCTTTTTGCTAGGTTCACTAAATGCTAAAACTGACCTGCTGCTATGATTCTCCAGGTCATTACAAGTTCATAGACCCCAAACATGGCTAGGTTCTTTTTTATATAAGTGGTGAAAAAAAATTCCAAACTTTGTTAAAAAAAAATTGCGCCATATTCCAAGACCCGTAGTGTCTCCATTCTTCGTGATCTCAGGTTGGGTGAGGGCTTATTTTTGCGGGCTGAGCCAATGCTTTTATTGATACCATTTTGGTGCAGATACGTTCTTTTGATTGCTCGTTATTGCATTTTAATGCAATGTCGCAGCGACCAAAAAAAAGAAAATCTTGCGTTTTGACTTTTTTTTTCTCACTACGCCATTCATCGATTAGGTTAACCTTTTTTTTATCTATTGGGAGATTCTGAACGCGGTGATACCAAATATGTGTATGTTTGATTTTATTTTTAATGTTGTATTTTTAATGGGGCGAAAGGGTGGGGGGATTTAAACTTTTATACATTTTTTATATTTTTAAAAACATTTTTTTTACTTTTAGCATGCTACAATAGTCTCCATGGGAGACTAGAAGCTGCCATAACCCGATCGGCTCAGCTACATATAGGCGATGATTAGTTTGCCTATATGTAGCTGAATTACTCACCTGCTATGAGCCCCGACCACTGAGCGGCGCTCACAGAAAGCTGGAAGTGACAACCATAGAGGTCTCCCAGAGACCTCTGGTTATCATGCCAACCCACCGGTGACTGGAAGTGCTTGTTAAATGCCGCTGTCAGTGCTTAACAGTGGCATTTAACAGGTTAATAGCCCCGGGTGGATCGCGATTCCACCAGTGGCTGTTCTGGGCACATGTCAGCTGTTCAAAACAGCTGACATGTGCCAGGAAAGATGTGGGCTCACTGCCGGAGCCTACATCAAAGGGAGGGTGTCTGACTTTGACGTGCAATTACGCCTGACTTAGAAAAGGGGTTAAAGTAATAAAATACAAACTTTTATACAATGATAATACTATTAAAGTCATAAAATACAACTTACGTTTCTTTTTTGTTGCGTTCCCGACAAAGGAAAACTCCCACCACTGCAGCTATGATGACCAGGATACCTATAGCTGCTCCAACACCTCCATAGACACCTGCTTTTGATATTGGACTTGTGCATCTGGGTCCAGTATAGATGTAAGTATCCGTATCTGAGCAACTGTACAAGGAAAGAAAAAGTAATGTTACCAAGCAGAACCCAACGGAAAAAACACAATAATACAACAGAGAACTATGGGTCAACAATTTGCCTCAGTGGTTAGATCTTTTACTCCATGTACAAACATGACCAGACACAACTTTTGCATGGCGTTTGCAACTTTTTCTCGCATATCAGAGCTTTCTCCATGTTCCTCGATTCCCTTCCACATACCAAAAGCATACTTTATATTTGTTTCTGAATAAGTTTTATCCAAGATTGTGCTGCAAAATAAGGAAATTCGATTTTTTTGAACAACGCCGAAAATAACTCAATGCGCATGCTGGAACAGACAGACACTTATGGCATATTCTATTGAAATACCATAAATGTCCCATATGGAAGCAGCCCTTCAATCTCACGTAATCGTTTTGCTCACAGTCTTGTATTTAACCCCTTTACGACGTCTGATGTACAGTTACGTGAAAGGTCGTGACCTTGCCTTTGATGTGGGCTTGCGCGCCGAGCCCACATGTTTCTCCCCTCGCACGTGATGGCTGATTTAATCGCCCACCATATCCATGATCAGCTGCATGTGGAGCTGTGCTCTGATTCAGGCTGTCAACCTGTAAAATCCCGCTGTCAGTCGCTGACAGCAGGATTAAAAAGGCACAGGTTGGAAGCACATCATTCATCCCACCCATTGGTGCCGTGATTGCAGGGTGCCGATGGGTTGTTGAGTTGTTGTTATGGCCCTTTGAGGGTCTGCTGATGACCCCATGTCATTACGACCCCCTCTTCATAAGAGATCGTGATTTCTGCTACATGTAGCAGGGCTGATGTACTGCGATGTTCAGCACAAGTCCCCTAAGAGGACTGTTTAATATACACTGCGTTCCAAATTATTATGCAAATTGGATTTAAGTGTCATAAAGATGTAATTTTTTGTTTTTCAAATAAACTCATAGATGGTATTGTGTATCAGGGCTCTTTGAATCACTGAAATCAATCTCAAACGCCTGTGATAATTAGTTTACCAGGTGAGCCCAATTAAAGGAAAACTACTTAAGAATGATGTTCCACATTATTAAGCAGGGCACAGGTTTCAAGGAATTTAGGAAAGAAAACGGATCTCTCTGCTGCTGAAAAGCACCAAATAGTGCAATGCCTTGGTCAAGAGATGAAAACATTAGATATTTCCCAAAAACTTAAACGTGATCATCGAACTTTTAAGAGATTTGTGGTTGATTCTGAGCACAGACATGTTGTGCTGATAAAGGCAGAATGAGGAAGGTTTCTGCCAGGCAAGTTCATCGGATTAAGAGAGCAGCTGCTAAAAAGCCATTACAAACCAGCAAACAGATATTTGAAGCTGCTGCTGCCTCTGGAGTCCCTCGAACCTCAAGGTGTAGGATCCTTCAAAGGATTGCTGTGGTGCATAAACCTACTATTCGGCCACCCCTAAATAGTGCTCACAAGCAGAAATGGTTGCAGTGGGCCCAGACATACATGAAGACTAATTTTCATACAGTCTTGTTTACTGATGAGTGTCGAGCAACCCTGAATGGTCCAGATGGATGGGGTAGTGGATGGTTGGTGGATGGCCACTATGTCCCAACAAGGCTGCGACGTCAGCAAGGAGGTGGAGGAGTCATGTTTTGGGCCGGAATCATGGAGAAACAGCTGGTAGGGCTATTTAAGGTTCCTGAAGGTGTGAAAATGACCTCTGCAAAGTATATAGAGTTTCTGACTGACAGCTGTCTTCCATGGTATAAAAAGCAGAAATGTGCCTTCAGGAGCAAAAATCATCTTCATGCGTGACACTGCACCATGTCATGCTCCAAAGAAGACCTCTGAGTCATTGACTGCTATGGGCATAAAAGGAGATAAACTCATGGTGTGGCCACCATCTTCCCCTGACCTCAACCCTATAGAGAACCTTTGAAGTATCATCAAGCAAAAGATCTATGAGGGTGGGAGGCAGTTCACATCAAAACAGCAGCTCTGGGAGGCTATTCTGACTTCATGCAAAGAAATACAAGCAGAAACTCTCCAAAAACTCACAAGTTCAATGGATGCAAGAATTGTGAAGGTGATATCAAACAAGGGTTCCTATGTTAACATGTAACTTGGCCTGTTAAGCTATTTAACTCCAAAATATCCTTTTTGTTAAGTGAATGTGACCTCCTAATGCTGCCAATTCCACAAATGAGCATTTTCAGTTCTTTAAAACATATCAAATGTTTAGAAATTCCACTGTGCATAATAATTTGGAACAGTGCAATTGGAGTTTTTATTCATTTTGGAGATTATACTGTTATCATTGGGAGGTTCCTTCAATAAAATTCAATGCATACTCTAACGGGTGATGACTTTTATTAGACTGACTGTCATTTGTACCGACTATTTAGGAAAATCAGAGAAAAATATCATTTGCATAATAATTTGGAACACAGTGTAGTAAAAAGTGAGAAAAAAGTTTTTTAAAAAAATTTGAAAAAAGCACAAGATCAAATAAACCCCTCTTTTGCCCCATTAAAAAATAGGACAATAAAAAATAAAATACACTTTTGGTATTTGCTGCATTCGTAAAAGTCTGATTTATCAAAATGTAAAATAAATGAATCCAATTGGTGTCAAGGGTAAGGCCGGGGTCACACTGGCGAGGAATACGGCCGAGTGAGAGGCGCTAAAAGCACGCATTACACACGGACAAATGATTCTCTATGGGGTCACTCGCACCAGGCGTATATTTCTCATCCGTATCCTACGCTCCGTGCCAATCGCAGCATGCTGCGACTGTCAGCGTACTACGAGCGTAGTACGCCAATGCAAGTCAATGGGTGCGCAAAAAATACGGATTACACACGGACCACACGTGTGACCTGCGAGCAATACGCAGGTCTTTTGGCTGGTGACAGGAAATGGGCCAATCCATCATCAGGAAGCCTAGACATGCAAATGAGCTAAAAAACCGCTCCAGACATCCAGGAAGTCAGCCTCCACGGAGTACAGCAGCAGCATGGCGTCCACGTACATTAATGTGGAGATGTTAATAGTCCTGGTGCAGGAGCGTCCCGAAATCTGGGACCAACGAGATGCAAATTATGCAAACCGGGCAAGAAAGGAGGCATCATGGAGGCGCATCTGTCGTCAGATGTACCATGACTTTGGTGACCGACCACGTGATGAGCAGCATAAAATTCGTAAGTACAACACAAAACATGAGTAACCTTAGTGCGCAAGAAAAAAGGAATATAGAATCAGCACCCCCCCTTCCTGTGCATGTACTTTTTGCCTCATGAGGCCGTTAGATTTGGATGTGACACGTGGATTCACACAGCCATGATTTGGGGTTAGGCCACAAGCTCCTCATCCTCCTAGACAAAACAATTATTAAGTGTAGCTAAAGAGACCCTGTGTATCTGCCCAATTACATATGCCACCATGGGTAGAAAGCACACCCCAGAAGGCCCCATGCCTAGACTATTGGTAGCAAATGTGACCTATCAAATATGTGAATTTGACAATATTTCCTGTCACATTGCAGTGGAAGATGTGATGAAACGCTGGCGAAGCATCCGGGACCAGTACCGCCGGGAACGCCAGCAGCGGTCCAGGAGTGGGGATGCTGGATATGTAAAAAGAAAATACATCTATTATGACTGGCTCGCCTTCCTCGCCCCAATTCTGGATCTGAGACCGTCAGTAGATACCTCACACCACATTGCACAAATACTTTACAGGGCCAAAAATATTGATGTATTTTTGCCTCTGTTCTATTTCATAACAGAACTCAATCCAACCTTACGGATCGAGGAACGGCCTCAGAGGCAGAGCCCATAATAGATCCTGTAGGGGAAGAGGTGGCTGGCCCATCTTCTCCTCCTACAAGAAGGATGGCAGAAGATGAGGCATCACAGGACAACCCAATGGCTGCCCAACACACAACACCACCAGGACGGTCTGCTGCTGCCCCATCACCCATCCTGGAAGAGCCGGGCAACTTGAGCAGCAGCCCAACTGGCCAGATCAGGGCATCCCCACAGGCTGCTCTTACATCACGGCGAACACGAAGAAGGCGCCAGGTCACTATTCAAGAGAGCAGGACCAATGTGGACACAGGGGTGCTCAATTATTTATCAAGAGTAACTACTGATGATGGGGAGGAGGCCTACTCACGTAGCCTCACCCTTTATCTCCGTGCCCTTACCTGTGAGGTGAGGCTCCGTATTAGGGGATGTTTTCAGATCCTGCTTGATGCAAGCACCCCCCCAATACCCCATATGAGCTATTCGAATATCTGGAGAGGTGGTAGCTCTCCCCCCGAAATCTAATGCGCATGAGACCATCCACACAGATGCTTGCTCAAGCAGGGTCCGAACGTTCTCTAATACGTGGGCCTACACCTCAACTCCTTCCTCCCACTACCCAACCTTCTATTCAGCAGCCACAAATGTCAGCCTCTAGCCAACCCCACCAATATGGCCACTTGTACCCACCCAGTGTTGGAGGCTGGTCCCAACCTGGTTGGGGACGATCTGGCTATCTTGGTGGATATAAGCCACGTGCCTACCACAGCCAACAAGATGCCCCTCACCATCATCATTACTCTGGCCAGTATCCCCAACAGTCCCAGGAGGCAGGACAATTCCAACATCATGGGCAACAGTATGGCCCCACACAGGGCGATGTTGGCCACAGTGTCCAGCAGCACCCACAGGCTGCTCTTCCACGTTCCCCTTCCCCAACCTATGAGGATTTATAAGTCTGATGGCCGTAGATGTCCAGTGCGGTTTAACTGGTGCTCCAAATACAAAGGAAAAAACAGGTGTTCTCCATCACCAAACTTTGTTACCTAATATAACATTCTAATTTTTTCACAACATTTTCCAATCATATTAACGAATCCATCATGACAGGCAAGGCTACCTCACGCCTTTCAGACAGATATTACATGTGTGTACAAAAGAGAATATTTCAACGCACTATACTGTAAAGTCAGAGGATGAAAATACACTACTCACTTGCTAATGCCTAGGAAAGGCGTGCTGGCCTTAGGGAAGTAGTCACCTTTTTTGCTAGCAATCTATAGTAACAAATCAAGGCGACCAGCCTTCAGAATATCACGCTCTCTCTATGTCTTAACAAGTGAGTTTTTTTTTCATCCTTTCCAGTATAGCATGGTTAAATATTCTCTGTTCTACAGACAGGTAATATCTGTCTGAAAGCCGTAAGGTAGCCTTGCCTGTCATGGTGGAATCTTTCTATGATTGGAAAACATTCTGAAGAAATGTGAGTGTTATCTTTTAGCATTAATTTTGTTGATGGAGCTCACCTATTTTTTTCCTTTCTAGTTTAATAGTCTCATGCAGCAATGTTGTTATTGCCTAATGTTTTTTTGGGTTATGTTATGTAATGTTACTTTTCAAAAAAGTTTAAGAAGGCACAAAGGGCCATTTTGCCCATTGCCAAAATGTTCATATGGCAATATTATGTTTGCCTTTAAGCAACAAAAAAAAGGCAAAACTAAAAATTTGTCTACTATAGTTAACATCTCTCTGTGATTTTTCAAAAACCCTGTCAACATACTAACATACACTAACCAATGCAATGAAACAGTCATCGAATCATAAGGGGTTGAGTAATATATATTTAGACACACTTAAAGAAACAAATTATAACATAGACACAGCATGCTCTTGCCAAGAAGTTGCCCCCTCAGGTGAGATAAAGTAATTAGTGAAAATATCACGCACTTTGAGGCCAGAGAGCGGTCTACGTTGAGGGTTGATAGGTGGTCTCACCCTGCGCACATTGTCCGGCCTACGCACAACACCATCAGAGGAGGAACAATCATGTATCCTGGTGAAGTTATGCAGAACAACACAGGCTTTCACAACTTCATTCACATTTTGCTCACTCAACTGAATGGCAGACTGGAGTACCCGCCATTTGGCACAAAGAATCCCAAAGGAACACTCCACCAGTCGCCTAGCACGTGATAGGCGCAAGTTAAAAATTCTGCGCCTGTGGTCAAGGTTGCGCCGGGGATATGGCCTTATGACATTACGTGATAACTGAAACGCCTCATCTGCCACAAGGACATAAGGGACTGATTCTTGAGTGGAGCCTGGTAGCTGGCGTGGTGGTGGTAGATCCAACTGGTTGGTGCGTAGCCGCCGAGCCATTATGGAAGTATTCAAGACTCTAGAGTCTCCCGTCCTTCCATAGGCCCCAATGTCAACAATTATAAACTTGTATTGAGGGTCTACAAGAGCCAACAATACAACAGAAAAGTATTGTTTATAGTTGAAGAATTGGGAGCCAGAGTTCGGCGGCTTACGCACCCGGATATGTTTGCCATCCAGGGCCCCAATACAATTTGGAAACTGGCAGTCCTTCTCAAAGTCCCTTGATATCCCCAACCAGTCTTCCATCCTGGGCTCGGGCATGACCACTTGATGGAGTCTTGTCCAGATTTCTGTACATGTAGACCTCACTATGCCTGAAATGATTGATCTTCCAATGAGAAACTCATGGTGGAGGGCGGCATAAGACAGGCCAGTGGACAGGAAGCTGTAGAACAACATAAATTGATAAGTTTAGAATGCATAAAGTCCAAAAACATCAGTTACATGCCGACCAAACTTGGTAGGAATTGAGATAGAATAACACACACATATTTGGTTGCACAATGACTAAGTGATATGCAGGACATATTAGAGCTAACATTCTGGTGTGTAAGTTGAAACATATTTTGAGTAAGATGAGGGCATAAAACTTTGTCCAAGAAGGCAAAAAAACATACTTTAGCACACACATTATGAACATAGAGAATGTGGTTGTGTAGTACATACCGTATTGTGAGTAGAAGTCGCTCCTCTGCAGATATCGCTTTGCGCATCCTTGTGTCCCGATAGGTTATCCCAGGGCGCACTGTCTCCAAGAGTCGATCAAATGTGGAAATGCTCATGCGACAGTACTGGTAAAATTTCTCAGGATGCTCCCGCAGAGAAGAATAGAGGCGGTGAAAATGACCTCTTGTGAGTCGTTGCCTCAAAAGTGGATGGACCCACATGCGTCTCCTCCTCCGCGGATCCACTATCACTGGGTATGGTTGCCCAAAGAGCCGTGACAAAAGCCAGTTAAAGAGAACCTGCTCAGTTGTATTGAATCTCAGACCCTCTGCCATGTTGCACAAAGAACACCAACACACCTCGTGAAAGCAAGGTGACAAATGGACAGAATGGAGGCAGCCACCTGTTTCTGAGTGTATAAATAGGGTGCAGGCTAATGATTTAAATTGTTTGCAGGCCTCAAAACCGTTAAATGTCCATTTTGCAAGGCTGCGAGAAAATCTCGCCATACGGATTACATACGGATGCCATACGGATTACATACGGATGCAGACATGCGCAAAATACGCGACCACACCTGGCTTACGGATGACCTACGGAGCACTATTTAGGGGTCATTCATCCGAATTACGCCTGTAGTCTACGGACTGTATTTTGCGCTGGATAGTGTGACTCCAGCCTAACAGTTGGAGAGACCATGCAGATACTTATATTTTATTTATTTCTTATGCTTTTCTTATATAGCGCTATCATATTCTGCAGAGCTTTACAGACTTTATCATGGGCATCAATTTGTCAAGGAACCAACAAGGGAAATCATACAGATCTCCTGACTGGTACCAACCAATATGTCAGGAACAACAATCCACTGCTTCCAATCGTCAGGACCAATGATGAGCGAAAAGTGAAATATTCGGATTTGGAAAAATAGGCACAAATACTTTCTAATATTCGTGTATCTGTCCCAAATAACGAATCCAATGCAAGTCAATGGGAAAGCCGAATATTTTTCTGCTGGACCCAACAAACTGGTCTGGGGGCCTGAGAAAAAAGCTGAAATGGATGGAAAAGAGCTAAAACTAAATGGGGACAGCATGGAGAAGATGCCTGCATGCCTTTCTGACTCACATATCGTATCTGGGAATAATGTTGTCAGACTATTGCGCAGGTTTTACGGATTTATAAGAAGACCTACCAAACCAAACCTAAATTTTTTATAATATAGGAAAAATGCTAAGAAATATTTCTTCCTTCATAATTAGATGTACATAACGCAAAATAAAATATATAAATATATACGAGTATACCTCCCCTTGAGCATATGTTCCCACAAAGCGTTTTTCCTTTTACATTTGTGAGGGCTCTCACTCCTACATTGGGGGGGAGCTCCATCCCTCATGCCAAATAGGTACAGTAGCCATATAGTGGAATATATATTACCCATCACTTTACAATGCCAGCCAAAACATGCCCATTTTAATTTTGGGCTTCACCCGCCACCACCACCATGTCATTATGTGGCCCTCACTTCACATTTTCAGAGGGCCAGTGGGTGCTGTGAAACCTGCGTTTTGTAAGGTCTGTAAGGGGTGGCGTTGCTATGGACTTTAGACAAGCTGCCACTTTAAGAGACAACAGCCCCCTTGGTTAAACCAGTGGGACATTCTGATCTTCCCTGCAGTATAGACTGTTTGGTTTCTTCTACCAGCACTGGAGAGGGGAGGGGCTGCTTTTCTGTGGGAGAGAGAGCTGAGATTTCTGGAGGAAGGAATAGTGCCTGAGCTGTGAAGGAAAGACTTTGTAAACTCTTCTGTGAAGAACAAGGTGGCTTCCCTGTGTTGCCGTGAGGAGCCAAGAAGAAAAGACAAGCAAGGAATCCAGAGGAGGGAATTCACCGTTTCTAGGAGCATAACTGTACCTGCACACAAGGAAAAGACCATGTTGCACAGAGCTTCCAGGAAGAAGTGCACACCATCTTGCAAAGCTGCAGTGCCCCGGGATTGGACTGAGATACCAATGCTACTGTGAGTGTTAACCTCTTCTGTGCACAAGCTAGGGTTTAGGATAGGCTGCAATGGATAGAGCATGGCAGCCGTATGGCCTGGTTAGCGTATGGCCAGACAGTTTATAGTTAGTGTAGCTGGGTCGCCCTCCCAGGGCTGTGGGGTACTCGGTACCGGGCCGGCCTCTCAGAGGGGATTGTCACAGCAGTGGTGACCCAGTCCATGGCCCCATGTAAAAGGGTTTGAGTGATTAAATAAAGTTTATAAGTGATTCGTGACGCCACCTGTGGTTTTCGTCAATGAAGGTGTTAAGCCGACGCTGCTGACAGATCCTCTGGGACAGATGGTTTTAGTGCAGCAAAGATGTAGCCCTCCACAGGCAGGGCTGTTGGTCCCAGGGCAGTGTAGATAGGTGTTGGGGAAGAGGGTGCAGTGTCTGGCACAGAGATGTAGCAGTGCTGGAGAAGTTGCAGAAAGAAGGCAAGGACACAGCGGAATGTAGTTTCTTTACCTTTACTTGTAAGTGCAGTCCAGGGTCCAGATTACAGATGGCACAGGAGCTGATTAGCCTGTAAGCAACTCAGGGATCTCTCTATCAGATGGGTTGTGTAGTCTCCTCTCTAGTGCTTACTTGAGGTACATGCAGTGCAGTGTTTCACTGACGCTCCTCCTTCTTCCCTTTTGAGTCTACCTCGTATGGCAGACAGCTGCAGCCCTCTATCTCTCTTGGCTCACCGGTCGCTGTTGTGCCTCCGAGTCTTAGTTGGGAATAGAGCATTTACAGCTTCCTATTCCTCTGGTTTCTGTTGCAGGACCTTCAGTATCCATACAACCATGGAGACCTGACTCCAGATCATGCGCTATCACTGGGAGGGAGCTCTCTATCCTCAGCTCAACCTCCAGCTTCTCTCCACACATCTACACTCTTTGCCCTCCTCATGCTAACTGACTAATTTCCCCTCCTGGCCCTCAGAGAGCACTCCTCCCCCAATTCTGGTTCAGAGCTCCCTCTGCTGGCCTGGAGTGGGAACTGTGTTGCATGACATGGTTAACTGCTAGAGAGACCCTTCATTGCTTCCAAGCCTGACATCACCCTCACTAGGAGGAAGGTAATGCCAGTGTGGCGACCATACTCCTGGGGGCGCCACATAGCATCATAGATGACTTCACTGTGTTGTCTTGCCAGTTGGATAAATACACTGAGCTGTTATGGTTGGTGCTCCGTGCTGTTTGACAGCCCAGCTAGAGAATATTATCCTTGTAAATTGTTTGTTTCCATAGCATACCCCTGTTTCTGCATTTTCCTAAACACTGCATTCCTTGCCTGCAATTAAATTAACCCTTTGTTGTTTGCACCTCATCTTGTGTACCATAGCCTCCTTGCATTGTGGTGGTCCCCCAGCAATCGCTTCAGGTCCACAGTTCTTTTTTGCTACCGGATCCCAATGGAGCCTCTGTCATAGCGGGTGAAGCCGCTGTAAGGTGAATATATACAGGAGTTGGGGGAGCTTTATGATCAATGTCAGGAAATTGGATTCTACCAGACACCAAAAGCATTAGAATAAAATTCTGAATACAGTGTAACAAGTGAGGGCCGGTATTGTGGTCAGTCTGTCAGGCCTCAAACCCATGTCAGGAACTTGGAAGCAGCCTCCTCAAGAGAGACAGGAGTACCATTGACCAATCAGCACAAGACCAAGCACTTCTTCTACCCAACCAGGCAGAATGGATCTTTTGAATGGTTTTGAGCCACAATGTAGTAATTACAGGATAAGTCCCAGAGAGTGACGAGGTCTTCCTCAGGTGACAGGCAGTGCTACAGAGATCAGGTAAAGGCCTCAGCGTGGCAATGCCCATGTTCCAATATGTGTAAGGCTGCGGCCTGGATAGGTCTGTGGAGCATATTAACCCAGTCTCTTAGACGTGCTTAAATTGTACGGAAAGTGGCCAATACCCCACCACCATCTTTATTTTTATATAGCGCTAACATACAGTTTACACACATTATCATCACTGTCCCCGATGGGGCTCACAATCTAAATTCCCTATCAGTATGTCTTTGGAAGGAAACCAGAGTACCCGGAGGACACTCTCGCAAACACAGGGAGAACATACAAACTCCTTGCAGATGTTGTCCTTGGTGGGATTTGAACCTAGGACCACAGCGCTGCAAGGCGGCAGTGCTATCCACTGAGCCACCATGCCGCCCATTTTTTCTAAGGACCCAAAAAAGTCAGCAATGGTCTTTGTCCAGCACTGGACAATGTAAAGTGCTAGCGAATATGTATGCCCTATCTAACTAACAATTTGTGAACAGACATATATGCTGACAAGGGACAACTGAACGCTGCGCTGGGACAGCAAACTGGACGTGGTTGCTGACTGTTGTGTGTGTGCAGCTGCAGGTTGTGGGCAGGAGGCCTCAGAAACTTCTTCTTGGACAGCAGATTAAGGACGTAACAAAGGGGAAGGGCCAGTGGTTTCACCCTCATACACAGATTTTGAACCCAGGTGTTCCATCCACCTACTGCGGTGGTGCGTATGCCAGCATTATATGGTATATGCCAACAGAGGTATTATGTCCAATTTCCCTTTATTAAGAGATGTGTGGATAAGATTTTCAAACTACCAGCATATACTGTATACAGCGCATGTTTCATTACTTATATTATTATTCTGTGTAAGGCTGAAACCTGAAGAATTGTGTGGAGCATTGAAGTTCCAAAATGTCCAAGTGCAGACTCAAAAATCAATATCAAGCTCTCAGATACACGCGTCAGGAGACCGTGAGAAGGGCAACACAATAAAAAAATTATAATAATAGAATATATAGAGACTGAGAGTAGAAATCTGACCATTGCACAATGTACAAAGTACACCTCGCATCACGTTTTGCAGTTATTAGAATAGTTAGAGATAGGGAGTACAAGTTTCACCATTGCACAATGTACAAAGGTCTCCAAAAATGTAAAAAAATTACCCACGTGGGGTATACATATATGTATATATAAGTAAGCACTTGTTGCAGAAGAAGGAGGAGTAGGATGTGATTTCCAGAACAAAATAGGTTGGGATGGTAAGGGATGGATGTTAGGACAACTTTCAAAAAAGAACATTTGAACTGCATCTACGTTGGCTTCTAGTCATTAGAGATGAGCGAATAGTTTTAGCGGTTTCCGAATAGCTGCATCGGGAACCTGGATACCTGGAGCGCTCCTGATAATCAACAGTTCGGCGTCGCAGCTGCATGTGTCACAGCTGTGTGACAGTCACACAGCCATGAATCATGCAGCTGCGGTGATGAACCGCTGATTATCGGGAGCGCTCCAGGTATCCAGGTTCCCGATGCAGCTATTCGGAAACCACTAAAACTATTTGTATAAGCACTTATCTAGTTGTCATCTGTTGAGCTAACAAAGTCAGAGGAAATACAACCATTGTTCTATTTTAGAAGAGTCAGCCTGTCTACATTTTCCGTTGACAGGTGTGTACACCTATCTGTTATGATTGAACGGGAGAACTAAAAGCCTGCTCAGACAACACACTTGTGGCAGGGCTTGGCAGCACCTCCAAGGTTTACAAGTAGAGGATGCTGGTATGGTTACTTAAGTAGTCCTTCACCATCTTGGTCAACTTCTCCCTCCTCGTCATAGTTCTATCCCTTGCTGATGTGATGGTTTCACCCCTGGTGTTACACCCCGTGTGCATGTCCCTCTCCTGTAATCCTTGAGCCGGTTTCTCTGCCAACAGCGTTGTCTGAGGGTAATCTTTTCAGAAAGTCTTCAACAGCGGCCCTCTGGCATGCATGCACTGAAAATGACACATCTGCCTCCAACATGAGAGAAGGAAATTGCTCTTTGTACCGTGGGTCAAGAAAGGTGGACAGCCAGTATTTCATGGTGGACAAAATGTCTTTCACGTGAGGGTCTTGGGAAAGGTTTCTGGACATAAACTGTGCCATGTGTGGCAGACTATAAAGAGTTAAACATTCGGTGTCCCCACCAGGATGACCATTAAGCTTCCTTTCCTCCTCATGACACAACGCCTCCTCCTCTTCTTCAGGCCATCCATGCTGGACAGGCATGAAGCTGGGATTGAGAGTTCGCTCTGTATCGCAGACCAAAAACTCCTGTTTGATCACTTGTTCCATATACTGCAGTAATGAAGTATTGTGCCTGTGGCTGGACTTCATGGAAGTACAAAGATGGTTACGAGTGCGGCATGCCTTCTTCATCCAAGCCACTGGGGAAGATGGTGTCCAGAATCTCGTCAGGCTACAGTAGCTCTTATTAACCTGGTAAATTTATCCTCCTCAAGAGTCTTTTCTCTGTTGCAAGACAATTGCTTTATTGTTTTTTTTTGAGAGACATGCTGATGTGTTTATTGCAGGCAGCATTTTTGATTGTTTTTTATTGCATTTTGTGTGGAACGTATGGCAACAAAAAATGGCAATTCTGACATTCACTGAGCTTTATGGGCAGATTTTCCCCGCAGAATTGCATAGGGCTATGTTCCCACAATAAGTGGGTTTTTTTGTGAGTTTTTGATGTGGCAGTATTTCTACATTATTTGCATTTTTTCAAAAATACACAGCGTAAAAAATCTCACCAAAAACTTATCATGGGAAAATGATTCAGAAAATTCACATGGTAAAAACGTATGTAATCCAAACGTGACTGTATTAATAAAGTTTTGATAAAGTTAAAAACCAGGAGGTATCAAATGCAATGTAAAACAAAACACGACATACCAAAAAGAGACAAAAAACAGCATCAAAAACGTGATAAAAACACATGTAAAACATGCAATGAAAAAAAAAGTAATCCAATTTAGTTAAGAGATTCAGAGAATCTGCCGTATGAAACACTTAGCTCCAGAGCCCTCTCTATGCACCCGCATCGAAAGTGCAGCATAAATAAGTCACATGGCGGGAAAGTGTTATAGATTCACTCAATGTATTAAAAAATGTGCACATTTTTAATACATTGGGTCCAAATAATAGAAAAACTAATTAAAAAAATCAACAAAATGACAAATTTAAAAAAAAAAAAATCCACCAAAAATGCAGTGAAAAAAAAATAATAGAAAAATGCACCCACAACTATTAGGCAAAATAAATATGTGATACTGGCCTTATTATAATTATTTGCATTGCAAAATCAGCCAATTGAATTTAGTAAATTTTCTTACCTGTTGCCAAAAAAGTGATCTCCAGTAGCAAGACGGCCCATATGGTCCTCATTCCTGCAATGAAGATGTTCACTGCTCACCATCCATCCCATTCTGATCGCCCCTAGGACAAATCCACTGCCTTTCCTTATGGGATTCCCATCCCTGTAACTCTCAAGGATAGATGATCATTACAGTTAAGGTTTTGCATAATCCATAGTCATAATAATATAACAGATAATATGTAAATAATCCGGGGCAATAAAACTATACAATAAAATAAACATTATTATTTCCTCTTACACTTCTTCCTCTTCTATATTCATTGCATTCTTGGACTTTCTAACTCATCTCTGACTTTCTGATACATTTCAAGCAGGTGACTCATTTTGGCCTTGAGATCACAAGATATTTGTTTTGCAATTTTTGTTCTTGTTAATTTGTATTTTTGGGGAACCTTTTTCTACGTTTTTTACTACTTTTACTACTTTTTCTGCTAGATAATATTTGATGTAAAATTTCAAAGAGAGTTTTTTCTTGTATTAAGGTGTAAAAAAAAAAAAAAGTTACACGTTCAAGGTTTTGTTTTTTTACGTTTGTCTTTTCATTTCTTTATTTTATTACTAGTTTTATATATTCTGTAGATCTTCAGACACCTTACAGGCTTACATCATGATTTAGATCTGTTGTACTGCAGTATCTAATAGGTTGAGTTTTTTGAGGCATGTAAAAGCAACACGTTTTCCAAGCGGGAATCACTACTTTTGTAAGAGTTTTTGAAGGAGTTTTTCTCTCCTGGAGGGTATGTGAACATCAAAGTCTTTTAGAGAACGCACATCCTACAAGGTTTCAGCTGCTTTAGGCCGGTTTCACATTTGCATTTCAGGGAGCAGCGACGGCCTGCGCACGGCTGCCGCTAAGCCCCGCCCCCTGTTGCGCCTCCGCCGGTAGCTCCGCCTATCGGCGCATGACGCTGCATGCGTCCTGCATCCCCTATCTTTATCACTGGGGACGCAGGCCGTCCGCAGTATGCGTTTGGCGGCGCATGCGCCCTTTTGACGGTGCACCGAGCGCAACCAAATTGCAACAGGTTGCGTTTGGCGCTGGTCGGCGCACCATCAAAAGGACACATGCGCCGCCAAACGCTTACTGCGCACAGCCTGCGTCCCCAGTGATAAAGATAGAGGACGTATGCAGCGTCATGCGCCGATAGGCGAAGCTACCGGCAAAGGCGCGGCAGGGGGCACCCTTCAAATGTCCACATCATACCGATACCAGAAAATACGGTATCGGTGTCATCAGTGTTTTTGATCAACATGTTATCCGTGTGTCATCAGTGTTTTGCCAGTATGGCTTAAGAAAAGTCCAAAGCTTTTCTTAAAATTTGTAATGTTAAACACGTACAGCTCACTGACGGCACACGGATGACACACTGATGCTATCTGTATGTGTTTTACATGGACCCATAGACTTCTATGAGTCCTTGTCAGCCATGCTGCCGGTGAAAAGCGAACATGTCTCCATGTGGACATACCGTTAGTTGATTTTTGGAGCAAGTTTCGGAGCAGATCCACTCCAAAAAAACTAGTGTTTAAACTAGGGAATGGGGGAAGGGTATTAGATAGAGCAGATAGAGACCTGGGCACAAATAATGACATTGGGGGTGGGGGTGGCATGGGGGGTGGGGTTAGAACAGTTAATATTTTAAGAAAGAATAGAGGTACAGAGAGATACATAAAGTGCATGTATACTAATGCCAGAAGCCTCGCCAACAAGATGGAGGAATTGGAGGTAATGTTGTTGGAACATAATTATGACATGGTGGGGATATCTGAGACATGGCTGGATGAGAGCCACGACTGGGCAGTTCATTTACAGGGCTGTAGTCTGTTCAGAAATGACCGTACAAATAAGCGAGGGGGAGGCGTGTGTTTATATGTAAAATCATCCTTAAAACCCATCCTTCGTGATAATATATATGAATCTAATGAAAATGTAGAGTCCCTGTGGGTAGAGATAAGGGGAGGGGGGAAAAATAATAAATTACTGATAGGGGTTTGTTATAAATCTCCAAAAATAATGGAAGCAACAGAGAATATCCTCATAAAGCAAATAGATGAAGCTGCGACTCAAGGAGAAGTCATTATTATGGGGGACTTCAACTACCCTGAAATACATTGGGGAACCGAAACCTGCAGTTCCAGCAAAGGTGATAGGTGTCTGACAACGATGAGAGACAATTACCAACTGGTTCAGGACCCAACAAGAGGGGGAGCACTGCTAGACCTAATATTAACCAACAGGCCAGACCGCAGATCAAATGTAAGGGTTGGGGGTCACTTGGGTAATAGTGATCACAAGATAATAAGTTTTCATGTATCCTTTAACAAGATGCCCCTAGCCCTGACTCACAGCTGAGACATAATGCAGAGCCAGCGTCAGTCAGGGCCAGGGGCGCGGTTTCAGTCACATGGGGAGCACCGCCACGGGTCCAGTCACCTTTCTAAATATACAGTGTAGTGGCTGTAACCATGCTCCCGGCCCTCACTGACACTTCCTCTACATTGGGGCTCAGCTGTCAGTCAGGGGCGGGGCTACAGTTTCAGTCATGTTAGCAGTGCCGGCATGGGTGCAGGCACATCTCTAAGTATACAGAGCAGTGGCTGTAACCATGCCCCCAGCCTTCACTGACACTTCCTCTACACTGGGGCTCAGCTGTCAGTCAGGGTCGGGGGCGCGGTTTCAGTCACTTGGGCAGCGCCGCCATGAGTCCAGTCACCTATCTAAGTATACAGTGCAGTGGCTGTGACTGTGCCCCGGCCGTCACTGACACTCCCTCTGCATTGGGGATCAGCTGTCAGTCAGGTTCGGGGCGTGGTTACAGCCACCAGAGTGGTGACTAAACCAGCACCATTGCCACCCTGTGACTGAAATGGCAACGCTGCTGGGGAGAATAAAGTTAATTTTCTTCCAGCAGCAGTAGACTAAGTGCAGACACAAGCCAGCAGTTTAACGCTATTAACCTGCAGATTAACCCCATATCTGCAGGTTAATAGCATTTTTTGGTGACAGGTTCCTTCAAAGGAGTAGTCCACTACTAGGACAACCCTTTCTTGATCTGAGTGTTTGCCCTGTCAAAATAAAAACAATTCTACTCACCTCCTCTGCCGATGCTGTTCCAGTGGTGCCGGCACTCGATCTCCCGGGGCTCGTGTGAGGTTTGTTTCGTCAAACGAGTCCTGAGCCCACTCAGCTCCGGCTCCACTGTCTTTGCCTTCAGAAGTATAAATGATCAAGAGGAAGTCAACGTTTCACTTGCTCTTGATCACTTATTCGTCTGAAGGTAAAGACAGTGGAGCCAGAGCTGGCAGGAACAATATCGGCATGGGAGGTGAGTATAAGTGCTTTTATTTCATCAGGGTCAAACACTCAGATTGAGAAGGGGTTGTTCTAGTAGTGGAAAACTAATTTAAGGGTTTTATTTCTTTATTTCCCACTATCTATATAGTCTCACCCTATTCTGCAGCTCTGGACAGAGATTATCACTCTTCACAACTATCCCTAACGGGGCACTTTTCTTAACTTGGCTTCCAAAGAGTGTAATAGTGTCCATAACAACCAATCAGAGCACAGCTATTATTTTACCTCAGCAGTATAGGAACTGAAAGCTGCACTGTGATTGGTTGCAATGGGAACAAAGGCAGATTTTCTTTGAGATGGAGTTCATAAGAGTGTGGTGGTGTGCTCACCATGATTCCTTTCAGCATTTAGTGGCTGTGGAGGATTAAGCTTCAGTTTTTAACAACATGATTAAAATTTCTACAAGGGAGTGTAGTAATTTACACAACTTTTGCAACATTTGCTGTAGTGAACAAACAACGAAGGAACATTATGGCCTTCATTAGAAACATTTATTATACTTTCTTTGATGTAAAACTAGGTTATCAGGACAAGTCGTGGGCTCCACATATAGTGTTTTCTGTTTTTGTGAAAGAGCTACGACAGTGGTCTAAAGGGAAGAAAGAGATCTTTCATGTTGGCGTAACTATGATCTGGGGGATCCACCAAATCATAGTGATGACTGCTACTTTTTGAATTTCCAAATTGCCCACAAAAAATCTTGATAGATAATGCAACAATAAATGCTTGATAGGCATAAAAATTGAATATAGCGCAACCAATAAAATAGATTGATATTGTCCACGCTTACTAGTAGATAATAGAACACCTAAGTAGTGATGAAAGAGTATGCTCATTACTCGAGAATTCCGAGCATGCTTGGGTGACCTCCGAGTAGTTTGGGCGTGCTCGGAGATTTATTTTGTGTCGTCGCAGCTGCATGATTTGCAGCTGCTAGACAGCCTGATTTCCTAGCAAACAGGCAATCCCCACATGTATTCAGGCTGTCTAGCAGCTGCAAATTATGCAGCTGTGGTGACATAAAAAAATCTCCGAGCACACCCAAACTACTCTGAGAACACCCGAGCATGCTCAGAATTCTCGTGTAACGAGCATACTTGCACATCACTACACCTGATTCTAAAAGAAAATCATATATGTGTATGAGAGGATCTCATCTCTGTAACTGTAAGGACAATGAGAAAGTTAGATTCCAAGAAATGGGACTGGTCCAAATTTCTCTAAGGAATAGTGACATTCCAATGTTCGGTGATCAGCTGTGGTATATCCATCCAAGAGAAAAGATGTTGAGTTTCAAATCAGTGTGATGTTGATGATTCAGGGGCTTTCCGACCATTCGCATCCCTAGATCTCCTCATAAAGCACTCCTGCGGGCATATTGATGATATAGAGACCCTGGAAGATGTGCCTTACAGTAATGAGAAAGAATATAGCATATATAACCACAGGAAAAAAGGAGAAAACGAGGATCAAGTGAATAAAAATGGCAAATTTGTAAATGAAAGCTTCTTCAAAATCCAAAAGAATTAAAACTACGACTAGAAATCTAGCTGTATGTATGGAAGCAGCCTGGTAAAACATACCTACAGTATATAAAGAATTGGAATGAATAGGTTATTATTGTTCTTTAAATGACACACATCAATTCATTCCAATTCTATATGTATATAGGTATGATTTACCCCTATAATCCTTCACTTTCTGATAACCCCACTAATCCCTACACCTAGTAAGGAATTGTTAATCTCTTCTTCAATCTTTCCAATCCATCTCGCCTCTTCCTCAGATCTGTTCCTCAACATACAATCCTCTGTTTCCAAACATAGACAGCCCCCTCATGCCCTCTCCTGCTCCCACCTGCTAACACTCTCTCTGCTCCTCACTGCCGGCAATATCTCTCCAAATCCTGGTCCTCCTCACCACATTCCCACAGTCATTTCTACCTCCCATCCACACCCAATCACAACTTTCTGTAACCACTCCAAACCTTATACACATTCGCCCAGCCCCAGCTTCCCCAGTCCCACTAACAGGAGCTCTGTGGAACGCTCGCTCTGTCTGCAACAAACTTTCCTTCATCCATGATCTTTTAACAAACTTTCCTCGCCATCACCGAAACCTGGCTTACCTCCTCTGACATAGCCTCTCCTGCTGCACTCTCATATGGTGGATTCCACCTTTCCAACACACCCCATGCAAGCATGGTGGAGGAGTTGGTTTTCTCCTGTTAGATCACATCTCCTTCACCCCAATCGCACTGCTGCCCTCTGTTACCCTCCTTTCCTTTGAGGTGCACTCTGTGCGCATCTACTCCCCCTCCAACCTCCAACTAGCTGTCATATACCGCCCTCTAGGGTCAGCCACCACCTTTATTGACCACTTCGCCACCTGGCTACTTCATTTCCTTTCCACTGATATCCCCACTATCATCTTGGGGACTTCAAGATCCCCATTGACACTCCCCTCTCAGCTGCCACTAAACTTCTATCACTTCCTCCTTTGGCCTCACTCAATGGTCTTCTGCAGCCACTCACAAAGATGGCCACACACTAGACCTCATCTTCACCCGCCTCTGCTCCCTATCTAGCCTCTCTAACTCACCTTTTCCTCTCTCTGACCACAACCTACTTACATTCTCTTCCCTCTCCTCCTCAGGTCCACAATCCCCACCTCAAAAACTCCTACACCCTCGCAGAAATCTTCGACACCTCGATCTACACTCACTGTCTGAATCCCTCCTCCCTCTTACAGACATAAGTTCATTACACAATGCGGATGCCCCTGCCGCTCTATATAACAACACAATAGCTGTAGCTTTGGAATCAGTTGCCCCTCTCAAACATACCAAAACTCTCAAAATCAACAGACAGCCCTGGCACACCAGTCTGACCAAAGAACTGAGGCGGGTTTCCAGGGCTGCTGAGCGGAGATGGAAAAAATCCCACTCCAATAAGGACTTCATCACATTCAAACAGTCCCTCACTACTTTCAAGGCCACACTCGCTACAGCAAAACAAACCTACTTCTCATCTCTCATATCCTCCCTGTCTCACAACCCTAAAGAGTTATTCAACACCTTCAATTCTCTCCTCTGCCCTCCAGCACCTCCTCCCTCTCCACTCATCTCAGCTGAAGACTTTGCCTCATTTTTCAAGGAGAAGATTGATAACATCAGAGACAGTTTTGGTCAACAACCCCCAGTGCCCTTCCTTCTACCTGCCCTGCCCTCCTCCCCAAAACCAACTTCTCCACCATTACAGAAGATCGACTCTCCACTCTACTCTCAAGATCGCATCTCACTACCTGTGCACTTGACCCGATCCCATCCCACTTCATCCCAAACCTCACCACAGTCTGCATCCCAACCCTAACCCATCTCTTCAACCTATCACTAACAACTGGTGTTTTCCCCTCAAGCTTTAAACATGCCTCAATCACACCTATCCTCAAAAAGCCCTCTCTTGACCCATCCTCTGTATCTAGCTATCGCCCTATATCACTTCTCCCCTATGCCTCAAAACTACTGGAACAACACGTCCATCTTGAACTATCCTCCCACCTCTCTTCTTGCTCCCTCCTTGACCACTTGCAATCCGGCTTCCCACCACACCACTCCACTAAAACTGCCCTAACTAAGGTCACCAATGACCTACTAGCCGCAAAGTCCAAGCGACACTACTTTATCCTCCTCCTTCTGGACCTGTCCTCTGCCTTTGACATAGTGGACCATTCCCTATTACTACAGACCCTCTCATCTCTTGGTATCACAGACTTGGCCCTATCTTGGATTGCATCATACCTAGCAGACCGGACATTCAGGGTCTCCCATTCGCACACCACCTCCTCACCATGCCCCCTATCCATCGGAGTCCCGCAAGGTTCAGTCCTAGGGCCCCTGCTCTTCTCCGTTTACACCTTCAGCCTTGTACAGCTCATAGAATCTCATGGCTTTCAGTATCATCTCTTGGCTGATGACACACAGATCTACATCTCTGGACCAAATATCACCTCCCTACTAAACAGAATCCCTCAATGTCTGTCTGCTATTTCATCCTTCTTCTCCGCTAGATTTCTAAAACTTAATATGGACAAAACAGAATTAATCATCTTTCGCTCATCTCATGTGACCCCCACAACAGACCTATCAATTAAAGTAAACGGCTGCCCACTCTCTCCAGTCCCACAAGCTCGCTGCCTCGGGGTTATCCTTGACACTGATCTCTCTTTCAAACCACATATCCAAGCCCTTTCCGCTTCCTGCCGACTTCAGCTCAAAAATATTTCACGGATCCGTACATTCCTCAACCAAGAATCTGCAAAAACCCTAGTCCATGCCATCATCGTCTCCCACCTTGACTACTGCAACCTCCTGCTCTGTGGCCTCCTTTCTAACACTCTCGCACACCTCCAATCTATTCTTAACTCTGCTGCCTGACTAATCCACCTGTCCCCCCCGCTATTCCCCGGCCTCTCCCCTCTGTCAATCCCTGCACTGGCTCCCCATTACCCAAATACTCCAGTTCAAAACCCTAACCATGACATACAAAGCCATCCACAACCTGAGTCCTCCGTACATCTGTGACCTAGTCTCCCGGTACTTACCTGCACGAAACCTCCGATCCTCACAAGATCTCCTTCTGTACTCCCTTCTTATCTCCTCTTCCCACAATCGCATACAAGATTTCTCCCGCGCATCCCCCCTACTTTGGAACTCGCTACCACAACATATCAGACTCTCGCCTACCATGGAAACCTTCAAAAAGAACTTGAAGACCTACCTCTTCCGACAAGCCTACAACTTGCAGTAACCACCGATCCACCAAACCGCTGCATGACCAGCTCTACCCTCGCCTACTGTATCCTCACCCATCCTGTTGTAGATTGTGAGCCCTCGTGGGCAGGGTCCTCTTTCATCCTGTACCAGTCGTGACTTGTATTGTTTAAGATTACTGTACTTGTATGTATTATGTATACCCCTCCTCACATGTAAAGCACCATGGAATAAATGGCGCTATAATAATAAATAATAATAATAATTTACCTAGCTGCTTCCATACATAAATCTGTCTCGATCCGCACCGTTTTGCTGACTTCGGACTATGACTTTTGTCTTTCCGCTCTGCCTTTGATATACACTCTTGGTATTTGACCACGAACTTCTTGACTCTCTTGCCTTACAGCTTGTCTGTTAGAACGGACGTTAGTCATTGCCACAACAAATATATGGAGGAGAAATGACAACCTTATTCGCAAAATTCCATTGATTCTCGAGATGTCAAAAGAAGCAAGAAAAACCATTCAAATTGCTTAGAGTTCGGTACAAAACTTACAGTAAGTGTTTCTGAAGAGAGTCTATTTAAAACAATAATTCTGATTTATACTGGAGATGTAATGAAAGTGTGAATATTCTCACCTATATCACATCTGATCAAGTCTTTTGAAATTTGAACATACTGTATCAGGTTTGACAAATTTTACAAAATATGGGAATTTCCAGCTTATCAATTTGCTATAAATCACAATGCTGAAAATTCTCATATAAGACTATACAACCCCTTTCAAGTCTTAGTAGTGCCAAAAGTGAGTTCACCATGGTATCACAGTAGTAACCAACAGCCCATTTAATATAACTCAGTACACATACAGACCTTTTTTTATACAATAAAAAAAATCAGTCCAAAAATTATCCTACTAAGTGAGTTATGGTCAGGCAGACCATACTGTGCAGAACACTGGCCAGTGGTGGTGGTGCTGAAGCTCCCACATTCTTAACTGTGCTATTTTTTTTAGTTTTTTTGTTTTTAACCCCTTCACCCCCAAGGGTGGTTTGCACGTTCATGACCGGGCCAATTTTTACAATTCTGACCACTGTCCCTTTATGAGGTCATAACTCTGGAACGCTTCCATGGATCCCGGTGATTCTGACATTGTTTTCTCAAGACATATTGTGCTTCATGTTAGTGGTAAAATTTCATTCAAATAACTTGCGTTTATTTGTGAGAAAAATGGAAATTTGGCGAAAATTTTGAAAATTTCGCAATTTTCCAAATTTAATTTTTATGCCCTTAAATCACAGAGATACTGCACACAAAAAACTTGATAACTAACATTTCCCACATGTTTACTTTACATCAGCACAATTTTGGAACCAACATTTTTTTTGGTAGGAAGTTATAAGGGTTAAAAGTTGACCAGCGATTTCTCATTTTTACGACACCATTTTATTTTTAGGACCACATCACATTTGAAGCCACTTTGAGGGGTCTATATGATAGTAAATACCCAAAAGTGACACCATTCTAAAAACTGCACCCCTTAAGGTGCTCAAAACCACATTCAAGAAGTTTATTAACCCTTTAGGTGCGTCACAGGATTTTTTTTGAATATTTAAAAAAAATGAACATCTAACATTTTTTCACAAAAAAAATACTTCAGGTTCAATTTTTTTATTTTACCAAGGGTAACAGGAGAAATTGGACTGCAAAAGTTATTGTGCAATTTGTCCTGAGTACGCTGATACCTGATATGTGGGGAGAACCACTGTTTCGGCAAATGGCAGAGCTCAGAATGGAAGGAGCGCTGTTTGACTTTTTCAATGCAAAATTGGCTGGAATTCAGATCGGACGCCATGTCACATTTGGAGAGTCCCTGATGTACCTAAACAGTGGAAACCCCCTACAAGTGACCCCATTTTAGAAACTAGACCCCCCAAGGAACTTATCTAGATATGTGATGAGAACTTTGAAACCACAAGGGCTTTACAGAAGTTTATAACGTACCGCGGTACAATTAAAAAATCATATTTTTTCCACAAAAATGATCTTTTCACCCCAATTTTTATTTTCCCAAGGGTAACAGGACCCTAAAAGTTATTGTGCAATTTGTCCTGAGTACGCTGATACCCCACATGTGGGGGTAAACCACTATTTGGGTGCATGGCAGAGCTCGGAAGGGAAGCAGCGCCATTTGACGTTTTGGGCTGGAATTGAGATCGGACACCATGTCGCAATTGGAAAACCCCTGATGTACCAAAACAGTGGAACCCCCCCACAAATGACACCATTTTGGAAACTAGACCCCCCAAGGAACTTATCTAGATGTGTGGTGAGAACTTTGAACCCCCAAGGGCTTCACAGAAGTTTATAACGCCCGGGCGTGAAAATAAAAAATTCGTATTTTTTCCACAAACATGATCTTTTAGTCACCATTTTTTTATTTTCCCAAGGGTACCAGGAGAAATTGGACCAAAAGTTGTTGTCCAATTTGTCCTGAGTATGCTGATACCCCATATGTGGGAGAAAACTACTGTATGGGCACACGTCGGGGCTCGAAAGGGAAGTAGTGACGTTTTGGAATGCAGACTTTGATGGAATGGTCTGCGGGTGTCATGTTGCCTTTGGAGAGCCCCTAATGTACCTAAACAGTGGAAACCCCCACAAATGACCCTATTTTGAAAACTAGACCCCCTAAGGAACTTATCTAGATGTGAGGTGAGCACTTTGAACCCCCAAAGGCTTCACAGAAGTTTATAATGCCAGGGCATGAAAATAAAAAAATCATATTTTTTCCACAGACATGATCAATTAGTCCCCAATTTTTTTATTTTCCCAAGGGTAACAGGAGAAATTCAACCCCAAAAGTTGTTGTCCAATTTGTCCTGAGTATGCTGACACCCCATATGTGGGAGAAAACTACTGTATGGGCACACGTCGGGGATCGAAAGGGAAGTAGTGACGTTTTGGAATGCAGACTTTGATGGAATGGTCTGTGGGTGTCATGTTGCCTTTGGAGAGCCCCTAATGTACCTAAACAGTGGAAACCCCCCACAAATGACCCCATTTTGAAAACTAGACCCCCTAAGGAACTTATCTAGATGTGAGGTGAGCACTTTGAACCCCCCAGTGCTTCACAAAAGTTTATAACGCCCGGGCGTGAAAATAAAAAAATCTTATTTTTTCCACAGACATGATCAATTAGTCCCCAATTTTTTTTATTTTCCCAAGGGTAACAGGAGAAATTGAACCCCAAAAGTTGTTGTACAATTTGTCCTGAGTACGCTGACACCCCATATGTGGGAGAAAACTACTGTATGGACACACGTCGGGGCTCGGAAGGGAAGCAGTGATGTTTTGGAATGCAGACTTTGATGGAATGGTCTGCAGGTGTCATGTGCGTTTGGAGAGCCCCTGATGTGCCTAAACTATTGAAACTCCCCACAAGTGACCCCATTTTGGACACTAGACCCCCCACGGAACTTATCTAGATGTGAGGTGAGCACTTTGAACCCCCAAGTGCTTCACAGAAGTTTATAACGCTCGGACGCGAAAATAAAAAAAATCATTTTTTTCCACAAAAATTATATTTTTGCCCCCAATTTTTTATTTTCCTAAAGGCAACAGGAGAAATTGGACCCCAAAAATTGTTTTGCAATTTGACCTGAGTAGGCTGATACCCTACAAGTGGGGGTAAAACACTGTTTGGGCGCATGGCAGAGCTTGGAAGGGAAGGAGCACCATTTGACTTTTTCAACTCAGAATTGGCTGGAATTGAGATCAGGCGCCATGTTGCATTTGGAGAGCCCCTGATGTGCCCAAACAGTGGAAACCCCCAATTTTAAGTCCAACCCGAACCCCAACACACCCCTAACCCTAATCTCAGCCCTAACCCTAGCCCTAACCCTAGCCCTAACCCTAACCCTAGCCCTAACCCTAACCCTACCCTAACCCTAGCCCTAATCCTAATGGAAAAATGGAAATAAATACTTTTTTTATTTTATTATTTTTCCCTAACTAAGGGGGTGATAACGGGGGGGTTTGATTTACTATTTATGGAGGTTTTTATATTTGGCAGCTGTCGCACGCTAAAAGACGCTTTTTATTGTAAAAATAGTTTTTGCATCACCACATATTGAGAGCTATGATTTTTCCATATTTTGATCCATTTGAGGTCTTATTTTTTGCGGGACGAGTTGATGTTTTTATTGGTACCATTTTCGGGCACGTGACATTTTTTGATCGCTTTTTATTCCGATTTTTGGGACGCAGAATGAACAAAAACCAGCGTTTCATGAATTTCTTTTGGGGGGGTGCGTTTACACCGTTCCGCATGCGATAAAATTGATAAAGCGGTTTTATTCTTCGGGTCAGTACGGTTACAGCGATACCTCATTTATGTCGTTTTTTTATGTTTTGTCGGTTTTATGCAATGAAAACTATTTTATATAAAAAATAATTATTTTTGTATCGCTTTATTCTGCGAGCTATAACTTTTTTATTTTTTCGCTGATGATGCTGTGTGGCGGCTCGTTTTTTGCGGGACAAGATGATGTTTTCAGCGGTACCATGGATATTTATATGCGTCTTTTTGAACGCGCGTTATTACACTTTTTGTTTGGCGGTATGATAATAAATCATTATTTTTTGCTTTGTTTTTTATTTTTATTTTTTAAGGGGTTCGCTAAAGGGGTTAACTAATGGGACAGTTTTATAGGGCGGGTCGTTACAGACACGGCGATACCTAATATGTGTACTTTTATTGTTTTTTTTTTTTATTTCCAAAAAATGGATTTATTTGGGGGAATATTTTTTTTTTTTTCTAATTTATTTGGCGATTTTTTAAAATTTATTTTAACACTTTTTTTTAATTTTTTTTTTAACTTTATTAAATAGTCCCAGGTGGGACATCACTGTCCTGTGACAGATCGCTGATCTGTCACATCACAGACCACTGTGACAGATCAGCGATCTGTCACAGGCAGTGCAGAAGGCTTCCTCATGCCTGCGCTTTGCAGGCACTGAGGAAGCCAGCTTCCTGCAGGCCCCCGAAGGCCCCCGTCACCATGTTGGATTCGGGGGCCTGCAGGAAAGGAGCCCCCCGCAGCAGCGCTGCACATTGCGCTGCTGTGGGGGGCTCAGGGAAGCACGGAGGGAGCCCCCTCCCTGCCGATGCTTCCCTTTAACCCCCGGTACACCGCGATCATGTTTGATCGCTGTGTGCAAGGGGTTAACGTGTCGAGGGCGGTCCGTGACCGCCCTTGACACATTGTGCCGGGTGTCAGCTGTGATAATCAGCTGACACCCGGCCGCGATCAGCGGCGCTCACCACGTGGGTGCCGCTGATCGCGGTAGACGTACTATCCCGTCCATGGGCATAGGGGCTCGGGTCCCATGGACGGGATAGTACGTCTGATGTAAGGAAGGGGTTAAACTACCCCATCCATTCTTAATTTTCTTCTACCATACATCTTGTACAACACTATTATTAACTTTTGAAAATATTTTCATCTCTATTATGAAACTGTCACCAAAAATGACTTAACAAAAAATACTTGGTAGGTACACATACCGCACACGGAATGCATCAGCAAGCCACTGTGTCGTCTTGGTGTGTGTGATTGTCAAATTAGACTAGTATAAAATAAGTCTGCAATGACAGACATGTACAGTTACATTTTTCCTTTACTTTTTTTTATTTTACAAAACTTAACCTTTTTTCAAAATGTTACATAAGAAATACAATACAGGTACACCTCCAAAAAGCACAATGCAGTAGTGTGCTTTATTGATGTGGCACGTACTGTATAGATGTAAAATTTGACCGGTAAAACAAGGTGGGAATAAAATTGCATCTGTGACATGCACATTGTCACGACAATGCAAATGATAAGAAAACTATCTGTCATGACTCTGTTGCCAGGTGTCCCAGGACGAGGGGCTCTTTCCCTGTCCCTAGCGCTAGGGACGTCCTAGCTCACCTTGTTCCCCGGGTTACTTCTGTTGGTCAAGATGCCAGGGCCACATACCTTGCCTTAGCTCCTGAATCAGCTCCCATTGTGTACCCTTCCCCCACTCAGGGAAGAGGGGTGTAGTAGTGTACCCTAATACTCAAACATACTAGCAAGCTAATACATACAGGGATAAAGGAAAATACCAATCATGTAAATATGCTCACAGAAATAACAGAGGTAAACCCTTGGGGAGTGGAGGATGGGGAAAAAGCAAAGTAGGAGAAGAAGGGGTTTACACACCAACAAAACCTTGTGACTGTCTCAGATAAATCCACCAAAAGCATTCTCAAACAACTACAACAAACCACCATCTCCTAACCAAGATGGTAGCTCTATGCAATGAGTGCTTGCCAGGGCCCAGATTATATAGGAGATGGGAGTGGCTAACAGTGCACAGCTGAGACCCTTAATGCAGTAAAGCTTCCAGGAGCTCTCAACTGAGCTGATTGACCCCTGCACTGCTAAAAGAAACCTGCAATGTTTAATATGAAGGTGAATTGCTTCTAATCAGTGCAGGAGTAGGAGAAATCAGACACTGCAGACTTATGGCTCCTCTCTGTCATGGTAAACCCGTGACGCACACTTTGTGAGGTAGACAGTCTCAGGTAAATGTCTGTTTTTTTTTAGGAATTTTTGCCTATCTTTCTTTACCGTATCAATTGGTTCTGTGCACAATTCACAGACTACTACAATCATCTTTTTCACTCTTGCACTTGTATACTATATTATATCTGGAATATTTGTCCATGTTATAGCGCTAGTCTCCCTATCTCTATCACTCGGCAATGAGCACTGATATCTTCTTACTGTTTTAAATCCCCCTAAATTGTCAGCTGCATTCCCTGCCTTGGCTTTGACACAGACTATGAAAGTCCCTAATTATTGGCAGTGCTATACCATGTGATATGATAACTACAAGGCATTATGGGTAAGCCAGCACAGCTGTGTGTGAAGTCATATTTGGTAGCTGATGCAATTTTCTGCAATGTGTAAAATGGCTTCAGGCACCTGTTTGGATATTTGAGCATTACATATTACAAATTGTTCAAATTTGCCACAATTCAATAATTTAATAAAATCTGACACAAATTTGAGTCCTCATCTGCAATATTTGACTAACTTGCTCAGCTATAACCCCACAAGGGAAAGTAAAAAACAAGCTCCAGAGACATTCAACTCTATCCCATGGCTGTAATCCTTTGCTTACTTTCGGTAGGGATTAGACCTGTTGAAAGATGTCTAGTTATCTGAATAACACAAGCCACTAACAGAGAAAAAACCTTAGTCCACTACCTCTTGGTGCCTGACTCAACTAACCGTACAAACAGCCAAAACCTGTGTCCAACAGAGCACGCTATGACTCCATCTGCATCAGTATAAGGCCGGGGTCATACTTGCAAGAAACTCGCACGGGTCTCACATCTTAATACCTGGCATTGCCACCGCCACTCGGGACCGGAATGCGCTGCTGCATAGAAATACATGCAGCCGCACACTCCGGTCCCGAGTGTCGGTGGCAATGCCAGGTATTAAGATGCAAGACTCGAGCGAGTTTCCTGCAAGTATGACCCCGGCCTAATATTTGACTTTTTCAGTCCATATGCCCAAATTCCATTTTTGTGGGAGTTCAGACATAATCCCCCAGGGAGGCACTGAACATACAGTATAATAAAATCTGATGTGAATGTAGCCTTGGTCAGCATTTTAAATATGTATCCTCAGACCAACCACAAGACTCATTCAAATCCCAAAATTAGACCAAAATGACAGAGGACACACCTCAAACTATAATATACACCAAAATAAAATAGAAGTGTGAAACCAAAATATAATAAAATGAAAAATTTATTAAATACAAAATAAAAAAAAATAGTAAAATAAAATTACATTTGCATAAAGGAACAGAAAATGGACAGAATGAGCTCCAAGAGGTCTACATAGAAAAGATATCTTCATAGACTGGTAACAATGAAATCACATATGATTAGATAGGAAATATAGAGCACAATAGCCACATTACATAGGGATTCCAAAAGAGAAATAATGTGTCAAAATTTAAATGAAACCAAGTGGGTCATGTATATTATTTACATGGAATGTAAAATATTACCAACAGTGGCTGCAAATACTAACAATATAGCGTCATAAATATATTGCAAAAATAGAATTTAAAGTGCAATAGTGCAAAGGTAAATTGCAGTGACAGTCAGTAAAATATAAGGTGCAATAGTGCAACAATGGATTGGAGGTATAGGCTTAATGATGCATGTAATAGTGCAAGTGCAAAATGTGCTATCAACTAGCTATATAACCGTAAGTCAAAGCATCCATTATAACTGACCATCACTGAGGAGCATAATTACCATGTAGACCAGACAAGGAGGGGGCCCCGACGCGCGTTTCACTTGTCGCTTCTTCTAGGGGGACGTATGTGATGGTCAGTTATAATGGATGCTTTGACTTATGGTTATATAGCTAGTTGATAGCACATTTGGCACTTGCACTTTTACATGCATCATTAAGCCTATACCTCCAATCCATTGTTGCACTATTGCACCTTATATTTTACTGACTGTCACTGCAATTTACCTTTGCACTATTGCACTTTAAATTCTATTTTTGCAATATATTTATGACGCTATATTGTTAGTATTTGCAGCCACTGTTGGTAATATTTTACATTCCATGTAAATAATATACATGACCCACTGGTTTCATTTAATTTTTGGCACTTTATTTCTCTTTTGGAATCCCTATGTAATGTGGCTATTGTGCTCTATATTTACTATCTAATCATATGTGATTTCATTGTTACCAGTCTATGAAGATATCTTTTTTTATGTAGACCTCTTGGAGCTCATTCTGTCCATTTTCTGTCCCTTTATGGAAATGTAATTTTATTTTACCTTTTTTTTTATTTTGTATTTAATACATTTTTCATTTTATTAGATTTTGGTTTCACACTTCTGTTTTTTTTGGTGTCAACCACAACACTCATGTACAAGAAATCATCACCACATTTATTCGCTCCTCACCCAACCGACTCCAAGACTTCTCCCAATTAGCCCCGATCCTCTGGAATTCTTTGCCCCAACAAGTCCGACTATCAACCACAATCGGATCCTTCAGACAGAACCTGAAAACCCACCTCTTCAAGAAAGCTTACAGCCTGCAATGACCCCGCTACCTCCTCTCTCACTACTACCGGTGACATCACCTCAACCAACACCGGAACTGCTGCAACCCACCAACCTACTGTCTCCTTCCCCACCATCCTGTAGCATGTAAGCCCGAAAGGGCAGGGTCCTCTCTCCCCTCTGTATCAGTCTGTCATTGTAAGTTTGTTTACTGTAAATGATATCTGTATTTTGTATGTAACCCCTTCTCATGTACAGCACCATGGAATCAATGGCGCTATATAAATAATAATAATAATAATAATAATAATAATAAATGTCTTATACAGACTGTGTAGGTCTTCATAGTGTAAAATCTCACGTTATTATATCACTTTATCAACTTTATTGGTAAGTGGACGAACTTTGTCCAATGTTATAGTCTAGGGAATGACTGATCTTAGATCTCAGATCTTTTTTTTCATTGAGCTAAAGACACGTTATCAAGAATTCTTGTTAGAACCTATTGTCACAAACCTTACAAACTTTTGGTTGCATTGTAAAAAAAAGGGTTTTTTAGGGCTGCATGAAAATTAAGCCACTAAGGAGCTTTATTCTTGAAGGGAAATTGTCAATATGTGCTATAATCCTTAAAATTATTACAAAAGCCATAAAAAATCATAGAATCATAGAATCGTAGAGTTGGAAGGGACCTCCTGGGCCATCTGGTCCAACCCCCTGCTCAAAGCAGGATTCGCTAAATCATCCCAGTCAGATGTCTGTCCAGCCTCTGTTTGAAGACTTCCATTGAAGGAGAACTCACCACTTCTCGTGGCAGCCTGTTCCACTCATTGATCACTCTAACTGTCAAAAAGTTTTTTCTAATATCTAATCTGTGTCTCTTCCCATTCAGTTTCATCCCATTGCTTCTAGTCTTTCCATGTGCAAATGAGAATAAAGTTGATCCTTCTACAGTGTGACAGCCCTTTAGATATTTGTAGACAGCTATTAAGTCTCCTCTCAGTCTTCTCTTTTGCAAACTAAACATTCCCAAATCCTGCAACCTTTCCTCATAAGACAGGGTTTGCAGACCGGTCACCATTCTGGTCGCTCTTTTCTGAACTTGCTCCAGTTTGTTGATGTCTTTTTTAAAATGTGGTGCCCAAAACTGGACACAATATTCCAGATGAGGTCTGACCAAAGAGGAGTAGAGGGAAATAATGACTTCACGTGATCTAGACTGTATGCTTCTGTTAATACATCCTAGAATTGCATTTGCCTTTTTTGCTGCTGCATCACACTGTTGACTCATATTCAGTCTGTGATCTATTAGTATACCCAAGTCTTTTTCACATGTGCTGTCACTTAGCCCTATTCCTCCCATTCTATATATGCTTTTTTCATTTTTATTGCCCAGATGTAGTACTTTGCATTTCTCCCTGTTAAAAACCATTCTGTTAGTTGCTGCCCACTTCTCCAGTTTATTTAAATCTTTTTGAATCCTCTCTCTCTCTTCTCTAGTATTAGCTATCCCTCCTAGCTTTGTGTCATCAGCAAATTTAATCAGTTTACCCTCAATTCCTTCATCTAAATCGTTGATAAAGATGTTGAACAATACAGGGCCCAGGACAGAGCCCTGTGGTACCCCACTTGAGACATTCTTCCAACTGGATGTGCAGCCATTTACGACCACTCTTTGGGTCCGATCACTAAGTCAGTTATGGTAAACCCGTGACGCACACTTTGTGAGGTAGACAGTCTCAGGTAAATGTCTGGTTTTTTTTAGGAACTTTTGCCTATCTTTCTTTACCGTATCAATTGGTTCTGTGCACAATTCACAGACTACTACAATCATCTTTTTCACTCTTGCACTTGTATACTATATTATATCTGGAATATTTGTCCATGTTATAGCGCTAGTCTCCCTATCTCTATCACTCGGCAATGAGCACTGATATCTTCTTACTGTTTTAAATCCCCCTAAATTGTCAGCTGCATTCCCTGCCTTGGCTTTGACACAGACTATGAAAGTCCCTAATTATTGGCAGTGCTATACCATGTGATATGATAACTACAAGGCATTATGGGTAAGCCAGCACAGCTGTGTGTGAAGTCATATTTGGTAGCTGATGCAATTTTCTGCAATGTGTAAAATGGCTTCAGGCACCTGTTTGGATATTTGAGCATTACATATTACAAATTGTTCAAATTTGCCAC
The DNA here is from genome assembly GCF_039654945.1 of Dendrobates tinctorius. Taxonomy (NCBI): domain Eukaryota; kingdom Metazoa; phylum Chordata; class Amphibia; order Anura; family Dendrobatidae; genus Dendrobates; species Dendrobates tinctorius. The sequence goes on along the minus strand of NW_027361991.1, from coordinate 811,745 downwards.
AATTCAATAATTTAATAAAATCTGACACAAATTTGAGTCCTCATCTGCAATATTTGACTAACTTGCTCAGCTATAACCCCACAAGGGAAAGTAAAAAACAAGCTCCAGAGACATTCAACTCTATCCCATGGCTGTAATCCTTTGCTTACTTTCGGTAGGGATTAGACCTGTTGAAAGATGTCTAGTTATCTGAATAACACAAGCCACTAACAGAGAAAAAACCTTAGTCCACTACCTCTTGGTGCCTGACTCAACTAACCGTACAAACAGCCAAAACCTGTGTCCAACAGAGCACGCTATGACTCCATCTGCATCAGTATAAGGCCGGGGTCATACTTGCAAGAAACTCGCACGGGTCTCACATCTTAATACCTGGCATTGCCACCGCCACTCGGGACCGGAATGCGCTGCTGCATAGAAATACATGCAGCCGCACACTCCGGTCCCGAGTGTCGGTGGCAATGCCACGTATTAAGATGCAAGACTCGAGCGAGTTTCCTGCAAGTATGACCCCGGCCTAATATTTGACTTTTTCAGTCCATATGCCCAAATTCCATTTTTGTGGGAGTTCAGACATAATCCCCCAGGGAGGCACTGAACATACAGTATAATAAAATCTGATGTGAATGTAGCCTTGGTCAGCATTTTAAATATGTATCCTCAGACCAACCACAAGACTCATTCAAATCCCAAAATTAGACCAAAATGACAGAGGACACACCTCAAACTATAATATACACCAAAATAAAATAGAAGTGTGAAACCAAAATATAATAAAATGAAAAATTTATTAAATACAAAATAAAAAAAAATAGTAAAATAAAATTACATTTGCATAAAGGAACAGAAAATGGACAGAATGAGCTCCAAGAGGTCTACATAGAAAAGATATCTTCATAGACTGGTAACAATGAAATCACATATGATTAGATAGGAAATATAGAGCACAATAGCCACATTACATAGGGATTCCAAAAGAGAAATAATGTGTCAAAATTTAAATGAAACCAAGTGGGTCATGTATATTATTTACATGGAATGTAAAATATTACCAACAGTGGCTGCAAATACTAACAAAAAAGCGTCATAAATATATTGCAAAAATAGAATTTAAAGTGCAATAGTGCAAAGGTAAATTGCAGTGACAGTCAGTAAAATATAAGGTGCAATAGTGCAACAATGGATTGGAGGTATAGGCTTAATGATGCATGTAATAGTGCAAGTGCAAAATGTGCTATCAACTAGCTATATAACCGTAAGTCAAAGCATCCATTATAACTGACCATCACTGAGGAGCATAATTACCATGTAGACCAGACAAGGAGGGGGCCCCGACGCGCGTTTCACTTGTCGCTTCTTCTAGGGGGACGTATGTGATGGTCAGTTATAATGGATGCTTTGACTTATGGTTATATAGCTAGTTGATAGCACATTTGGCACTTGCACTTTTACATGCATCATTAAGCCTATACCTCCAATCCATTGTTGCACTATTGCACCTTATATTTTACTGACTGTCACTGCAATTTACCTTTGCACTATTGCACTTTAAATTCTATTTTTGCAATATATTTATGACGCTATATTGTTAGTATTTGCAGCCACTGTTGGTAATATTTTACATTCCATGTAAATAATATACATGACCCACTGGTTTCATTTAATTTTTGGCACTTTATTTCTCTTTTGGAATCCCTATGTAATGTGGCTATTGTGCTCTATATTTACTATCTAATCATATGTGATTTCATTGTTACCAGTCTATGAAGATATCTTTTTTTATGTAGACCTCTTGGAGCTCATTCTGTCCATTTTCTGTCCCTTTATGGAAATGTAATTTTATTTTACCTTTTTTTTTATTTTGTATTTAATACATTTTTCATTTTATTAGATTTTGGTTTCACACTTCTGTTTTTTTTGGTGTCAACCACAACACTCATGTACAAGAAATCATCACCACATTTATTCGCTCCTCACCCAACCGACTCCAAGACTTCTCCCAATTAGCCCCGATCCTCTGGAATTCTTTGCCCCAACAAGTCCGACTATCAACCACAATCGGATCCTTCAGACAGAACCTGAAAACCCACCTCTTCAAGAAAGCTTACAGCCTGCAATGACCCCGCTACCTCCTCTCTCACTACTACCGGTGACATCACCTCAACCAACACCGGAACTGCTGCAACCCCCCAACCTACTGTCTCCTTCCCCACCATCCTGTAGCATGTAAGGGCAGGGTCCTCCCCCCACTGTATCACTCTGTCATTGTAAGTTTGTTTACTGTAAATGATATCTGTATTTTGTATGTAACCCCTTCTCATGTACAGCACCATGGAATCAATGGCGCTATATAAATAATAATAATAATAATAATAATAATAATAATAATAATAATAATAATAAATGTCTTATACAGACTGTGTAGGTCTTCATAGTGTAAAATCTCACGTTATTATATCACTTTATCAACTTTATTGGTAAGTGGACGAACTTTGTCCAATGTTATAGTCTAGGGAATGACTGATCTTAGATCTCAGATCTTTTTTTTCATTGAGCTAAAGACACGTTATCAAGAATTCTTGTTAGAACCTATTGTCACAAACCTTACAAACTTTTGGTTGCATTGTAAAAAAAAGGGTTTTTTAGGGCTGCATGAAAATTAAGCCACTAAGGAGCTTTATTCTTGAAGGGAAATTGTCAATATGTGCTATAATCCTTAAAATTATTACAAAAGCCATAAAAAATCATAGAATCATAGAATCGTAGAGTTGGAAGGGACCTCCTGGGCCATCTGGTCCAACCCCCTGCTCAAAGCAGGATTCGCTAAATCATCCCAGTCAGATGTCTGTCCAGCCTCTGTTTGAAGACTTCCATTGAAGGAGAACTCACCACTTCTCGTGGCAGCCTGTTCCACTCATTGATCACTCTAACTGTCAAAAAGTTTTTTCTAATATCTAATCTGTGTCTCTTCCCATTCAGTTTCATCCCATTGCTTCTAGTCTTTCCATGTGCAAATGAGAATAAAGTTGATCCTTCTACAATGTGACAGCCCTTTAGATATTTGTAGACAGCTATTAAGTCTCCTCTCAGTCTTCTCTTTTGCAAACTAAACATTCCCAAATCCTGCAACCTTTCCTCATAAGACAGGGTTTGCAGACCGGTCACCATTCTGGTCGCTCTTTTCTGAACTTGCTCCAGTTTGTTGATGTCTTTTTTAAAATGTGGTGCCCAAAACTGGACACAATATTCCAGATGAGGTCTGACCAAAGAGGAGTAGAGGGAAATAATGACTTCATGTGATCTAGACTGTATGCTTCTGTTAATACATCCTAGAATTGCATTTGCCTTTTTTGCTGCTGCATCACACTGTTGACTCATATTCAGTCTGTGATCTATTAGTATACCCAAGTCTTTTTCACATGTGCTGTCACTTAGCCCTATTCCTCCCATTCTATATATGCTTTTTTCATTTTTATTGCCCAGATGTAGTACTTTGCATTTCTCCCTGTTAAAAACCATTCTGTTAGTTGCTGCCCACTTCTCCAGTTTATTTAAATCTTTTTGAATCCTCTCTCTCTCTTCTCTAGTATTAGCTATCCCTCCTAGCTTTGTGTCATCAGCAAATTTAATCAGTTTACCCTCAATTCCTTCATCTAAATCGTTGATAAAGATGTTGAACAATACAGGGCCCAGGACAGAGCCCTGTGGTACCCCACTTGAGACATTCTTCCAACTGGATGTGCAGCCATTTACGACCACTCTTTGGGTCCGATCACTAAGTCAGTTATGAATCCACCTAACAGTTGCCTTGTCCATTCCATACTTAGTCATTTTTTCAATAAGGATTGTATGAGAGACTTTGTCAAATGCTTTGCTGAAGTCAAGATATACTATATCTACAGCATTTCCTTGATCCACCCAATCAGTGATACCGTCATAGAAGGAAATTAAGTTAGTCTGACATGACTTATTAGTTAGAAACCCATGCTGACTCTGTTTAATCACTTCATTCTTATCCAGGTATTGACATACATGTTGTTTAATAATTTGTTCAAAGATCTTTCCTGGTATAGAAGTCAGACTCACCGGCCTATAGTTGCCTGGGTCCACCTTCTTCCCCTTTTTGAAGATAGGAACAACATTTGCTCTTCTCCAGTCTTCTGGCACTTCTCCTGTTCTCCAAGAATTTTCAAAGATTATGGAGAGGGGTTCAAAAATTTCTTCTGCTATCTCCTTCAGTACTCTGGGGTGTAATTCATCTGGACCTGGAGACTTGAATTCATTTAGGTTAGCTAAGTGTTTCCTCACTATCTTTCTGTGTATAGATATCCTGGATTCTTCTATTCCCTTAATATGACAGTGAATAACAGCTGATGTTGCATTTCCTTTCTGAGAGAAAACAGATGCAAAATAGGAATTTAAAAGTTCAGCCTTCTCAACATCCTGTCTTACCATTTCATCATTTTCATCCTGTAAAAATCATATAGCATCTTTGACTTTTCTTTTACTTTTGACATATCCCCAAAATCCTTTATTATTGCTTTTGACATCTCTTGCAAGCCTCAGTTCATTTTCAGCTTTAGCTAATCTGATTTGTGCCCTGCAGGTTCTGCAGACAGCATTATATTCTTCTTTAGATATGCCTCCCTCTTTCCATTTTATAAACATTTTTTTCTTCCTTTTTAGCATGTGCTTAAGTCCTGTGTTCATCCATCCTGGTTTCCTTAAATGCTTCCTATTCTTCCCTCTTTTCAGAATTGTTAACAACTGTGCTTTGAGAATTTCATTTTTCAAGATTTCCCATCCCTCCTGGACATTTTTGTCTTTAAGGATATCCAGCCATTGGATCCCTCCAATTCTCTTTCTGAATCCCTTAAAATCTGCCTTTCTGAAATCTAACCTTGACGTCTGAGTCTTCACAGGTCTTCCACCTCTAGTAATCCAAAATTCTAAAATAGCATGGTCGCTACCTCCTAGGGTCCCAGCCACTTTTACCTCCTCAACCATTTCCTCCCTGTTTATAAGGATTAGATCCAAGGTAGCAGTTCCCCTTGTTTTCTCCCTTACCTTTTGGAAGATAAAGTTGTCAGCAAGAGAGGATAAGAATTTCCTTGACCTGTTAGTTTTGCCTGAGAGAGATTCCCAACAAATGTCTGGATAGTTGAAATCTCCCATGACAACTATGTCATATTTTTTGGAGAACTTGGCCATCTGATGCATAAAGAGTTCATCTATATATTCGGCTTGCACAGGCGGCCTGTAGTAAATGCCTACAATGGTGTCCTTTCCATTGTTCTGTCCTTGTATTCTTACCCAAACAGTTTCCACAGAACTCCCAGTCTCTGAAGCTTCAATCTCTGTGCAGATATATGCGTTTCGAACATACAATGCGACACCCCCTCCTCGTTTATCAAGTCTGTTTCTTGCAAATAAGTTGTATCCTTCTAGTCTTGTATTCCAATCATGTGTATCGTCCCACCAAGTTTCAGTGATTCCAATTACATCATATTTCTTTTCCTGTGTTAGTAGTTCCAATTCTCCTTGTTTGTTGCCCATGCTTTGTGCATTAGTATAGAAACATTTTAGTTTGTGATTGGTTTCTCTTTCTCCAATATTGTTATTAATTAGATTCTTTTGTCTTTGTTCTTCCTTTCCATTTCTAATAGCAGAGTTCTCAATAGCATTTGTCAGGTGTATGGCTTTTTCTGGTCTTTTGCTTCCCTTCCCATGTTGTTCTAGTTTAAAGCTCTCCTTACAAGTGTAGCAAGGCGACTTCCAAATACATGCTTTCCAGTCTTCGTAAGGTGCACCCCATCTCTAGCAAGTAGTCCATCGTATAAGTAGTTCACTCCGTGATCCAGAAATCCAAATCGTTGCTGACGGCACCATCGACGTAGCCACTTGTTCACCTGCAGAATCTTATTCCACCTCCTGGTTCCATGGCCATCCACTGGGAGGATGGAAGAGAAGACCACCTGCGCTCCCAGTTCTTTCACTTTCTTGCCTAAGTCTTCAAAGTCTCTGCAGATGGTTTCCAGGTCGTTTCTTGCGGTGTCATTTGTCCCCACATGTAGTAGCAGGAATGGGTAGTCATCTGTAGGTCTGAAGAGTCCTGATATCCTGTCAGACACATCTTTAATTTTTGCACCTGGAAGACAGCACATTTCTCTTGAAGTTATATCCGGTCTGCAGATAGCGGCCTCTGTTCCTCTCAGCAGGGAATCCCCCATGACCACCACTCTCCGTTTCTTCTTCACAACATTTTTCTTTCTCCATCCAGGAGGACTCTGAGGGCGTACAAGGTTGCTGTTTGTTGGCAAAGTCTTATCCTGATGTATTTCTTCATCATTTTCCTGCGTGAGAGCCTGGTACTGGTTTCTGAGCAGTATGGGTGCTGACTGCCTCCTGATCCTCCTGCTTCTCTGGGTCACATGTCTCCATTCCTCTGTTTCTTCAGGTGCACTTCGAATTTATTCTCTTTCTGTAACATGAAGAGATAATTCTGCTCTGTCCAAGAACTCTTCACCTTCCTTAATGATCTTCAACGTAGCCAACCTCTCTTCGAGATTTTGCAACTTTTCCTCCAACAGGGACACAAGCTTGCATTTGTGGCATGTGAAGTTTGGCTTTTCCACTGGTAAATCTGTGAACATGTAGCAAGAAATGCAGCTCACCAAATGGCTCCTGGCCTCTTCCATCTTGAGATTTCTTAAAAACGATGAAAGATGAGCCAAATTTCGTTGAGCTCGCGGAGACTCTTCACTTATCCCAGAAGGCACTGGGAATATGCAAATGATCTCCTCAAGACTCTTCCCCTGGTTTAACTATAGGAGTCTTGTAATGCTGTAAATAAAACATATAGAGCAAAGAATAAATGAATACACCTTAAAGGGAAGGTGCCGCAATTTTATATAATTTGCAAAAAAAGAGTAAGTAACAAAACATGTTGTTAAAGCAAATGTTGTACTAACCAGGATTTATGGTTTGTTTGTAATAATGTTTTAATGTAGCCACTGGGCACTGCCATCTTGATTTGCAGATCTGTGGAGGACTCATACAGTCTGCAAATATGGCCGTCCCTGGACATAGGAGACTGTGGACGGCTCCCGACCCCACCATGCAGCCTCATTAGCAGAGAACTGGGCACGCCCCTGTGGGCTGCACCATTCACTGCTGTAGGTGTGGCTGGGCGCCATTTTACTGTAGCCCAGTGCTATCTGCTGAGCTCCACTTTCTGCACCGTGCTTCCTGCTCCAGCTCCACTGTCCTCCTGCTCTGTCTCCGCCTCCTCACACACAGCCCCAGTGATCTCCGGTAATCTGACACCTTTGCTTTTATGGCTGTCTGAGGAGGACAGTGACATATACAGCCCATAGTCTAGTGTATAATTGGGGGGGGCTGGAAGTTTCACCAGTGTGGGCATATCTGTAATACTGTCTCCTGTGATACTGCCTGCTGAGCCGTGTATCTAATCCTCTCCTGTGTGATACTGCCTGCTGAGCCGTGTATCTAATCCTCTCCTGTGTGATACTGACTGCTGAGCCATGTATCTAATCCTCTCTTGTGTGATACTGTCTGCTGAGCCGTGTATCTAATCCTATCCTGTGTGATACTGACTGCTGAGCCGTGTATGTAATCCTATCCTGTGTGATACTGACTGATGAGCTGTGTATCTAATCCTCTCCTGTGTGATACTGACTGCTGAGCCGTGTATCTAATCCTCCCCTGTGTGATACTGACTGCTGAGCCATGTATCTAATCCTATCCTGTGTGATACTGACTGCTGAGCCGTGTATCTAATCCTCTCATGTGTGATACTTTCTGCTGAGCCGTGTATCTAATCCTATCCTGTGTGATACTGTCTGCTGAGCCATGTATCTAATCCTATCCTGTGTGATACTGACTGCTGAGCTGTGTATCTAATCCTATCCTGTGTGATACTGACTGCTGAGCCGTGTATCTAATCCTATCCTGTGTGATACTGACTGCTGAGCTGTGTATCTAGTCCTATCCTGTGTGATACTGACTGCTGAGCCGTGTGTCTAATCCTATCGTGTGCGATACTGACTGCTGAGCCGTGTATCTAATCCTATCCTGTGTGATACTGACTGCTGAGCCGTGTATCTAATCCTATCCTGTGTTATACAGTATGCGTTATGTATTATACATTTTATGCAGGGGGCATTTATGCACATGTAATCGAAGTACATGTATCAAAGTACTACTGGCAGTTATAACATGGATGAATGTGACACGCATCTCTATTCTCTTCATACAGGCAACCAGCTTTTCCAATCTCTGCTCTGAATCCACTCCTGTGTCTCCATTCAATGTCAGCAAGCAGTTAATCCTGAATGCTATGTGTTTTCAACTCTGCAAGCTTATATCTGGTAACCAGCTTTTCCAATCTCTGCTCTGAATCCACTCCTGTGTCTCCATTCAATGTCAGCAAGCAGTTAATCCTGAATGCTATGTGTTTTCAACTCTGCAAGCTTATATCTGGTATATAGTTTTTTTTTTCAACTTACTCTGCTTGTCCCCTTATGTTGTGAGGTCAGGAAACTTTTCAAAGTGCTTTATGATCCATGTAGTGCTGGACATGTGTTTATTTGACCACAACAATTTATTGGGTCCTGGTGTCTCAATTTAGTGTGATTGATTAACGAGAAGAGAGAGAGCAAAAAAAAAAATCTTAGCCTTAACCTCCTATATATTCAGACCTAGCTAAGGGGAGCATTTATGCACATGTAATCGAAGTACATGTATCAAAGTACTACTGGCAGTTATAACATGGCAGTTAGACAGGTAAGACATTTATATACATCTACTCCCTGTACATTAGGAGTAAAACAAATATATACCATATGCATTTGTGTAATTTTTATCCTGGCCGCTGCATTCACACACATCCACTGCCCTGGCATGAACTCTCTACACTCCATCCATATCGGCTCCTCGCTCCTTTCCTCTCCTATGTATAGCACTCACGCTCTTTTCACATTGTTAAATTGCACAGATCCAGTCAGTCCAACCATTCAACATCAGAGACGCTCTCACAAATCACTTAACCATCTGCTCACTCTTTCTATCCTCCTTCTCCTAGTCGCAGGAGACAAACTCCCAACCCTGGTCCCCCATGTTATAGAAAGTCAAACCCCCCGTCTGCTACACTTAGAAACCCCTCTAATCTTATTAATATTCCCTGCATGCCATCTGTCTCTCTTAATTGTGCACTTTGGAATTCGCGCTCAGTGTGTAACAAACTCTCCTTCATCCGTGACTTTTTCCTTTCTAATTCTCTTAACCTCCTGGCTCTTACGGAAACCTGGATCCAGCAGTCAGACACTACCGCTGCTGCTGCTCTTTCATACGGGGGGCTACACTTCTCTCATACCCCAAGATCAGACAGTAGAGCAGGTGGAGGCGTTGGTCTGCTCCTATCACCAAAATGTACCTTTCAGGTTATCCCTCAAGTTCCGTCACTAGTCTTCCCTTCTTTTGAGGTCCATGCCGTCAGACTCTACACCCCCTTCTCCATGCGAGTGGCGGTGGTGTATCGTCCTCCCGGCCCCTCCCATCAGTTCCTGGATCATTTTGCCACTTGGCTTCCACATTTTCTCTCCTGTGACATCCCTACCCTCATCATGGGAGATTTCAACATCCCCATTGCTCTTCCCCTCTCCCCATCTGCTACTCACCTTTTATCTCTAACCTCCTCATTTGGCCTTTCGCAGCTTATTAATTCTCCAACGCATGAAGACGGAAACTCCCTCGACTTGGTCTTCTCTCGGCTTTGTGCAGTGTATGATTTTGCAAACTCCCCTCTCCCGCTCTCTGACCACAATCTTCTTTCATTCTCTATCAAGAACTGCCAGGCCGCTCAGGTCACCCCCACTGTCCATACTTATAGAAACATACAGGCCATTAACACCCAGAAACTTATGAAGAACTTGCAGTCTTCATTGGCCCCTATCACCTCCCTCTCATGTCCTGATTCTGCATTGAAGCATTACAATGAAACACTTCAAAGTGCCCTGGATGAATTTGCACCCCCTATAAATAGAACACCATGACGCAGACGGCGACAGCCCTGGCACACGGTGCAAACACGTTTCCTGCAGCGGTGCTCCACGTGCGCCGAACGACTGTGGAGAAAATCCAATCTACACGAAGATTTCATCCATTATAAGTTTATGCTTAGAACATACAACACTGCCCTTCACCTCTCAAAACAAATCTATTTCAACACCCTCATCACCACACTGTCCAATAAACCGAAACGTCTCTTTGACACTTTTCATTCTCTACTCAATCCAAGAGTACAGGCCCCAACCACGGAGCTCCGAGCTGACGATCTGGCCAATTACTTCAAAGAAAAAATTGACCAGATTCGACAGGAAATTATCTCCCAATCACCTCATACCATGCACTATCCTCCCTCCCCCACTGCATCTAGCTCACTCTCTGATTTTGAACCAGTCACAGAAGAAGAAGTAAGAAGGCTCCTTGCATCTTCTCGCCCAACTACTTGCACCAGTGACCCATTTCCGTCACATCTCCTTCAGTCCCTGTCCCCTGCTGTCACCCCTCACCTAACTAAAATATTTAACCTCTCTCTCTCTTCTGGTATTTTTCCCTCCTCATTTAAGCATGCCATCATACATCCACTACTTAAAAAACCATCCCTCGATCAAAACTGTGCCGCTAACTATAGACCTGTCTCTAATCTTCCCTTCATGTCTAAACTCCTGGAACGTCTGGTCCACTCCCGTCTTATCCGCTATCTCTCAGAACACTCTGTTCTCGACCCTCTCCAATCCGGTTTCCGCTCTTTACACTCCACTGAAACTGCCCTCACCAAAGTCTCTAATGATCTGCTAACAGCTAAATCAAATGGTCACTACTCCATGCTAATTCTCTTGGATCTCTCTGCAGCATTCGACACTGTGGATCATCAGCTCCTCCTCACTATGCTCCGTTCCATTGGCCTCAAGGACACCGTTCTCTCCTGGTTCTCCTCCTATCTCTCCGACCGCTCCTTTACTGTATCTTTTGCCGGTTCCTCCTCCTCTCACCTTCCCCTTACTGTTGGGGTCCCCCAAGGATCAGTTCTAGGCCCCCTCCTCTTCTCCTTGCACACTGCCCCTATTGGTCAAACAATCAGTAGATTTGGTTTCCAGTACCATCTCTATGCTGACGACACCCAATTATACGCTTCTTCTCCTGACATCACGCCTGCCCTTCTAGAAAACACCGGCGATTGTCTAAACGCTGTGTCTAACATCATGTCCTCACTATATCTGAAACTGAACCTGTCAAAGACTGAACTCCTGGTGTTTCCTCCCTCTACTAATGTACCTATACCCGACACTGCCATTTCTGTGTGTGGTTCCACTATTACTCCCCAGCAACAGGCCCGCTGTCTTGGGGTCATACTTGATTCCGAGCTTTCCTTTGCCCCCCCCCATTCAATCAGTGGCTCGCTCTTGTCATCTGCACCTCAAAAACATTTCTAGAATTCGACCTTTTCTTACTTTTGACTCTGCAAAAACTCTTACTGTTTCTCTTATTCATTCTCGTCTGGACTATTGTAACTCTCTTCTAATCGGTCTCCCTCTTACCAAACTCTCCCCTCTCCAATCTGTCTTGAATGCTGCAGCCAGGATAATATTCCTCACCAATCGTTACACCGATGCCTCTACCTTGTGCCAGTCATTACACTGGCTACCCATCCACTCCAGAATTCAGTATAAACTTATTACCCTCACCCACAAAGCCCTCCATGGCTCAGCACCACCCTACATCTCCTCCCTTGTTTCAGTATACCACCCTACCCGCGCCCTCCGTTCTGCTGATGACCTGAGGTTAGCATCCTCAATAGTCAGAACCTCCCACTCCCGTCTCCAAGACTTTACACGCGCCGCGCCAATTCTTTGGAATGTACTTCCCAGGTCAATACGATTAGTCCCCAATCCCCAAAATTTTAAGCGTGCCCTGAAAACGCATTTATTCAGACTGGCCTATCGCCTCAACACATTAACCTAATCTATCCCAGTGTGGCACAGCCAAAAGTTTTACCATAACCAGGTTCCCCGCATCATGTTCCCACATGCTTTATGCCTCCATTAGCCCTCTGTGTCTGTACTGTTACACACTTAACATTATGGCTGGTCCATACAATCAGGGCAACTGTTACCACCCACCTTTCGTGTCTACCTCTTTCCTCATAGACTGTAAGCTTGTGAGCAGGGCCCTCACTCCTCTTGTTATTTGTTATAATCTACTGTATGTGATTATTGTTATACTGTAATGTCTATTGTCTGTACAAATCCCCTCTGAAATGTAAAGTGCTGCGGAATATGTCGGCGCTATAGAAATAAAATTTATTATTATTATTATTATTATTATTATTATTATTATTATTATGCTGAGCCGTGTATCTAATCCTATCCTGTGTGATACTGTCTGCTGAACCGTGTATCTAATCCTCTCCTGTGTGATACTGTCTGCTGAGCTGTGTATCTAATCCTATCCTGTGTGATACTGACTGCTGAACCGTGTATCTAATCCTCTCATGTGTGATACTGTCTGCTGAGCCGTGTATCTAATCCTCTCCTGTGTGATACTGACTGCTGAGCCGTGTATCTATTCCTATTCTGTGTGATACTGTCTGCTGAGCCGTGCATCTAATCCTCTCCTGTGTGATACTGACTGCTGAACCGTGTATCTAATCCTCTTGGGTGATACTGACTGCTGAACCGTGTATCTAATCCTCTCCTTTGTAACACTGACTGCTGAGCCGTGTTTCTAATCCTCTCCTGTGTGACACTGACTGCTGAACCGTGTATCTAATCCTCTCTTGTGTGATACTGACTGCTGAGCTGTGTATCTAATCCTATCCTGTGTGATATTGTCTGCTGAGCCGTGTATCTAATCCTCTCCTGCGTGATACTGTCTGCTGAGCCGTGTATCTAATCCTATCCTGTGTGATACTGTCTGCTGAGCTGTGTATCTAATCCTATCCTGTGTGATACTGACTGCTGAACCGTGTATCTAATCCTATCCTGTGTGATACTGTCTGCTGAGCCGTGTATCTAATCCTATCCTGTGTAATACTGACTGCTGAACCGTGTATCTAATCCTATCCTGTGTGATACTGTCTGCTGAGCTGTGTATCTAATCCTATCCTGTGTGATACTGACTGCTGAACCGTGTATCTAATCCTCCCCTGTGTGATACTGACTGCTGAACCGTGTATCTAATCCTATCCTGTGTGATACTGTCTACTGAGCTGTGTATCTAATCCTATCCTGTGTGATACTGACTGCTGAACCGTGTATCTAATCCTCCCCTGTGTGATACTGACTGCTGAGCCATGTATCTAATCCTATCCTATGTGATACTGTCTGCTGAGCCATGTATCTAATCCTCTCCTGTGTGATACTGACTGCTGAGCCATGTATCTAATCCTATCCTGTGTGATACTGTCTGCTGAGCCATGTATCTAATCCTATCCTGTATGATACCGTCTGCTGAGCTGTGTATCTAATCCTTCCCTGTGTGATACTGACTGCTGAGCCGTGTATCTAATCCTCTCCTGTGTGATACTGACTGCTGAGCTGTGTATCTAATCCTCCCCTGTGTGATACTGCCTGCTGAGCCGTGTATCTAATCCTCTCCTGTGTGATACTGACTGCTGAGCTGTGTATCTAATCCTCCCCTGTGTGATACTGCCTGCTGAGCCGTGTATCTAATCCTCTCCTGTGTGATACTGACTGTTGAGCTGTGTATCTAATCCTCTCCTGTGTGATACTGTCTGCTGAGCCGTGTACCTAATCCTCTCCTGTGTGATACTGTCTGCTGAGCTGTGTATCTAATCCTATCCTGTGTGATATTGTCTGCTGAGCCGTGTATCTAATCCTCCCCTGTGTGATACTGTCTGTTGAGCTGTGTATCTAATCCTCTCCTGTGTGATACTGACTGCTGCACCGTGTATCTAATCCTCTCATGTGTGATACTGTCTGCTGAGCCGTGTATCTAATCCTATTCTGTGTGATACTGTCTGCTGAGCTGTGTGTCTAATCCTATCCTGTGTGATACTGACTGCTGAACCGTGTATCTAATCCTCTCCTTTGTGATACTGACTGCTGAGCCGTGTATCTAATCCTCTCCTGTGTGACACTGACTGCTGAACCATGTATCTAATCCTCTCCTGTGTGATACTGACTGCTGAGCCGTGTATCTAATCCTATCCTGTGTGATATTGTCTGCTGAGCCGTGTATCTAATCCTATCCTGTGTGATACTGTCTGCTGAGCCATGTATCTAATCCTATCCTGTGTGATACTGTCTGCTGAGCTGTGTATCTAATCCTATCCTGTGTGATACTGACTGCTGAACCGTGTATCTAATCCTCCCCTGTGTGATACTGACTGCTGAGCCATGTATCTAATCCTATCCTGTGTGATAATGACTGCTGAGCTGTGTATCTAATCCTATCCTGTGTGATACTGTCTGCTGAGCCATGTATCTAATCCTCTCCTGTGTGATACTGTCTGCTGAGCCGTGTATCTATTCCTATCCTGTGTGATACAGTCTGCTGAGCCGTGTATCTAATCCTCTCCTGTGTGATACTGACTGCTGAACCGTGTATCTAATCCTCTCCTGTGTGATACTGTCTGCTGAGCCGTGTATCTTCCTATCCTGTGTGATACAGTCTGCTGAGCCGTGTATCTAATCCTCTCCTGTGTGATACTGACTGCTGAACCGTGTATCTAATCCTCTCCTTTGTGATACTGACTGCTGAGCCGTGTATCTAATCCTCTCCTGTGTGATACTGACTGCTGAACCGTGTATCTAATCCTCTCCTGTGTGATACTGTCTGCTGAGCCGTGTATCTAATCCTCTCCTGTGTGATACTGACTGCTGAACCGTGTATCTAATCCTCTCCTGTGTGATACTGTCTGCTGAGCCGTGTATCTTCCTATCCTGTGTGATACAGTCTGCTGAGCCGTGTATCTAATCCTCTCCTGTGTGATACTGACTGCTGAACCGTGTATCTAATCCTCTCCTGTGTGATACTGACTGCTGAGCTGTGTATCTAATCCTCTCCTGTGTGATACTGACTGCTGAACCGTGTATCTAATCCTGTCCTGTGTGATACTGTCTGCTGAGCCGTATATCTAATCCTATTTTGTGTGATACTGACTGCTGAGACGTGTATCTAATCCTCTCCTGTGTGATACTGACTGCTGAGCCATGTATCTAATCCTATCCTGTGTGATACTGACTGCTGAGCCGTGTATCTTATCCTCTCCTGTGTGATACTGACTGCTGAACCGTGTATCTCATCCTCTCCTGTGTGATACTGTCTGCTGAGCTGTGTATCTATTCCTATCCTGTGTGATACTGTCTGCTGAGCCGTGTATCTAATCCTCTCCTGTGTGATACTGTCTGCTGAGCTGTGTATCTAATTCTCTGCCGTGTGATGCTGCTCTCCTGAAATACTCTGTGCTGCTGTCACCCTGCTGGTTTTATGTGTGATCTACATGGTGGTATTGTGTATGATCTATATGGCGGCATTGTGTGTGAAGTATATGGCGGTATTATTTGTGATCTGCTAAAAGGGGACCCATTCTAGGGTGGTTCTGGCTGAGCACCTGCACACGGGTCAGGGGTAATAGGTGCAGTCAGGGGAGGGCTGGTGAAGCAGCTGAAGAGAGGGGTCTCATTTTTATCATTACTGTATGGCTCCATTCCCCCCCAGCCTGCTTCCCAGCGTCACCCTGGACTGCGCCTGTCGCCTCGCTTTCACACATCGCCAGGACAGGATCTGAGGAGGGGAATGGGGTCTCTGCATGCAAAGTCTGGATCAGAACAGGCCATCAATCAGCAGAAATGTTTCCTGGATTTCTGTGGTGCTGTCACCCTGCTCCTCCCCCATTATCTCCCTCTGTGCCCCCCATAGACCAGCACACTGCTCTCCTGAAATACTCTGTGCTGCTGTCACTCTGCTCCCTCTACCATATATCTCTCTGTGTGCCCCCCATAGACCAGCACACTGCTCTCCTGAAATACTGTGTGCTGCTGTCACTCTGCTCCCTCTACCATATATCTCTCTGTGTGCCCCCCATAGACCAGCGCACTGCTCTCCTGAAATACTCTGTGCTGCTGTCACCCTGCTCCCTCCCCCATATATCTCCCTCTGTGCCCCCCATAGACCAGCACACTGCTCTCCTGAAATACTCTGTGCTGCTGTCAACCTGCTCCCTCCGCCATATATCTCCCTCTGTGCCCCCCATAGACCAGCACACTGCTCTCCTGAAATACTCTGTGCTGCTGTCACCCTGCTCCTCCACCATATATCTCCCTCTGTGCCCCCCATAGACCAGCACACTGCTCTCCTGAAATACTCTGTGCTGCTGTCACTCTGCTCCCTCTACCATATATCTCTTTCTGTGCCCCCCATAGACCAGCACACTGCTCTCCTGAAATACTCTGTGCTGCTGTCACCCTGCTCCCAGAATCCTTGCTGCCTGCCATCCTCGGTGACCAAAGACCCCATTCCTCTCCTCAGATCCCATCCTGGCGATGTGTGAAAGCGAGGCGACAAGGGCCTGATATATGGAGGAAGGAGCAGGGTGACAGCAGCATAGAGTATTTCAGGAGAGCAGTGTGCGGGTCTATGGGGGGCACAGAGGGAGATGTATGGGGGAAGGAGCAGGGTGACAGCAGCACAGAGTATTTCAGGAGAGCAGTGCGCTGGTCTATGGGGGGCACAGAGGGAGATATATGGGGGAGGGAGCAGGGTGACAGCAGCACAGAGTATTTCAGGAGAGCAGTGTGCTGGTCTGTGGGGGGCACCCTGTTCGGTGCCAGGGATTGTACATAGAGCGCTGTGTTTTATACACATGGATGGACCGTCTGCTTGTCTGCTCCACAGAAATCCAGGAAACATGTCTGCTGATTGATGGCCTGTTCTGATCCAGACTTTACATGCAAAGACAGTCAGTAACTTTTTCAGGCCCCATCACAATGGCTGCTCACTGTGTTCCTAGATGTCATCCTCTCTTTTCCCTTACCAAGCACCCAGTAGGGGAGGAGAGGAGTGACACCACACCCATGCCAGCAGATTCCGCCCATACAGTGTCCATTTTAGGGCATGATCATATATCAAAATTAAACATCATGGACACTGTACGCCCATAATTACTGCAGGACAGTAATGTGAGCTAGTTGTACACTAGGTTTTTGTGCCAAATTTCAGTATCTGCTCCCCCTAGTGTTAACAAGTGGAAATGCCAAACTTTTTAAAATTATTTTTCATATTTTATAAAATTAAAAACAAATGATAATATTTTTTAAGAAAATGTAAACATTAATTCTTTAAATTTTTTCAATTGCTGAAACAATTTTTTTGGGATGGCACCTTCCCTTTAAGGTTATATTCTTGTGAAATCTCATTCACTTAATAAAATTGAACTGTATACACACTGTTTATTTAGATGTACATTGATGAGCATAAATGAGTACACCAAACAGATTTGTCAAAAAGCCCTTAGCTTCTTTTCAGAATCAACATTTTCTATTGGGTACTATACTACAAAAGACTCCCACAAACACACAAATGTCGTCCGTTGATTGCAAACAAGATTTGTATTTGTGCACACCTAAAAAGATAATTTTCCTAACAAATTAATTCAAGACCACCTTCGAAAATTGAGAACACTCCAACTAAAGTCTTGAAGCAAAGTTAAAGTTTAGATTTAAAAATTCTACTTAACAAGAAATAAACCTTAAATAAATCTAATTATTCATTACATCAGTGTCCAGCAGACAGTTGGCGATAAAAAGGAAATACTTAACAAAGAAAATCCCTTTCCATTTTATACTGTCAGCAATGGAACCACATGGAAGAGAAATGTCACAAGACCAGTGGAAGAAAATATATTCTCTACACAAGTAATGCGCAAACTATTACTTGTACTCTATATTGGATTCAAGCAGTAGCGCTCAGGTAGAGATGAACAAATATATTCACAGAACGTTGGTCCAGTGAATATTCCATGGCGACTGAATTGGAGTTCGGCGAACTAGTGATGAGCAAACACACTCAGATATGGTCTTATATGAGTATTCTCGGGTGCTAATCGAGTGTCTTTGGCGTGCTCAAAAAATATGTTCAATTACACACACTTGTATGTCTTGCGGCTGTTTGACAGTCACAATACATGCATGGATTACCTAACTAACATGCAATCCCTGCATGTGTTGCAGCAGTCAAACAACCATGAGACATGCAGGCGAGGGGGCTTGAACATATTTTAGCCCTTTTTTATGGATATCAGTTCCTTGCAGGTAGAGGCGAGGCAATGAATTTACAGAACCTTTGTTCCAGTGGCTGCTGAATGGGAACCATGAGAATCACCTCGTACCTGACGACATCCATGGCCACTATTTTGCTAAGCATGGCGCCATCATTGTAGAGTGATGCACACATATTTGCCCTAGACAGGCTAATCAAATGTGGAGTTTCGGATGTCATCATGTAAGAGGTGGTTCAGTAGCCACTAAAGATTGACCAGGCCGCTTTACCAGCGTTTTGTGAATATACACTATTTTCTCATTTCTATCTCCAGGGCTACAGCTTATATTCAACATAGAATACAAGTAATAGATGAATTATGAACTGATATATAACCAAATCATCTAATTACCAAAAAATATATTGAGAAACTAACATGTAAGGTGGCGAGGATACTGTTTATGTCCAATTGAAATTTGACTCATTGCTCAAAAATATTTTGTAAACTTATACATTGTCTTCGGCTCAGCGTCAATGATCTTCTCGTACCTCTGTGGCACCTCTCCGGTGTAGGACCTTGTCCTTCTCGTAAGACATTAAACTTTATCCATTCAGAACCAACTGATTTATTATGTTTATTGGTTTATTCTCTGCTTGGCTCAATATAGACCAGTGTGATTATTTGTATTACAGTACATGTATGTGCGTCACAGGTTTGATGTCTTATCATAAAGAAAATGCTGATATCCATAGGAATGCATAAATGACAAAAAGTGATCAGATAAAACAGGATCTTGAAAAGAAAAGTGATTTTGATCACTGGAAATTGACGTAAAAGAACAGACTGCTCCAGTTTATGGGTGCAATGTTGAAAGAGCAAAGAAAAACAGTGAGCATGATGTTCCTCCATTGGCTTAAGGATTACTAATATCTTTTTAATTGTCCAGAAGTAGATATAGCTATTGTCATGCTAGGGACGCGACTAGCTTAGTTAGCCTACGCTCCCACGTCACAAGGCCACGATGATGTGGGGCGTGCATCCCAGGTGGTAATGGAATGTGGACCCACTAGACCACAAAGGGGGACCCGGGCCTACCCGGACAAGGGAAGGGCAGGGACTGGGGTCTGTGGCAGCTGGGCATGTGGACAAGGTGGTGTCATGCAGGACTAGATAACACCACACAACTTCAGGCAAGAAGAAACATAAAGTTTGCTACATAAAGTTGTCATACAGAGCACAAGACAAAACAATGCCAGGCTTCCGATTCTGCACATTAAGCAAGGGGGAACATCACAGGTCTCCAGGTGTCAGACGATGGCAGGAGGTCATCATGGAGACTCCCCAGAAACATGGAGGAGGAACTTGTCCAGAAACACGAGCGGGACCGACTCTGAAACATGGGCTGGACCACCAGGACCACAGACTGGATATCAAGACACTGGCTGAACATAGGGACACAGGCAAGACACGGACAGCACAGGTCCAGGAACATCGACATGGCAGCTTAGGTCATCGGCTGGTCAGACCCAGGACTCACAGGTAGAGCCATCACCAGGAAACAAGACTGGAGACTCCCTAGGAACGCGGAGGTGGAGCCCATCCAGAAATATGAATGGGACCGACTCTGAAGCACCGGCTGGACCACCAGGACCAAGGACTTGATATCTGGACACATGCTGGACACGGCTCCAGACAGAGAATGCCAGAACCCATGCAGGACATCAGAGACACCGGCAGGACATCAGGAACACCAGCTGGACATTGAGCAGTGGTTGTCAGGCTCCAGGCACAAGACAGCGGTCGTCAGGCTCCAGGCACCAGACAGCGGTCACCAGACATCAGACATGACATAGAAAGGAATTCAAGCGGTATGATGCAAGCACCGCAAGATCAAACCCAAACTGGACGGAGCTAGCACCGCATAATAAGCTGAGTACAGTGTAGTAGATGCTCAGCAGGAACACCAGACTCCATCTTCAAAATAGAAACACAGGTTAATCTTCAAGACACAGGTCTCTAGAAATTCACAGTCACTGGGTACATGGTACAAGACACAGAATGACTTCAAGAATATCACACAGCAGGAATACACATTCAAGGGTAAAGACTTTGGTATCAACATATAGGCAGGATGGGTCCAGGAACAAAGATATCAGCTTTCCCAGAACTGATAGCAGGCAGAACAGGAGCTGAAGACAAGGCAAACCAGAAGCAACATGGAGGACCAAACACACATGGCTAGGTTCTGCCACCTAATGAGAATCTATGGCCATCCCAACAGGGAAGAGGAAATTTATATAGGAGCTGCCCCTCAGCAATAGACTGGGGACAGCAATTCAAGCACACACACTGCCCCTAAGCGGGGAATATGTGGCTGCGTGCACCCTAACCACAGACAGAAACCAGTGCAGCATAGCCAGCACAGGAACTGAGGCCTAGGGCATGTGGCAGCGGCTGCAAGCCTGGACACACATGAAAAGTCATGCACCAGCTGCAGAGGACCTCACAACCCGTAAATAGCTTCCACAGCGCCAGCCAGGGACTGCACACACAGATGGTCATGCAGCGGAGCAAAGACTCTACAACACATGTACAGCTACGCAGCAGGGCAGGGAATTGAGCATCATCCATACAGGTGACAGACAACAGTATCCCAGCTGATTAGGGAGAAAGGAGCAAAAGTTAAGAGCACAGACATGCAGAGTAATGCCGGGGAAGCAAGGCACAAACACACCAGCGTTACAGCTATATACTTGTCTATGTGAGACTCCCAACATGAAAAGAAGTTTTCTGGAAGATGAGGTCCCTTATCTAGCTAAAGGAAGCTATTCTAGATCAGAGATGGGTGAGCCTGAACAGTAAAGTTCGGAGTCTGTATCGAACCCCTACTGTTCGGGCACGGACACCAAACTTGGATTTGACTGAGAAGAGTAATAGTGCTGTATATGACTGTGGTAGACACTGACACTATACTACATATAAAAATACACAGGCTTAAAGGAAATAAAAGTTCAGGGGAGACCTCTTTTAAGGGTTGGTCCATTTTTAGAAAAGTGGTCTCCAAATGATCAGATACTAGCAAAAAGAAACAATTACAAAATTACAAATAGTAATTATCCTCCCCGTATCCAGCGCTGCTCTCTGCCACTGCTCTTGACTTTGTATTTTGGCGTCAACGGTAACATCTCTTTGACAAACGCTCATCCACGCTGCACCCAATCACTAAGCTCAGCCGATCTGCTGTTGTGGACGGCACAAGACATAAAGCTCTTTGATTGACTGCAACGGTGATGTGTGCTGTTGACTTGATGTCACCATTGCAGCCAAATCAAAAATGGGTCAGTGGTGAGGTGTAGGCACTGGAATCAGGGTGGGTAAGCATTTTTAGTATTTGTTCTCTTTTAAAGTATCTGATTGGGAACCACTTCTCTAAAAGTGAAAAACTTCTTGAAACTTGGTTTCAACTACCTTAAAACAATTTCTAAATGGCTCAAGGCTGGTTGAAAAGTAAAAAAAAAAGTAGATATTGCCCTATCAGACTGGTGCTTCTTCTCTGTACTCTGCACTCTGTTCCCTGCTCGTCTTTTGGTTTCTTCTTTTGGCATGGGATGTCATGTAAATTTTGCAGTTTTTCAGTGGGCACAAATCGGCTACAGCCTTAATATTCCATCTGGACTGGTAGAAAGATTGTTCCTTCCATCTAGGACAGAAACTGACATCTGTAACCACTCAAGACAATAAGTGGGTCAGGAGACAGGTGGGGGACACTGAATGGCATACAGAGGAACGGCACCAGGGTGGTAGATGAGTATCCATTTTAATTTTTGTTTTACAACCACCATTAAACCTGCTGTGGTTCAATGGAAGGAGATGCCAACAACAGGGCACGGGATCGGCGGATCCAACTCCGAGGCATGCACTGCATGGTTAAGTGATCATAAGTATGCGATTTGCATGTATACAATCATGTACCCACTAGACATGAGTGACCTCGTACAATACACCATTGGCTCAGTAAGACTGTGCTTTAAATCTTCACCTGAAAAAGTCCTGCTTACTGAGCTGCAATGCTTGTTATTTTGGAAAGTTTTAGTGAGAACAGGATTCTTGTCTCTGAATAGCGTAACCGGATTGAAGACACATTTGTGCTCATTGTCATCCTGTACAGTTATCAGCAAAGGTTATAACACTTGTAGGGATTCGACTCGCTTAGGTGCAGCGGGAGACAAACATGAGGCACGTTCCTTTAAAATTTCACCAGGTTTATTACTCCATAAACCATAGACAGCATAACACTGAAATGTAACCTTCACTTCAGGCAAAGGAACAGAAATGTCCGTGGCTTCAGACTCGGACTGAGAGTCTCAGCACATGCTGGGAGCTGTAGTCCTCCCCATATACACTCTCTGTAGTGTCCCACCTGGACACATGGAAGTCTGTCCACACTCAGACAGACTCCCTCACACTCTCACATGTGCCAAACACCTCAATTTCATAGCCCTGTAACCACACCCAAAGGGGATCACATGGCTATGACATCACTAAAGGTTGTATAGACACACACAGGCTTCCCTGACACAGTGTAACAGAAAGATCAGCAGTACCTCTGCTGATCAATACACCCTGGAGCCTGCATCCCAAGGCCACCCACCTTGAGACCCATAATGGTCATTTAGGACCCTGCTCCTGTTACCACACTGAATGTGCCTGTACACCTGTCCTGGGACACCCACACAGCGCCCCCTAGCTGACATAGTGGTAACTACACCACATACCTCCCCCCTCTGTTCAAACTTGTGGGGTTGAACACATGACATCACCCAGGGATCTTGAGACCTGGCACCCATGTCACCTTGCCCTACCAGTCGGGAGGACCATCTCCGTTTGTTTCGGTAGTCATACTGCATATTTACATTAGGCCTCCCCTGCCCCCAGTGGTCAGTATCTCGGCCTTGGGCTTTGGCCTTCCCGTGAATGTCCATCAGTGTGACCAGAAACTCTTTAGTCTCCACCTGTCTGCAGTGCGTTCCGTCACCCGACCTTTCTCTCACTAGCTGACTCTCCCGGTTCATATGGTCATGAGTCCCACGTCCAGTTGGGCTAACTGGCTGGTCTGACCCTCTGTCGCTACATCCACCACCGGGTCTCGTGCCTATGCTACTAAGATTAGAACTGCCACTTGCGGACTCTCGACATTCTTGCCTTCGACTACCTGTCCTTTCATTCCTTGGAGGATCCCTTCGGGTCCTTACACCTTGGGTTGGAGGTGGACGCCACCTGACGTTCTCTATCTGCTCATTCATCTGCAGTCGATCCTGTCTTAGCTGCTCAATCTCCTTCAGGTACGCTACCCGATATTCCAGGAGCATGCGAAGCTTCCCAATGCTTTCCACCGAACCAACCACAATGACAGGAACCATGTCATCTTCAATAACGACTTGGATTTCACCAGCAGGTGGGATCCTCACTCTCTTCACACAGGATCGATTCACCATCTCCTGCATCACCTTTCCAAGTCTGCCAACGACTTTCCCCACCAGATTTCTGGGTACCGGAATTATGTCTTCCACAAAGCCCAGCCGACTTTGTGCTTCCCTTGCAAGCTCCAGACGTCGAGCGGCTTTCCTATTACGCTCCACGAGCATCTGTTTCGTGCGGAGACATTGTAGGTGCATCTCCTTCAGGATAGCCACCCTTCTCTCTGTGTCTTCCGTTTCTGCCAGTATCACCAACTGGTCTGTTTCTGGTGCCCAGCTCACACTATAGGCCTTTACTGCCTTTTTAAAGGTCTCATGCACACCTTCGCTGGCACACGCTTCTCGCACGTCTTCGGGTACCTCCATCACGCACTTGAAGGTCATGGACTTGCTCTCATCCTGGACAGATGGCTCTGGGTTCCCCACGGACACTTCCCTCAAGGTATCTGCCAAGACCGGGTGACTGTCTTGTGCAGCTCTTGGCTCACCATCTTCCTGAGATTTACAGTCTTCAGGACCCTTTTCCAAGATGGGCTTTGGCAGTTCTGCCTTGCTATCAGTCGGGCACGGCCGCTGTACGTCTTCGCCCATCCACTTCTTCTGCAGAAGACCTTTTACTACTCCACTGAGTTCTTGCAGAACTTTATCTCGCTCCTCTGCCAGGTAGCGATGCTGATCCTCTCTCCTGAGAATCTCCTGTTGATGCTTCTCTTGGGCCTCTCTGAGCACCTCCATATCTTCCAACAGGGTCTTGTTCATGGTTTTACATGCTGACAGGTGACCTCTGAGCTCAGAGACTTCCTTCTCCAGCTCATCCACTCTGTGCTCAGCTGCTTGCCTTAGGACTCTTTCCCGTTCGACATGTTCTGTTACAGTCTCCTTTATCAGCTGTATCTCATGATCCTGCTCTCTTTTGTCCATCACATGTCTCACCACTACCTCTTTAATTATATCGTTAAAGGGTACCACTGGGTCAGTCACCAATTTGTTTAGTCCAGTCGTCTCATCTCCCAGCCCACCATCTGTCTTATCACGAGACGTCAGGTCCGTAAGTTGGGCAGATGTCCTTCTTCCGGTCAGTTCTAACTCTGACCTGTCCACGTCAGGAGCCGTCACTGTCTCAGTGTCCGCTGGCCCCACAGTCGAAGCATCTCCATCGTCCGACCAAACGTCATCAAACAAAAGAAAGTCCCGGCCCCTCTCCCAGGCATAGACTAAGTCCCGTGGTATCCCTCTACCTTGGCACTCACCACCTTTGGTCCCCTCAAACACTACTGTGTCTACTGCGTAGTTCACCGTGACCCCGTGTTTACAGCGAACCCTGACGTTTTTCTCGGTCAGAGAGAAAACGAGAGGCGTTCCTGTCAGAGTCACCTGACTCTCTGAGTCCAGCCGACCAAAGGCTCCTTCCCGGTGCAGCATCACTGTACACATCTGTGGCCCGTCATTACTACCCGGAAAGGATATTCCACATTCTGAAAAAGACCTGCACATACACTGAGGTACTCCAGACATACCTACTGAGTCACCCAGTGCTGTCACTTCTTCACACTTGGCCCCTTTCTGGACCACCACCCCACTTTGGGTTGCCACTCCAATTTGGGTCACCGCCCCCTTTTGGGACTCCACCCCTTTTTGGGTTACCACTCCAATTTGGGTCACCGCCCCCTTTTGGGTCACCACTCCAATTTGGGTCACCGCCCCTTTTGGGTCACCGGCCCCTTTTGGGTCACCGCCCCCTTTTGGGATTTCCCCATGTCCGTCCTGCAGAACCTCTTAGGCCACAGTTCACACAGTACAGTTTGTCTTTTAACGATACCACACAAGTCTTTGCTGGCACCACCACAGCTCCTGCTGTCACTGATCACCGGCACCTCCGGCTGCTGTTCACACACATACACAGCGGCTGGTGTCACTGCAGCTCCTGCTGCGCCATCTTCGTGGACCCGCCGATCCACCGGAAGCCGCTTGTCACCTTCGTAACCCCGCCGGGTTACTGGAAGCCGCTTGTCACCCTCAAAGATAAAAAAGCCACAAAAGTGCACCCATAGGTCCTTACTAGTGCAGGTATAATGGGTTATGCAGCAATAATACAGGGTACTCACCCTTAATAGTTGTGTAAAGCCACAATTACTGTATCCGCTTAGTCACATGCCATAAAGCTGCAGCAGGATGGTGTAGACAGACAGCGTCTGCTACCAATGCTCCCAGGGCAGATCCCTAAAAGAAAACACCAGGTCCCTGTGCTGCGAGACCTTCGTGACCCCACTGAGCCACAGCAAGCACCTTCAGGTTTTGCAGAGGAAAAGAAAAAAAAAAGAAAAAAAACACATGCACAGTCTCTCACATGTCCTGTCCGTGTGCCACTCAGGACGTACCGTCTCCACCTGAGACCGTCCAACACACAGGGCACACCGGGTGCTATTCAGGGAGCCGACCCTCCTCCCAGGGTCTCCCAACACACCAGCCTCACCAGGTCCAGGGGCTCAGCGGGTGCTCTTCAGGACATCCGTCTCCGCCTGAGACTGCCCAACACACGCCTCACCAGGTCCAAGGTCATATCACGTGTTCCAGGGATCCGATTCCTCTCCCAGAACCTCCCAACACTGACCCTCCAGGACCTTGCTCACTGACCCCTCCAGGGACACAGTCTCTCATTGACCCTGGTCAGTGCAACACAGACTCCTGTCTGTTACCTGTGTCGGCCACACAGGTTCCTGGACGCCTCTTCTCCTCAGAGGTATCCCACAAATATTAATACAGTCACTTTCTCTGACCTCGGTCAGTATTACTCACGGTTGTCAGACCGTCTGCTCTCCTGGCTCAGAATCGCCAGCGCTGCCACACGTGCTTCTGGGAATCGCTGCCCGCAGTCTGTCACCAATTGTAGGGATTCGACTCGCTCAGGTGCAGCGGGAGACAAACATGAGGCAGGTTCCTTTAAAATTTCACCAGGTTTATTACTCCATAAACCATAGACAGCATAACACTGAAATGTAACCTTCACTTCAGGCAAAGGAACAGAAATGTCCTGACTCGGACTGAGAGTCTCAGCACATGCTGGGAGCTGTAGTCCTCCCCATATACACTCTCTGTAGTGTCCCACCTGGACACATGGAAGTCTGTCCACACTCAGACAGACTCCCTCCACTCTCTCACATGTGCCAAACACCTCAATTACATAGCCCTGTAACCACACCCACAGGTGATCACATGGCTATGACATCACTAAAGGTTGTATAGACACACACAGGCTTCCCTGACACAGTGTAACAGAAAGATCAGCAGTACCTCTGCTGATCAATACACCCTGGAGCCTGCATCCCAAGGCCACCCACCTTGAGACCCATAATGGTCATTTAGGACCCTGCTCCTGTTACCACACTGAATGTGCCTGTACACCCGTCCTGGGACACCCACAC
Source organism: Dendrobates tinctorius (assembly GCF_039654945.1). Lineage (NCBI taxonomy): Eukaryota > Metazoa > Chordata > Amphibia > Anura > Dendrobatidae > Dendrobates > Dendrobates tinctorius. Next base: position 784,542 of record NW_027361991.1, on the reverse strand, counting down.
ATCACCCCCTAGCTGACATAGTGGTAACTACACCACACACTGTACAGAAATACAATTACAGAGTGAGTTTTTTCTATCTTTATTTGCAATTAAAGCCCCCGTTACACACTGCGATATTACTAGCAATATCGCTGTAAAGTCACCGATTTTGTGACGTAGCAGCGATATTGCTAGCGATATCGCTGCATGTGATACTTAACTCCGACCGGCTCCCCCCGCTGGTTATCTCTGATCGTGCGAGAAGCTCCTGGACCATTTCTCGTCGTCCACTTCCTGCTGGGCTTCCTGTGGCGCCGACGAGTGACGCGTGGAGCCGGGCGGGAGGATGCAGGATCGCCGCGTCTGACAGGTAAGTAGCGATCCCCGTCCCCAGCGATGTCACTGGTGAGATCTGCCTGTGTGGCAGCTCACTAGCGACCACCTAGCGATGCACCAGCGATCCTGACCACGTCATATCGCTAGTCGGGATCGCTGGTGCATCGCTAGGTGTAATGGTACCCTTAGAGTTTAAAGGGTTTTTCAAGGTCTTAACAATTGATGACCTATATGTGGGATATGACATCAATGGGTGATCACCTGCAGTACTCAGTATTCGGTGCTGCAGTGTTTTGTCCATATGTTAGTTATAGCTGACTGTTTCCCCAGGAGATTTCTGCTACTCAATGAACGTTTCAGGTATGGGTCTTACATCCATTTCATATTGCTAAGTCCGAGACAATCTCATTAATTTACATCTCCACTTACCGGGAGTCACATAATTTTTGTCATAAATCACTTTTATATGCACAGTTGTGCTCAAAAGTTTACATACCCAAGCAGAATTGTTGCTTTCTTGGCCTTTTTTTGGAAAAATATTAATGATGACACCAAAACTTTTTCTCCACTCATGGTTAGTGGTTGGGTGAAGCCATTTGTTGTCAAACTACTGTGTTTTCTCTTTTTAAATCATAAAGACAACCCAAAACATCCAAATGACCCTGATCAAAAGTTCACATACCCTGGTGATTTTGGCCTGATAATATGCACAGAAGTAGACACAAATGGGTTTGAATGGCTACTAAAGGTAACATCCTTACCTGTTTGCTTGTAATCAGTGTGTGTGTATGAAAGCTGAGTGAGTTTCTGGGATCCAGACAGACTCTTGCATCTTTCATCCAGCCACTGATGTTTCTGGATTGTGAGTTACGAGGTAAGCAAAAGAATTGTCAATGGATCTACGGGAAAAGGTAGCTGAACTGTATAAAACAGGAAAGGGATACAGAAAAATATCTAAGGAATTGATAATGCCAGTCATCAGCATTCAAACTGTGATTAACAAACGGAAACTCAGGGGCTGTGTAAAAAAAAAAAACACGATCAGGCAGGCTGAGAAAAATGTCATCCACAATTGCCAGGAAAATTATTTGGGATGCACAGAAAAATAACGTAAATAACATCGGTTGAAATACAGGACTCTCTGAAAACTAGCGGTGTGGCTGTTTCAAGGTGCACAATAAGAAGGCACTTGAAGGAAAATGGGCTGCATGGCCAAGTCGCCAGAAGAAAACCATTACTGCGCAAATGCCACAAAATATCTGGCCTACAATACGCAAAACAGCACAGAGACAAGCCTCAAAACTTCTGGAACAAGGTAATTTGGAATGATGAGACCAAAATTGAACTTTTTGGCCACAACCATAAACATTACATTTGGAGAAAGGTCAACAAGGCCTATGATGAAAGGAACACCATTCCTACTGTAAAGCATGGAGGTGGATTGCTGATGTTTTGGGGATGTGTGAGCTACCAAGGCACAGAAAACTTGGTCAAAGTTGAAGGAAAGATGAATGCAGCATGCTATCAGCAAATACTGGAGACAAATATGCAATCATCAGCCCGGAAGCTGCGCATGGGACGTACTTGGACGTTCCAACATGACAATGATCTAAAACACAAGGACAAGTTGACCTGTCATTGGCTACAGCAGAACAAAGTGAAGGTTCCGGACTGGCCATCTCAGTATCATTGAGCCACTCTGGGGAGATCTCAAGCGCACAGTTCATGCTAGACAGCACAGGAATTTACTGGAGCGAGAGACTTTTTGCCAAGAAGAGTGGGCAGCTTTACCATCTGAGAAAAAAAAGAACCTCATCCACAACTACCATAAAGTTTTCAAGCTGTCATTGATGCTAGAGGGGGCAATACACAGTATTAAGAATTGGGGTATGTGAACTTTTAATCAGGGTCATTTGGACATTTTGGTTTGTCATTAGGATTTAAAAAGAGAAAACACTGTAGTTTGACAATAAATGGCTTCACCCAACCACTAACCATGAGTGGAGAAAAAGTTTTGGTGTTATCATTCATATTCTCTGGAAAAAGGCCAAGAAAGCAAAAATTTTGACGGGGCTATGTAAACTTTTTAGCATAACTGTGTAAAATATGTTATTAATCATTATGTTCAGACTCCCTGAACTAAGTCGGTTTATGGCTTTGATCAAAATCTACAATAAAAATAACAGATGTCTGAATGAGGCAATAAATGGTTTCTCATATGTCATCTTCTGTGAGTATGGGAGCAAGTTGGTCTCACAAGCTTTGTGTTAGGCTCACCTGGTGAGGTGGATTCATGAAGCTGAAGTCAAGGTGGACACATGAACTCAGTGTGTTGATGCAGACAGCTGGAGGGCACATGGAGTAGCGAGAACTTGTACACACTGGACCCACAGAATCAAGCAGGCCGGCATGTTGGGGGCAGTGGATACAGAATAGAGTTTTCAAAAAGGTGGTTGAGGTAGAAAGTTGAGGCAGTTGCAAAAACTAGATGAATCCCATAGACAATCTGATCGGACGACAGGAAGAAGTTCAGAGTCAACGACCGAAACGTTGTACACTCAATTTTGGATTGCAAAATAAATTTCCTATCTCATATCTATGAGTGCCTTGTTCTTTGGATTTACAGTATACAATGGCTGAGCCCTACTAGTGCACCCTCCCACTTGGACAAATTAGAAATCTGTTAGACTCACCTGGTGAGGTGGATAGATGAAGCTGCATATCATGGTGCACACACATATTGAGGACACTGGTGGAGACAGCTGAAGGGCATATGGAGGAGAGAGGACTTGGACATACTCGAAACACAGGACCAGCAAGGCAGACAAAGAGGGAAATGCAAGTCTGAGGCAGCCCACACATGTTTATGTCTGCAATAGGGACTTGAGATATTATAACTAAGGCATGCTGGGCATCCTGCAAAACTAGTGTTGAGCATTCCGATACCGCAAGTATCGGGTATCGGCCGATACTTGCTGTATCGGAATTCCGATACCGACTTCCGATATTTTTTCAATATCGGAATTCGGCATCGGAATCGGAAGTTCAGTTGATTGACGGCCTGACGTCATCATGATGCGCGGTGTGTGCGCATCATGATGCGCCGTCATTTCGGGCCTTCCGGGGGTCTCTGCCGGCCTGCAGGGGGGCTGTGCCGGCCTGCCGGGGGGCTGTGTGGACTGCCCGGGGTCTGTACCGGCCTGCCGGGGGGCTGTGCCGGCCTGCCGGTGGTCTGTGCACCCTGTGGGGGTCTGTACCGGCCTGCCGGGGGGCTGTGCCGGCCTGCCGGGGGGCTGTGCTGATGTCCGGGGGTCTGTGCAAGCATCGTCCGATGGGACTACAAGTCCCATCGGGCGATGCCTGCTACCATGACAGTGATTGACACATTAGCCAATGATGGGACAGTAGTAGTCCCATCATCCGGCTAATGTGTTAAATGTTAAAAAAAAAAAAAAAAAAAATACTACATACATACTACATGCATGCTACATACATACTACATGCTACATACATACTACATACATACTACATACATGCTACATGCATGCTACATACATACTACATGCTACATACATACTACATACATGCTACATACATACTGCATGCTACATACATACTACATACATACTACATACATGCTACATACATACTACATATATGCTACATGCATGCTACATACATACTACATGCTACATACATACTACATATATACTACATACATACTACATACATGCTACATACATACTGCATGCTACATACATACTACATGCATGCTACATACATACTACATGCATGCTACATACATACTACATGCATGCTACATACATACTACATGCTACATACATACCACATACATACTACATACATACTACATACTACATATATACTACATGCATGCTACATACATACTACATGCTACATACATACCACATACATACTACATACATGCTACATATATACTACATGCATGCTACATACATACTACATATATACTACATGCATGCTACATACATACTACATGCTACATGCATTCTACATACATACTACATACATACTACATGCTACATACATACCACATATATACTACATACATACAATACATTCATACAATACATACATAGACATACAGTACATATAACATAGAGTAACATACTTACCAATACTTGTCACATTGTTCCCCGAAGCCATTGTCTTTTCCGGGATAAATATTAACATAACAAACCACAAAAATACTCACCCACGATCCGAAGCAGTCCACGAGTGTGTCCCATGACGATCTTGGGTAGAGAACGGCAGCATCAGATGATGCTGCCGTTCTCTACGGGCTGCAGGAATCCAATGACGGAAGGTAGGTATCCTTCCGCACTGTATTCCTCCGCCACTTAAAAAAAAAAAAGTCCCTAGTCTCACTTTATGCCATTGCTGCGTGGGAATTTCCCACACAGCAATGGCATAAAGTGAGACTAGGGACTTTTTTTTTTTTTAAGTGGCGGAGGAATACAGTGCGGAAGGATACCTACCTTCCGTCATTGGATTCCTGCAGCCCGTAGAGAACGGCAGCAACAGCTGATGCTGCAGTTCTCTACCCAAGATCGTCGTGGGACACACTCGTGGACTGCTTCGGATCGTGGGTGAGTATTTTTGTGGTTTGTTATGTTAATATTTATCCCGGAAAAGACAATGGCTTCGGGGAACAATGTGACAAGTATTGGTAAGTATGTTACTCTATGTTATATGTACTGTATGTCTATGTATGTATTGTATGAATGTATTGTATGTAGTATGTATGTAGTATATATGTGGTATGGATGTAGCATGTAGTATGTATGTAGCATGCATGTAGTATGTATGTAGCATGTAGTATGTATGTAGCATGCATGTAGTATGTATGTAGCATGCATGTAGTATATGGTATGTATGTAGTATGTATGTAGCATGCATGTAGTATATATGTGTTATGTATGTGGTATGTATGTAGCATGCATGTAGTATGTATGTAGTATGTATGTAGTATATATGTAGTATGTATGTAGCATGTAGTATGTATGTAGCATGCATGTAGCATGCAGTATGTATGTAGCATGCATGTAGTATATATGTAGTATGTATGTAGCATGTAGTATGTAGCATGCATGTAGTATATATGTAGTATGTAGCATGTAGTATGTATGTAGCATGCATGTAGTATATATGTGTTATGTATGTAGCATGTAGCATGCATGTAGCATGCATGTAGTATATATGTAGTATATATGTGGTATGTATGTAGCATGCAGTATGTATGTAGCATGCATGTAGTATATATGTAGTATGTATGTTGCATGTAGTATTTATGTAGTATGAATGTAGCATGTATGTAGTATGAATGTAGCATGTATGTAGTATGCATGTTGTATGTATGTAGCATGTAATTTTTTTTTTTTTTTTTTTTACATTTAACACATTAGCCGGATGATGGGACTACTACTGTCCCATCATTGGCTAATGTGTCAATCACTGTCATGGTAGCAGGCATCGCCCGATGGGACTTGTAGTCCCATCGGACGATGCCTGCACAGACCCCCGGAGCCTGCACAGACCACCGGCAGGCCGGCACAGCCCCCCGGCAGGCCTGCACAGCCCCCCGGAGCCTGCACAGCTCCCCGGCAGGCCGGCACAGCCCCCCGGCAGGCCGGCACAGCCCCCCGGCAGGCCGGCACAGCCCCCCGGAGCCTGCACAGACCACCGGCAGGCCGGCACAGACCACCGGAGCCTGCACAGACCCCCTGGCAGGCCGGCACAGCCCCCCGAAAGGCCCGTACAGACCCCAGAGAGGCTGTACAAGGGCAGGAAAGGGTTTTTCTTATTCCGATACCGGAAGTCCCATAGACTTGAATGGGACTTCCGGTATCGGAATCGGCGATACCGATACTTTTTTTAAAGATCGGCCGATACCATCCGATACGATACTTTGAAGTATCGGACGGTATCGCTCAACTCTATGCAAAACATAACTTGGAGCACAGCAAAAAGTAATGGCTTATAGGGAAGGTAGCTGAACCAGTCCCAGTCAGGTGTGTTGGCAGGGAAGAAGGACTCACTTGCTTTCTATGAGTGAGGTGAGATCTGGACTCATGAGCTTTGTCTGTAAGTGTGGGAGGAAAGCAGGACTCACATGCTTTCTTTATGAATGGTGGCTTTGTCCAAGAGTGGGCAAAAATGGCAGGACTCACAAGTTTTGTCCAAGTGTGCAAAGGAAGCAGGACTAACAGTCTATGTCTATGGGCTTGTGCACATGTCTTTTCAGGCCAATTCCACTTTGAACCTGCTTTAAAAACCCTACAAAACAGACTCGCTGTGCTATGATCAATGTTTAAGAACTTCGTTTAACACTTTAGACCACCAAAGCCACAAAGCCGGTAACAGAAGAGACCGGTCCATTCTTCTGCCACCTGGAAACCATACACTTAAGAAAAGAATGCTTGCTACAAAAGATGTTGGGAATGACAACAAAAAAGAAACTTCAGGAAAAAACAGTGTCAGCACTTTCCTGAGGTGTCTTTTGAAAGTAAAACTTTGCCGGTTTTATTGTACCTCTTTAGATATTTTTTGTGTATCGCACATAACCTCTAATAGTCCACACTCTTCTTAATCATAAATATTTTATTGTTTTAGGCAACAGATAAATCTGATATTTGATAATGAAAGGTAATAAATATATGAAAACAAAGCACTTGTACAGACCAATCGATAGATTGACATCTTATAAAGCTACAAACATTGATGGAAAGCAAAAAGTCAATAGTCTGTAAAATGCAACCTCATAATTTATATTTATTATCAGCGTAAAACATTAAGTAACTTTGTCTTTTCCATTGATCATGTAGAAGAACATTTAATTGAGGGATTGGCTTTTGTCCCCGATCCTTCAGGTCACTAGCACCATTGTAAAGTTCATTGGTAATTCGAAGTCTCAAACATATTTACATGCCCCTCCTCGTATATTCTTTATAGAAGAAGTAAAAGAAAAGGTCAGAACCCATGTCTCCGGCAGTCCATGTTTACAGTGAATCTTCCCATTGTCTTGGTCAAGCATAGGACACCACTGGCCTCTGTATTTTTATCTGAGAAAGAATAGGATGAATTATGTCCAAGCAATCGCTAAACATTTCCAAATCTTTCTTATTTTAGTTTTGTTCCATTTATTACAATAGAAGGTCTACTCCAAATTCCTGATTCTGCTTAAATTTTTTAGGTGGTAAACAGCAGGACATCTCTATTGGCTAGTATCATAAAAAAATTCTCGTTTTGAGCTTTGGGAGAAACATTTTTCTAACACTTCCAACCTTCCTGTATCTTGTCGGAATACCAAGACAAAGCAAAAGAGATCAAGTCGATTTGAGCCGGTCTCCTTTTTCCACTGATCCAAAGTTGTAGACATTGTAGAGTAGAACAAACTTATAGAACTTGATCAGGAGACATTTTGGCCCTGCTGTCTCCATCCCTATAGTTTTTTATACCAAAATATCCATTCTTCAGCCTACCCAACCGTAATTATTAAAGAGGTTGTCTTAATATATCCACGTCAAAATATCCATTCTTCAGCCTACCTTACTATATTTCTTAAAAAGGTTGTGTCAACATATTCACACCGAAATATTCATTCTTCAACCTACCCAACTATTATTCTAAAAAAGGTTTTTTCAATATCATGAAAGGTGAAAAAGATAAGTAACTTTTCAATTTATTTGTTATAAAAACATCAAAGTGATTTTTAATTGTTTTGTCTACCGCTTCTTGTTATGGTTACCAACCACCACTACAGTATTTTGATGGTGGTTAGTGTCCTAGGCAAGGAGTGTAAAGGTTACAAGCATCAGAGGAGCTTAGGTGCTCCTTAAAAGCTTCTTTTCTAAATGTAGCATCGGAGTAATGCAAAGATACCGGTGGTCTATACTGTCAGTCAGGAATGCACCACATCTCGGTAAACCGAGTGCTCCTGAAGATACATCATAAGGTAACCCAGTTAAATTCCCACAATATATACTGAAGTATAAAAAAATATCCAAACTGAGCACTGCCACAATGATAGTCAGATCCTCTGATTTAAAGGGTTGTCAGATGACACAAAACATTTTTAATGGTTCCAAAAGTACTAATATAATTTAGTCGTAAAATATTTCAAGGGAACCTGTTACGTGAAAAAATACTATTAGCCCGCAGAAATGGAGTTAATCTGCAGGTTAATAGCATTTTTAACCTGCCCAGTGTCGGCACTTAGAACCCCGCTGCCGAGAGGAAATTAACTTTATTCCTCCTGGTAGCGTTTGTTGTTCAGTCACGGGGGTGGTGCCGGCGTGGGTTCACTCTGTGTATAGAGTGTGGTGGCTGTAGCACTGACTGACAGCAGCTCAGCATTAAAGTCAGCTGTCAGTCAGTGCCGGGGGCCCAGTTACAGCCACCTCTCTCTATACACAGATTGGTGATCAAACCCATTGTTACGGTATGGCGAGAAAAGTAAAGGTGTACCTGGAAGTGGACCCTCTGGGTCACGGCTCCAGAGCCCCCAGAGGCAAGTGCCCAGGTGAGGACCACCCCCTATACAGGGAGTGTTAGGGACAGACCTCCCGGGGATAGAGCCGCGACAGCCGGAACCAAAGGGACGACTGAGGTAAGAGAACAGAAGGCAGCGTACAGGGTGAGGCAGTAACCCAGTGGGTGCGGAACCGGGGGCCCAGGGGCGCACAAGAACAGAGGCTGTAGATGTAAAGAAGCAAACAAATGAATACAGGCTGTACAGCAAATAACTGAGACGTGGAGAGGGAAGTAGGAAGCAAGACAGAGGAGGGAAAGCACCAGGAAGACAGGGAGGGCAGAGCACAGAAAAGGCATACCGAGGTTAGGCAGGCAGAACCACGGTACTAAACGCAGCAAAGACAGAGGACAAGAGGGGCCTGAGGACACAGAGGGCGAAGCTGCGGACAGCGTCACCGCATGAGATAATCAGGCGTCTTACCAGAGCTGATGCCGGCCATATGTAGCGGTGGGCGCCGCCATATTGGGGGCGGGGCCTAGCGCGTCAGCTTACCCAGGAGGCTGAGCTCCGTGGGCAGGAGCCCGAGGCAGGAGCATGCCGGACAGCGCGCACAGGAAGATATGTAAGACCCCGCGCTGTGACACTCATGCTGGTGCAAAACCCCATTGACTGAAACCCGAATCCTCCCGGGAGGAATAGAGTTGAATTTGTCCCCCCACCAGGGCTCTAAGTGCCGGCAGAGGGCAGGTTCAGAACACTAATAACCTGCATAATAACCCCATATCTGCAGGTTAATAGCATTTTTTCATGTGACAGGTTCCCTTCAAGAATTTCACAATTTCAATATCTAACCCCCATTCCTGAAGCTCCACTTTTACTTTCATCCAGACACAGGGAGAATATCCTCCCTTCCTTAATAGCTAAGTCAGCCCCCTTTTACATTACTGAAATGAAAATAGAGAAGGGTTCTGGCTTACGTAATGGACTGAGCCAGCAGACATCATCCCTTTAAATAAGTCAAAGTCATAAAAAGATGGAGGAAGTTTGCTGCTTGTATCTGAATGACAATGGAAGTGGCACTTCTGGGAAAAAGCTACTGTCACAGAAATCAAGACATCCATAAAGATTTCACAATGAATGTATATGAGTTTGGGAAGCAAACAGAGACTTTATGTACTGTAAGACAGCCCCATTGGAGGATGCGTGTCTAAATACTAATAGGCAAAAGAACTCGCAAAAATGCAATTTTTCTCATGAAGTGTGAATTTTTTTAGAGTAAATGTGTTGGGAAATAATATCAGGAATATGAAAGAACTTAATGTCAAAGACGACCCTTCTCTCCATACCTGTATGTTTGTATCAACAGATTCCAGGTTCGGTTTAAATGCCTCTTTATTAGGCTGTATTACCGGTGTGGTGTTTGTTGGATCTGTAGAAATAATATATAACCAAAGGTGACAGATGAAATATATGAGCTTGTTAAATTTATATTAAAGGGTGATACAAATTAGTATAGTAGTATAACAGAAGCCATGATGCTGAAAACCACCTACTGCCAGAAATGAACCATGCAAATACCTCCTTAGCAATACCTCCCATTATTTTCCCAAAAACCATGCCCATGTTTGTCTTTGAAATACTCATAGTTTTGAAAAGCAGGTAGGAACCATGAAGAGAAGTGTGACTAGTCCAGAGCCATCCTGAATTCTCCCGGCAACGCTCTACATTGACAGGTCTCTAACCTGTGTGCACATGAGTAGAGTCCTATCACTCACTTGTAGCAGGGCGGGGAGAATTCAGGGCAGTACCGGACTGGTCACATCTCTTCCTATGGTCCCTATCTGACTCTACAAACTATTTTAATTTTAAATGCTGGAGTAATTTAGAGAAAATATACCTGGCTACAATTACACAGCCAGATTCTGATTCATGCTACCAGGGGTTTGAGCAGCATGAATCGAGTAGCAGGTTTGCTTTAATTTCATTGTTTGTCATGTATTCTAGATTTATTCAAACCATGGTGAACAGCTGGTTAGTCAACATCAAAATAACGATGATTCCAGAATGGTGGCACAACTCAACAAACCGTGGCATCCTTTACCATACAATATCATGGCATCCTTTTGATGTATACTTTATGAAAAGCTCATGACTATTTCATAACATGTATTTTCAACAGAAGCCATTACAGTGCATGGCCGATGGACACCATTTTTCGGCATCAGACTCCATTTATCATATGTGGCATGAGCTTTTCAATATGTACACGGAAAATGAAGTAAGAAGAAAAACAATCCAAAAAGATTAAGGATCTGCTTGCTAACCATAAACTTCTCTACAGCAACTTGCCTATTTTGGACACATCATACGAAGAGAGCAATCACTGGCTGGAAAAATAGACGGAACAAGGTGAAGAGTAACCAGCAACTTCCTGGCTTGATGCGATCAAAGCAATGGTGGAGAAGACCCTGGTGGACCTATCTAGGCTTGCAAAACATTGTTCATCCATCAAGTCACCATGACTCAAAATCAAGATGAAGACAGTTAAAATAATAAATACATTGCAGAGAACAGGACTAATTAAGTTGAAGTGTCTCATATTTAGGATCCCAACCTTTTGGCCCCCCAAAAAAATAAATCACAGTTACAAATAGAGCCATCCTACCCAGCATGACAAAGACAACCCATTGTTTAGTATGGACGGTGCCTAATGTAGTGTTTCCTATGTAGGTCATCTTCCTGTTGTGTGACCCTTTTAATCAGTAAAGATTGTGAAAAATAAAGAATTTCTTTAAAGGGAACCTGTCACCAGAAAAAAATGCTATTAACCTGAAGATATAGGGTTAATCTGTAGGCTAATAGCATTATTAACCTGCCTGATGCCTGCACTGTCAGGAGAAAATAATTTTATTCCCCTGGCAACACCCAGGTTTCAGTCACAGAGGCAGCACCAGTTCAGTCACCACTCTGAGTATACAGAGCGGCGCCCCCAGCCCTGAATGTTCGCTGGCCCCAATTCGGAGCCAGTGTCAATCATGGCCGGTGGCACGGATACAGCCGCTGCTCTCTATACACAGAGCGGTGTTTGAACCTGCAACGGTGCTGCCCCAATGACTGGAAGCCAAACACTGCCGCGAGGGATAAAGTTCATTTTATACTGACAGCATTTGACGGGTGGGTTAATAGCCCCATATCTGCAGGTTAATAGCATTTTTTTCTGGTGACAGGTTCCCTTTAAGGATATGAATGTCATACCATGGTATTGTCCATCTGTTCCTCCTTCTTTTAAATCTCGATACTCGTTTGAGAAGTCTTTCTGAATGCTCCACTCATCTTCAGTATCGTTGTACCATTTGTCTTTATCATTTATTAATGTGTCACTTAAAAGAAAGAAAAAAAATAGGCGTCAAAGAACTATAGGCACAACATTAAATAAAACGTTTTATGGAAGTTCTCAGTCCTTTCATGAACTACCTGGAGATGATATCAAGGAAAATTACAGATGAAGAGATGCAAAGCTGGACAACCGAAGCCCAATGATAAGTCTATTAACAGGTGCCACTTTTCATGTGGTTGGACACTCTGGCTTTTAGTCTTCCATCTAGGGTAACATCACAATTTAATCCGTAACCTTTTTCTAATGTTGTCAATTGACTAAAATCTGTCCTTTATAGGCAAAAAAAAGAAATTCGGCCAATTTGGTGACCACAATTTGAGGCCATCGTAAAGACGGAGAAACTGTGGACTTCCAAATGGCCAATTACACAACAAGAATAAGGTTAAAGTCATAAAATACAACTTACGTTTCTTTTTTGTTGCATTCCCGACAAAGGAAAACTCCCACCACTGCAGCTATGATGACCAGGATACCTATAGCTGCTCCAACACCTCCATAGACACCTGCTTTCAATATTGGACTTGTGCATCTGGGCCCAGTATAGATGTAAGTATCCGTATCTTTGCAACTGTACAAGCAAAGAAAATGTGATGTTACTAAGCAGAACCCAACGGAAAGAACAATAATACAGGAAACTATGGATCAAATGCAATATTTCATTTGTGTCTGTAATTTCTGGAGCCTTTTTTCTTTGGACAAAATTCACGTTTAAATGTGTGCCTTTTTTCTGTCTATTTAAGATGTGCCTACTACTTTAATTTTTAGTTCCCAATTGCGGGCAGTGTGTAGGATTTCCAAATGTTTTCCCCTGATTTAACAATTGGACTGATTTCATGTACATCAGATATTTTGGTGCATTTTTCAAAAATTTTGGAAAACATTCAACTTTTTGGAGTTAAAAAGTGGCATAAAAAGTTAAAGAATTCCAAGACGAGCTGTACTCCACTGTAGCGGTGGTGCACGAGGAGAGTAAACAGTGCAAAATCACAGATGTCCTGGCATTCACGGAAGGTGTAACCATCTCTTATCTTTATTTCATTACACTGTTCCAACATCTATGTCTGATGAAGAGACCCGAGTAGTCTCAAAATCTTGCAAATTTTTACCATCTATCCAGTTAGCGTTTTAAGGTATCAACCACCGAGGACTTTCAAATTGTAATATTTTTTCTCTCTGCTGGCTAACACTGTACAAAGATACATATTTTTCCTGTTCCAACTGAATGTTTCAGCCCATCCCGAGCTTTTTACAGCAGTATACAGTACAGGGTAAGGATATTAACACAAGTCTAAAGGAATGACATCAGTGAAATCAGTGTTAATTGAGGAAGTCCGAGACAATACATGGACTGAAATAACGAGATTAGCGAGACATTGTTGAAGTAGCGATACAGTAGTGATACAAACAAAATAAAACCATCTAATTCCCAGTAATTTAGGAAATGAAAAATGATCAATTCAGCGTAGGTGACACCACCATGGTGTGATGTAATAAAGAAATAAGATTACACCTTCTGTGAGTGTCGGGGCTTCTCTAAGTCCATTTTTTACTTTGGACAAAATTCATGAAGCACGCGCCTCATGTTAAAGAATTTGTGACATATAAAGGCAACAAATAGCACAAAACAAAAAAAGGTGAGTGACTTAAAAAAATTGGCAATGATGAATCGGGCTTATAAGTCAAAGGAGCGATTTGCCCCGGAGGTTAACATTATTGTTGTGCACTCACCGGTACAAATCTGACCAAAGATAAACTTTCGCCTGGAATTTTCAAGTTGTCATATGTGTCTTATCTCCAAGTTCTCCATTTCCCTTCCATACACCAAAACATATTTGTATTTGAATAATATTTATACAAGATTGCGTGGTGAAAATATGGACTTTTCCGAAAAATCACCCAGTGTACATACTCGAGCTGACAGATACTTATGGCTTATACTATCGATATGCCATGGATGTCCCAGATGAGCACAACCTTATAATCTCACTTTCATCTAGATTTGTATTTATATTATTACCCCTTTCCTTTTACAAATGGCTGAATTTACAGTATATCCTCACCAAACATATATGAGTAGTGATGAGCAAATACATTTGGCACTATTCGTTGTTAGCACGAATAGTACGTTATTCAGGCTATTTGTTACTCGGCGAGTAATTTGGTATTCGCCTCGGTATAATCGAGTGACCTGTCCAGCATATTTGGCGCTTTATTTGCAGCCAATGAACATGTTGGGCTGGCTTGCCAATCACAGTAATGCCGGCACCATCTTTGATGTGGCATTACTGTGATTGCCTGGGCTCGCAGCATCATAGGGGATATTTAATCCCTGGCAGTGCTATCTTGTGCACATTGCAGCCGGAAACAGCATAGGGAGAGCTAAGTGTGAGTGTAGGGAGAGTGATAGGAGCTTATAGGAAAAGTTTGTGATTACAGAAAGCTCTTTTAAGAGCTCATGAGTGTGAAGATAATTTTATTTGTTAGGCGGAGATAGCATAGGGAGAGATTTAATATGTAGAGAGAGTGAAAGGCAAGCACCTGGGTGTTATCAGTTCACATCATCTTTGCAAGTACATGTTGGAGAGCTCTGCTATTTTGTATTGTGTGTTGTATATTTTAGGATTAAGAACAGACTGTGGGACTAAGGAGAGATAGGCAGGCTTTCTTCCACTACCGTAATCTACAAATCAGCTCTTTTTAGAGGCAAATAATATTAGTACCAGCTAGGGATGAGCGAGCATATTCATGGGTATTCGGTACTCGGCGAGTAATGCGGTACTCGGTACATAGCGAGTATTTCACTACTCGCCTCGCACTATTCGGTTCTCCCACCCAGCAGTTGCCGATCACAGTAATGCTGCACCCTTCTTGGTTGTGGGCGGCATTACTGTGATTGACTGGCCGTCCAGCGTCATAGGCAATGAGTCTCATAGTGTGTCTCTATTTAAGCCCTGCCGCCGCCATTTTCTGCACATTGCATACAGAACACCGCTAGTGTAGGGAGAGTGTGAGAAGCTACTAGGGAGAGTTGTGAATCATCCAGGAATCCTCTGTGAAACCCAAAAGCTCTTTTCAGAGCTGAAGTATAAGGTCAGGGAGGGTCCTCATGGACTGAGCAGTGACCGTTTTCCCATCTTTTTGGGGGGTTACATTTACCCCTGCAGTGCAGTTTTTTGTGCTGCTGCAGTGCTGTGTACAGGCAGCGAATAGTATGCACACACGCTACTGCACAACTGTCACGCAGCCAGCACCGCTGTCTTGTGTGGTGTCTGGGCTGCGTATTCTTGCCTTAAACCTCAGGGCAATTTTTTTCTGCTGCTGCTGTGCTGTTTGTAAAACACAAAGCAGTACTAGGCTGTAGTGCTACCTTCCACAAAGCACTAACTGCTCCTTCTTCCCCAATATCTGCATCTGAACATCTGCAACTATGGCAGAAAAATCTAAAATTCCTAAAAAGGCTGTTGTGAAGGGACAGGGATGTGGACATGGGGTCGTTGGTGTCCAACAAGGTACAGAGTCTGGGAGATCGAAGAAGGTTAATGCATCTAGTTTCCTGGCGGCAAAATTTCCTGGTCTTGAACATAAACGGGCCTGGAAGCCAGAAGAACAAGAGCAGATACTGTCTTGGATGGCTGATAAGGCCTCAACGAAATGTTCTAGCAGCACCCAATCGTCCATGACAATACAGTCTACTGTCCATACAGATAACGCTGGGTCATCCTATTCTCAACCTGTTCCTAGTTCATCACCCAGTCAGGAGTCACAGGAAACATTTGAACCCAACCTTGGTCACTCCGAGGTTCTGTTTGATCCATTTTCTTTTGTTGCCTCTGGCCTCTCACCGCACGACATTGAAGAGGAACATGAGGGGGTATCGTCTTTTGATGATGGCCAAATATTTGAAACCCCATGGCCAGAAGAAAGCCACTTTCATCCACGTGATATACCAGGTGAAGAGGTGGAGGCTGAGGGTGATGACACACAGCTGCCATCTCGCCAGTTGCCAATAACAACATGGAAGGAGGATAACATGGACAACGAGGTGGTCGATGATGAGACCACCAATCCGACCTGGACCGTTGGCACACATAGCCAGCACAGCAGCGCAGAGGATGAAGGTGGATACGTAGCACCAACAAAGGCACCAAGGGCTACTGGTTTGAGAAGAGTGCAAAGTGTGTCAACTGTTGCCAAGAGCAATCCCTCTGTGACCCAAGTCAAGGCAAGGGTGCGTTCAGCCACTGTCTGGAAATTTTTTTCCGATAGTCCTTCTGAACCAAATGTTGTCATCTGTAGCATCTGCCATAGGAAGCTGAGCAGAGGCCAGGGCAAAGGCAACCAAAGCACCACCAGTATGCGTAAACACATGGCAGCCAAGCACCCTAGTCGGTGGGCTGAACAACAGGGTACCAAATCAGTATCTGCGACTGCGGGTCAAACCACTGCCATGTTGCCTGTCATACGTCCTTTCCAATCTGCTGGGCAGGAAGCAGTTGATCATCATACCTCTTGCTCACATGCTGCGGTTGCACAGACACAGGCCACAAAAAGCTCATCCACTTGTTTGTCCCAGGAAAGCGTCCAATTGTCCGTGCCCCAGATGTATGAAAGGATGCGTAAATACCAAGCCACGCACCCACAAGCACAAATACTGAACGTGCACATTGGAAAGTTGCTTGCCATGGAGATGTTGCTGTTTAGGCTTGTGGGAACACAGTCTTTCCGTGATCTTTTGTCTGTGACTGCCCCACAATACTCTGTTCCCAGCCGGCACTATTTTTCATGGTGTGCCGTCCCCGCGTTACACCAGCACATCTTAAACAATCCAAAGCGTGCTCTCACCATCGCCGTAACCGGAAAGGTCCATCTTACAATAGACACGTGGACAAGTACTTGTGGCCAGGGACCATACATCTCTGTCACAGCACACTGGCTCAACCTGGTGGAGGGTGGGACAAAGTCTCAAACTGGACCAAAACACATATCTTACCCACGCCACGAATAGCAGGCCCAACCTCAATCAGGGTTTCCGCCTCATAATATACATCCAGTCTCCCCTCTTCCTTCTCCTCTGCCTCATCATCCTATGCTGAATTACCCTCCACATCATTCCCAAGTTAGGAGCTGTGCAGCAGCGCATCGGCAAAGTGGCAAAACGCTCTGCTGAAGCTGATCTGCTTAGGTAAAACACTACACACTGCAGCAGAGCTGTGGCAAGGAATAAAACAACACACTGATCAGTGGCTCTCCCCACTGCAAGTTCATCCTGGTCTGGTTGTCTGCGACAATGAGCGTAACCTGGTGGCGGCTTTAAAGGTCGGGATGCTGGTACACGTGCCATGCATGGCTCATGTGCTGAACCTAGTGGTGTAGAAATTTATAAAAACATACCCTCACTTGCTGTACCTACTTGAGAAGGTGCGCCGTATTTGTGCCCATTTCCGCCACTCCTCAACCGCTGTTTTCCCGTCTTGCAGCGCTTCAGAAGCAATTTAATTTGCCAAACCACAGACTCATTTGCGACCTGCCAACACGGTGGAACTCAACATATCATATATTGGCAACGGTAAATTAGCAGCAGAGGGCACTTTCTGAATGCCAGCTTAAACATGCCTGTCACACTGAGACTCAGCCAAGACACATAACAACTGTTGAGTGGATGTGGATCGCTGATATTTGTGAGGTGCTTGATAACTTTGAGTACTGCACCAAGCTTGTGAGCGGTGATCAAGCTATTATCAGCGTAATCATCCCTATGCTATGTCTGCTGAAAAAATCGCTGCAGAATCAAAAAATGGAATCTTTGTGTGCCCAACAGCTGGGTATGGAGCAAGATTTCACAATGGGTGATCCTACCCAGCCCAGCCAATATCATCAAGTAACATTGGGGGATGAAGATGAACATGAAAATGAGGAGGGAGAGGACTTCTTTTTTAGTGCTACTGAGGGGACACCTCATGCTACAGAGGGGAATCCCAACCCCAGCTTCATGTCTGTCCAGCATTGGTGGGCTGAAGAGGAGGAGGTGGAGGAGGAGAGTCAGTGTGAGGAGATGATGGGTATTGTTACTCCTTCGGGGGTCACAGAAGATTTGCCTCTTTGCAGCTTTGCACACATGGCACACTTCATATCTGACTCTGTGCCAAGACCCTCGCGTAATCCACATTTTCAATAGCAACCTATACTGGTTGGCCACCTTTCTAGACCCACGGTACAAGGACAAATTAACTTCGCTACTGTCGCAATCACCAAGGGCTTTCACAATGGAATCCTTCAAGAAGGCCGTTGTCGATCATTTGATGGCAACAGCACCCTCAGACACCACTGCTAGCAGAGATACCAGCTCTGTGCAACAGCATGCATTAATGGGGAGAGATACGCCAAGCAGGTCCAAAAGAGGTGGTGGTAAAATGTCCACAAACTGGGCCATCTTCAATAAACCGGCTCATCACCAAGGACTAGCTGGAACAGTAACAATGTCAAGGAGGCAGAAGTTGAACAAGATGGTCAACGGCTATCTAAGTGACCATACCTGCGTCCTTCCTGACGCTTCTGTACCATTTAATTACTGGGTATCCAGGCTGCATAGTTGGCCCGACCTCTCCTTCTATGCCTTGGAGGTGCTGGCCTGCCCCGCTGCTAGTGTGATGTCAGAGCGTGTTTTCAGTGCCGCTGGGGCAATCATCACAGATACACGCATACGGTTGACTACAGAGAATGCAGACAGGCTGACTCTGATAAAATTTAACAAGTACTGGATTTTGCAGCAGTATTTAAGCCCTCCAGATGACAGTATCCCAACCTAAAGTCACTCAACACATTTTTTTTAAATTGGTGATCACATCCATCCCTTCCCATACAAGCCCCTTTTCTTCTTCTTACACATGTTTTCAAAACCTGTTCTGACACATGTACCTCATGGTCAATAAGCTAAAAACAATGTTACGTTAATTAATATTTCCCATCGGAGGCCCTTGTGATGAGAGTGAGACCCTTCTTCCTTTATCAACCATGGTATCATGCCCCTTGGGCTAATTTTTGGAGAGACTATGGCTATGCCTGGACACTGGGCACTGCCACCTCTATGCTAGTAGCCCTAGCTTCATCATAATTGTTTGGCCCTTCAGACCTGTCTTTTTTCCTTCATCAACTATGATACAGCCCCTTGGGCTAATTTTTGGAGACACTATGGCTATGCCTGCACATTGGGCACTGGAACTACCATGCTAGTAGTCTACTTTCATAATTGTCTGGCTCTTGAGGCCTCCTTCCTGTGTCAACCATGAGACAGCCCCTAGGGCTAATGTTTTGAAGACACTATGTCTATGCCTACACATTGGGCAGTGGCAGTGTAACAACAAGGACAGTAGTCCAAGCTTTATAATTGTGAATCCCTTGTGATGATGATGAAGGGTGGCTTCTTCCTGCATTAACCATCACACAGCTCCTAGGGCAGATCGCTCTCCTTACACCACTTACACACTTAGTTGTCAGAAGGTCGCCTCCATCATCACTCGCTCTTATGGCACTTCTGATATATCACTGGCACTGCGTAAGTGGCGTACGAGTCACACTCTTCCGGTAAAAAAACCACAGGACTTCAAAGAGTGTTTGGACATTCTAGTGAAGCAGTGATGTAAAACCACTTGTGCAGCCCGTGACCAGGTGCCCCCATGTTATATACATTTGTTTACAGCATACTTTTTTAACATTTACACATTTTTTTGCCTTTTCCTCAGCCCCCAGACCGCTTTGTAGGGTCCAGCAGACAATTACTCGCATTTTCCATTGACTATCATTGGACTTGCTATTCATACCGAATACCCGAGTATTAAGGTATACTCGGTACGAGTATAGCGAGTCCAAATACTTCAGTACTCGCTCATCCCTAGGACCAGCATATGCAAAACCAATTTTTTTGGGAGCTACATAATATTCCTGCATAGCAGCGTATATTTCTTTTTTTAAAGCTAAATAATATTCTTCAGTGCCAGCATATAGTAAAATTATTTTTAAAAGCTAAATGCTAAATAATATTGTTCTCCTATTGCTTAAATAGCTAATATTTATCTAGCAGTTGTGCGGTTGGCTCAAAACCTGCTGAGCTATTGGTTAAATAAATAGCGTATCTTTATCTAGAACTTGTGCGACTGGCGTAATCCGGGCAGAGATAAGAAAACGTCACAATTTACCAGTGACAATAATATTCATTAGTCCGCTGTTGCAATGTGTCAGCAAGGTGATATAAAAAAATAAAATTTTTCTATTTGTTTAATAAAGAGCGCATCTTTATCTAGCAGTTGTGCAATTGTTGCAATGCGGGCTGCGCTAAGCAAACATTGCAATTTACCAGTGGCAATAATTTTCATTAGTCCACTGTTGCAGTGCATCAGCAAGGCGATATAAAAAATACTCATTTTCTATTGATTTAATAAATAGCGTATCTTTATGTACCAGTTGTGTGACTGGTGCAAAGCCTGCTGAAATACGCAAACGTGACTGTTTGCCTATAATTTTTGTAAGTCTGCTGTTGCCGTGTGTAATAAAGCTGATATTTAAAAACATAGCCACACATTGCTAGATAAAGTGGATTTGTTCCTAACACCTCTGTGTGAGGGTACTTGTAAAAAATAAAGCCAGGAATTATTTTAATGAGCATAACGCATTCAATATGAGAAAAGGTGACGTTAAGGGATGTGTATATAGTGGTACCTGCCAAGACCATGTCACAGATCAGAAGGTGACTGTATCTCGCTCTGGCTTCTTGTCAAATTTTGCTCAGCGCGGTACACCACAGACAAACCCAGACATGTGCAAGAATGTTGAGAAACTGGGTCTTAGCAGAAAAAGTAAATTAATGTGCATGCAAAATGTAATTGCATATGAACACATGACCTTTACACAGAGAAAACCAAAAGCAAAACACAAAACAAATATCCTGGAATAAAAAAGTAAAAAAAATATATTGCAAAAATTGCATGAAGGTAGTAATAATAGTAATAAGGGTATTTAGTTAACATAATTTTGATCAAAATAATGTAGAAGCCATCCCGCCACGTCATGGCAACCCTTGTGGGACAGTCCTAACTCTTGTATTTAAAACCTTTCCACTTGTCAAGTGACGTAAATGTGAACAAGGACAGAGGGACTGAACCACTAGTAATAGTATAGGCCAGACAGGATGGATTTTCCAACTCAGAAACAGGGTGGTCACACCCTTATATGCACAGAATGCACAATGAGACAAATGAGAAACTGGGTCTGAGCAGAAAAAGTAAATTAATGTGCATGCAAAATGTAATTGCATATGAACACATGACCTTTACACAGAGAAAACCAAAAGCAAAACACAAAACAAATATCCTGGAATAAAAAAGAATGTTGTAGGTTGGATGGCAGACAAAGGCTCCAGTGTGTTGACAAGCAGCACCACAAAGTCTTCCACATGGTCTAGTCTCAGTAGCCAAGAGGCTCTGAATCCCCAACCTGGTCCTCCTTCCTCTCACCATCAAGTGTCCCAGGAAACATATGACCCCAATGCTGGCCACTCTGAGGAACTGTACGTTCCCTTGTAATTTTTCAGGCCTCTCAATGTACAACATTATCGAGGGTCATGAGGAGGTGGAGTGCAGTGATGCACAAACATTTAAGCACCTGCTGACAAGAGAAAGTCATGTTGGGAAAGGTCAATTCATGTCTGAAGAGGTGGAGGATAATCATGAGGCACAGTTGCCATCACGTCAACCAAAAATCGCAACTCAGCTGGAGGCTCAGATTGATTAATTCGAAGACAACATTGTCGATGATGACGACACTGATCCTGTAAAACAGTGACCATCGGCACTCAATAAATCACAAGGAAGTTCAATTGCAAGATAATATCCAATTTTAATTAATAGCCAACAAAATAGGGTACACAGATCCAATGTTTCGGCGTAATTGCCTTTGTCAAGGGTATCTGTGAGGAGGTGTCTGTCGGCTTATATCAACAATAGAATAGGTTCTGCCAAAAATTGTGCCAGGTTGCAGTTGATAAGTGCAGTTTCTGCGGTAAGTATCAGATGGCGTACACCTGGGGTTCCGTTGAGAATACCAGGCCCAACTTCCTTCAGAGTTTCAGTCTCCTCTTATTCCAGTTCCAGTCTCTCCTCCTCCTACTTATCATGCTCAGTGGAACTAGCCTCCCCATCATTTCACTGATGGGAAGTTTTGCAGCACTGCCTTGGCAAAACAGCAGCATGCTTTGCTGAAGCTCATCTGTTTAGGTGATAAAGCTCACAACACAGCCGAGCTATTGAAAGGGATAAAAGAACAGATCAATCAGTGGCTCTCCCTGTTGAAGCTCCAACCAGGTCTGATTGTGTGTGATAATGGGCATAACTTGGTGGCAGCTTTAAAGTTTGGCAAGCTGGTACATGTTCCATGCATGGCCCACGGTTTTTAAAAATATACCCTGACTAGTCGGACCTACTTGCCAAGGTACGCTGTGTCAGCGCACATTTACGAAAGTCATATATGGCTTTTGCCAATCTAGCTTCGCTGCAGCAGTGCTTTATTTAGCCTCGTCACTGACAAATTTGTGACCTGCTCACATGCTGGAATTCGACCTTTCATATGCTGGCAAGGTTTAATAAGCAGCAGAGGGCAGTGTCTGCAATACAGCTTCTCAGAGTAACACAGCCCCCACACAAGACAACTGCCGAGTGGGTGTGGATCGCTGAAATATTTGAGATTCTTCAAAACTTTGAGTACTGCACCAAGATGGTGAGTGCTGATGATGCTATTTTCTGCGTAACCATCCTGCTGCTCTGTCTATTAAAATGTTCGCTCCAGATTCTCAAAGCGGAAACGTTGAATGTCAAACAGGTGGCTAAGGAGCAAGATTTTACAGTCCCTGATACCACACAGCCCAGGCTCACACAATATTCTCTGGCCACATTGGGTGATGACGAGGAACAAGACGAGGCGGAGGATGAGGAGGACCAGGATTTTTTGGTCTGCACTACAGAGGGGACTCTTAATCTCAGCTTCATGCTTGTCCAGCATGGATGGCCTGAAGAGGAGGAGGAGGAGGCTTTGCATCGTAAGGAGAAGAGGATGGTTAGTGTTCTTCCTGGTGAGGACACTGAACGTTTGACTCTTTGTAGTCTGCCACACATGGCAGAGTTCATGTCACTAAATGAACAATCACTATTTATTTTCTTAGATAGTGTGCCTGAACAACACTCATAAGGGGGTTTCACACATAGCGATATCGCTAGCGATATTGCTCGAGCGTCACTGATATTGTGATGCAACAGCGATATCGCTGGCGATCTCGCTAAGTGTGAAATGTAGCGGCGATCGGACCCCCCGCTGACTATCGCTGATCGAGCTAGAATGAGCAGGTCCATTTTTCCATCGTTGGCGTCCTGCTGGCCAGCACTCATCGCTGTGTTTGAAGCTTAAAAACGACGAGCGACGTCGTTAGCGACGCAGAGCTCAGCGATACAGGTCTGAATCGGTAACAGTTAAGTTGTGTGAAAGGTACTCAACGACCAACGAGGTCGTTATGCAGATCGCTGATCTGTCTTGCGTCGTTGATGAGATTGGACTGTTTGAAAGCTATCTAGCGATCATGTAACGACGCACCAGCGATCTTTGCCAGGTCGGATCGTTATCGTTATCGCTGGTGCGTCGCTATGTGTGAAGGGGCCTTTATACTAACGATTTTGATGAGCAAATGGGGCATTCTGATTCCTGACTGCAACACAGTTTAATCACAAATGATTTGGATTAGAAAATAGGGCCTCCTGGCTGTACCTCAATATTAGGCCTAATGATTTTAAAGAGATGAGACCTCCTGATTCCCCACTGCAACACACTTTTATCCCAAACAATTTGAATTAGCAAATAGGGCCTTCTGGCTGGACGTCTATATTAGGGTAACAATTTTGATGTGCAAATTGACCCTCCTGATTCCTAACTGTAACAGAGTTTTTGCCCAAAATAATTGGATTAGCAAATGGGGCCTCCTGACTGCTCACAGTTTTAGCACAATCTAGTTAGATGCTGGAGGATCAATTTCACATTGGACAGGATTCCATCTAACTAACTGACAAGTTCACTTTCAGCAGCAGCAGGAGCCTCCTCTGTGTGCTGTTATACTGAGAAAACGGCGCCATAAAAATAAGATGTCCGCTTTTTGTATGGACAGAGACATGTGACTTTGGGAGCCAATCACAGAAGACCTTGTGCCTTGGATGGTTTCTGCTGCCTAATTGGCTGCCAGAATGTACACATATTAAGTTATCACAGAAAAAAAATTATACTCCGTGGCTCCTCTGAAACACCCCCTCCCTTCATAAAACATGTCCTCCCCGCTCATTATACAACACCACTATTCTAGAAAGAGTAAAAACACAAGCATTACTTGAAATCCAATCATTTTCCGATCTGTGATTGAACTTTACCAGCTTTGAGAAAAAATGCTCGGTAAACCGAACCCAAATCCGAATGTAGAATCATAGAATCGTAGAGTTGGAAGGGACCTCCTGGACCATCTGGTCCAACCCCCTGCTCAAAGCAGGATTCGCTAAATCATCCCAATGTGGTACATTCGTGCTGAATTTGAGATTGGCAAACAATTTCCGAACAATTTCGCTCATCTCTACCTTCCACTCCCTCCTCAAAGATGTTATCTACGAGAAATGATGAAAATCTCACAAATAAGTAAAGTTCTGTGTCCTAATGATTTGCATTTGGATTCATTAATATAATTATACAGTGATGAGCAAAAAGGTAACAATGTTTTGAATTCTTGACTTTCAGGCTCCATATCTCACCATCTACTACTGCTTTGATCGTGAGACTACCATCATTTTATAGACAATCATCTTGGCTATCTTATGCATAAACTTGACTTGCAACTACTTAGCATATGATTAGTTATGCAAATTCTTGTCAGGTCACTGTATTGTTACTGGTTTGCTCCTAAAAATCTACATTTTTGCTATTTTGTCAATATTTTGTAATTCCACCTTTGGCTTTCACCACTGCCTGAAACCTTCTAGGCATATTCTCAATCAAATTCAATTGTGTCTCGACAGAAATTTGATACCAGGTCTCTTCTACACGTTCACAAAGTTGGTGCATACTTGTTGACTCACTTGTCTGACTTTTTTTTGCCCTAGTCGGACCAGTTTCATTTGAAACAAATTTTGTTTCATGAAACCCGATCTGACCAAAGTCGCACAACTCTACTCACCAACACTGCTGATGAGATTATCTGCTGAAATGATCCAACACTGGGTGCAGTATTCAGATGGCAGTCTTTAGTAATAATTAGGCAATAGAGGAGGAATTTCTGCACAACCATCCATTTGGATCTTCAATAAAACATCTTTTTTATGCTATCCATGGATGGTTGTGCAGAAATTCCTCCTTTATTACCTATCTACCCACAAGTGATTGATTGGGTTGTGGTCTGGGAACTGGGGGCCAATCCAGAACCTCTACTTCATTGTCATTGAACCATTTATTCGCTTATCTTGATGTATGCTTCGGGTCGTTGTACATCTGGAACATGACATCATTCTTTTCATACCCATAGTACTCGAGTGTACAAAGTATCTCATCTTGTAGGATACTCACATATAGCTCAGCATTGAGACCACCATCGATCCTGGTCAAATATCCAACACTTTTGGCTGCGAAACAACCTCATATTATCAGACCTCTTCCACCAAACTTGACAGTTCCTTCAATTTCTTGATCCATTAACCCTTTTTCCTTTTTTCTTCCAGACCCATTTGCACCAATCAGAGTCTAGTCTATTGATGTTCGTCTCATCACACTAAATCACCAAATTCCAATCTTCTACAGTCCACTTTTCGTAGTTTTTTCAAACTCAAGTCGACGCTTCAAATGACGATATTGTAGTTGAGGCTTCTTCACCTTTTCAGAGCCACCATTCCAGACTTGTGTAAAATGTGTCGCATGGTGCATGCATGGAAGTCTGTGATCTCAATATTACGAAGCATACGCTACTTCCACTGCTGTGTTTGTCGCACCAGATCTGATAGACCTTGTGATAAGCCAACTTGGTGACTGATATTTTGCCTCTTGGCTTCTGAATGGATGGACAGACTTCCATCTGTCATGGCGCTCACATGATGCACTTTGGCATTTTAACTTGGCCGACAGACCGCTATCGATGAGCTGGATGATGATGGTTCTCATTTCTTGGGAAATCTTCTTCATGGATGCTACTAAAGTCAAAACAGTGACCTTTCACTTGAGAAACAACCCAATAACACACTGAGCTATTACGGAATGTGAGAACAGGTTGTAATTTGCAGTTTTCAGGAGAAAAAATATTTTTCCATCATCAGGAGCAAAACAGTAAGAATGCAGTGATATGACAAGAATCTGCATAACTAATCATATGCTAAATAGCTACAAGTCACATTTATGTATGAGATAGCCAAGATGACTGTCTATACAATAATGGTGGTTTCACATTTGAAGCCGTAGTGGATGGTGAGATATGGAGCCTGAAAGTAAAAAGTTCAAACCATTGTTACCTTTTAGCTCATCACGGTATTTATTGACACTTTTTGTATTTTTCTCAAAACTGATAGGTTCTCTCTTTAGGTTTTAAGGTTTTAATCACTTATTAATAAACTAATTACATTTACAATAATTAAAAATACGATTTTAAATAAGAAGTTAAAATATGATGAATACATACAAACACACAGGGCCGGTTATGTTCTGAATCTCACACTTCCCTTTATTATGGCAGTCATAATATTCTATAGAAGTTGGTTCACAGTGAGACAGACAAGACAAACCCTCAGAAGTCAGGACAGTGGAGTAAAAGTCTTTAAAGCCATCGGGAATCCGTTCCTGGCAATGCTCTAGAGGAAGAGAAAGATCATGATTTACTGACTTATTCATAATAATTTGCTAAATTAATACAAAATAACAATAAAAATAATAATAATAATCATTTTGCATTATCATTAAGGACTAAAACAAAAATAAGCTTTTCTTTATATTTTCACTTTATATCTGTACTGCCACACTCTATCTATCTATCTATCTATCTATCTATCTATCTATCTATCTATCCATTTTCTATTATCTATCATCTATCTATGTATCTATATGTCTACTATCTATCTATTATCTATCATCTATCTATTATCTATCCATCTATCTATTATCTATCTATTATCTATCCATCTATTATCTATCCATCTATCTATTATCTATCCATCTATCCATTATCTATCTATCTATTATCTATTTATTATCTATCTATTATCTATCTACGGTATCTATTACCTATATTATCTATTCCATTATTTATCTATCATCAATTATCTATCTATTATCTATTATCTATCTATCATCTATCATCTATCTATATATTATCTATCTATCTATCTATTATTTATCTATCTCTGTCTATTATCTATCTAAATATTATCTATCTATCTATTATCTATCTATCTCTATCTATTATCTATCTATATATTATCTATCTATCTATTATGTATATATCTTTTATCTATCTATCGAAGTAAGATACAATATATGATTACATGGTACACGTTACTATATGTAAAAAAAACGTCATGCATCATAGCTATATACACTTGGCAGACATAGACAGGCCTGTGCAAATAGTATTTGGATCTCTGAAACATTTTTCTAATATTAAAAAGCATAAATAAAGAATCTTTAAATTCCAGGAGAAAGTTACAAAAAATTGAGCCGGTGAAGTTCAGCCAGGTACAGTAGTGGAGCTCGGATTTGCCCAGTCTGGTTGAACCCAATGAGTAATTTAGTTTATTTTGCTCAGTTCCTTTCCTATACACTTTGCAGTTCTGTGGGGGTAAATGGGCGGCAGAACAAAACATGGGGAACAAGACCGTAAGGTTTTTTTTAACTAGTTGCTGCCATATGGATCTTTGTAGAGTTTTGGATCTATGTAGAGATATGGTGTCAGCACTTAGGAAGCGAGGAATTGCTTTATCCAACGGAGCCCGTCTTTGTAGAATTATTTGATTGTACGACTTAAAACAGTTAAATTTGACAATTGGTTAAAAATACAGAAACACACCACATTGTACATTATCGCATATGTGTGTAATATGTTTTTAAGGTTCAGTCCTAGATATGATACAGGAAAGATGTATATCTTTGTACCGTGTTAGCCAGTGGATAGAAAAATATTCAGGATTGAGAGTCCTCAGTAGTTGATACCTTTTAATGGCTAACTGAAAAGATGGTAACACATTGCAAGCTTTCGAGACTACTCAGGTCTCTTCATCAGGCTAGACTAATACAAAATCTGAAGTCACATATTTATGCACAATACAGCCTAGAAAAAATGCAATAGATAAGACAAGTGACGTGAAGCAGAACTATCAATATGGGAGAGGGAGAAACATAAATATAAACATTGGACCAGTTCATAGATAAGGAGTCCGGATGTTTTATGGTCCTCTGATTGGGGTCTAGTTCTGTGTTGCCCCGCAAGGTTTTAAAAGGAAATTCGTTAATTATACTTAATTATTTGTACTAAATGTCCAACTGGGGGTCTGTATGTGGGGGAGACAGGGCA
This sequence comes from Dendrobates tinctorius, assembly GCF_039654945.1. Classification (NCBI taxonomy): domain Eukaryota; kingdom Metazoa; phylum Chordata; class Amphibia; order Anura; family Dendrobatidae; genus Dendrobates; species Dendrobates tinctorius. Next base: position 755,700 of record NW_027361991.1, on the reverse strand, counting down.
AAAGCTTAGAACAAGGATGAATGCTCATCGTCACACTATAAGAGAAAAAAGAATGGATCTACCTGTGGCAAAACATTTCTGTATCCCTGATCACAGCAGCATGGATATGAAATTACTGGTATTGAAAGGTAACTTCACATCTCAGAGAGAGAGACGAGTTTGGGAGTATAAATTTATGACGAACTTTGACACTCTCAGTGCTGGAATGAATGTGTCGCATGGATTTATGTCTTTTTACATCAATTAACGAATTTCCTTTTAAAACCTTGCGGGGCAACACAGAACTAGACCCCAATCAGAGGACAATAAAACATCCAGACTCCTTATCTATGAACTGGTCCAATGTTTATATTTATGTTTCTCCCTCTCCCATATTGATAGTTCTGCTTCACGTCACTTGTCTTATCTATTGCATTTTTTCTAGGCTGTATTGTGCATAAATATGTGACTTCAGATTTTGTATTAGTCTAGCCTGATGAAGAGACCTGAGTAGTCTCGAAAGCTTGCAATGTGTTACCATCTTTTCAGTTAGCCATTAAAAGGTATCAACTACTGAGGACTCTCAGTCCTAGATATGTGCATTAAGTTTTTGCTTTCACTTACCGAGATCAGTCAGCAGTGTGTTGTTTTCCACTACTATATCTTCTTTTGTGAAACAGAATTCTGACGTGCCTAGAAGAATAAAATGTGCACAAAATTGAGCTGATAAAAATTGATCAAGGTGCCATAATTATAAGTTGGGACTCACATTCAGGACTAGGTGTATTATGAATTTTGACAACCTGCAAGTTGAACTGAGTATTAGTATGGCACCTGCTGTAGACTACGGAAAGCCATCGTACTGCCATGCGCCTCTGATATGAACATTGAATTGTGGAACTGTTTTCTGCAAAATTAGTTCCATGGAAGAATATTTTTGTGATATGGTAGGGTACTATATAAAGGCAACATATGGTAACACATAGAATACACTGATTCCACAGGTCTGACCCACAAGACACTATAGATCATCAAAATAAAAGGCCGTTGTCAGCTCTATGGTTTTACACATGCTCCATGAGCAACTATATGCGTAACTGTGCTTGGTTCTAGTGAGTTGTACTTAGCTGCAGTACTAGGCACAGTCACTCATGTGAACCTGAGGAAATAATCCCAACGGACCTATCCATTAAAGTAAACAGCTGCCCACTCTCTCCAGTCCCACAAGCTCGCTGCCTCAGGTTATCCTTGACATGATCACTCTTTCAAACCACATATCCAAGCCCTTTCCACTTCCTGCCGATTTCAACTCAAAAATATTTCACGGATCCGTACATTCCTCAACCAATAATCTGCAAAAACCCTAGTCCATGCCCTCATCATCTCCTGTCTTGACTACTGCAACCTCCTGCTCTGTGGCCTCCCCTCTAACACTCTTGCACCCCTCCAATCTCTTCTAAACTCTGCTGCCCGACTAATCCACCTGTCTTCCCGGCTTTTCCCCGGCCTCTCCCCTCTGTCAATCCCTGCACTGGCTCCCCATTACCCAAAGACTCCAGTTCAAAACCCTAGCAATGACATGCAAAACCATCCACAACCTGAGTCCTCCATGCATCTCTGACTTTGCTTCCTGGGACTTACCTGCATGCAACCTACAATCCTCACAAGATCTCCTTCTCTACTCCCCTCTTATCTCCTCTTCCCACAATCGCATACAAGATTTCTCCTGCGCATCCCCCCTACTCTTGAACTATCTACCACAACATATCAGACTCTCACCTACCATGGAAACCTTCAAAAAGAACCTGATGACCTACCTCTTCCCACAAGACTACAGCCTGCAGTAACCACCGATCCACCAAACCGCTGCACGACCAGCTCTACCCTCGCCTACTGTATCCTCCCCCATCCCTTGTAGATTGTGAGCCCTCGCGGGCAGGGTCCTCTCATCCTGTACCAGTCGTGACTTGTATTGTTTAAGATTATTGTACTTGTACTTATTATGTACACCCCTCCTCACATGTAAAGCACCATGGAATAAATGGCGCTATAATAATAAATAATAATAATAAATAATAAAGGGGATAGCTATTGGCAGTAAGTCCCCCTTAATTATGAGTATAGTTCCCATGGGTCAGTTCACAGTGTGCAGGACAATATATACACTTCTCTTTCAATCTCAAGATGTCTGTAGTGATTTCCAAAGCTACAGAGGACACAGGAGCCAAAAGCTTAAATATAATAGAGGGGTCTGGTCTGGGTCTGAATATTTTCTTGTACTGGTCATTGGACTGCCTATCGGGGGTTTTTTCCGGGTATTGAATTGAATATTTTGGATTGTAGAAGCAAGAGTCCAGAAGATGTCACCATAATTGTCTGGGCTGAATGGAAAAGAGGTGAAATGAAAAAACCCGACCTTAAAAGGCTACACCTATGAGTCAAAACAACTGTTCAACTGTTATGTACATTATTGTTCTCATTTAGTTTTGTAGTCTGAGCATGGTCTACAGCATGTCGACGCTTTGCAGAGTACAATTCAGGTCATTATTTTTCATTCCCCTGGACGAAAAGTAAACCAACCATGTCAAAATTTTGCTAAAAAGTGTTCATTGAAAATTGCTTGGATATGTATATAAGCATATTTTTGACACAGACGTAAAAAAAGACTCAAAAATAACAAAAACTTGGTAGGAAAAAAGCATTTTCCGATTGAAGCGTTTACTTGCTCGAAACAGTTGTTGCTCATTTAGTCTGTGTCTTTGTTCAACATACGAAGAACAAATAGCACTTTTCCTATGGGATGCAAGTGATTAATGTCACTTTCTACAATCTCTATATTGTACACTACAAGTTCCAAGTTGTAGTCTTTAAAAATGAGCCCCCCTTGATCTGAGCATATACTCCGAATATATTGATTTACATGGATGATTTCCTTTTGGAATGTGGTGTGTTGAGCTGTGCCAGCATTTTTCTGTTTTGACCCAGGATACACAGTTGAAAGCAAAACCTTGACAAGACTTTAATAATCACCAATAAGACTTTTTACTGACCTGAGATCTAAGAGAATAGTATCATCCGATGAGTGAAAATGCAGTAGCTGTCAGCTGTACACTTTAGCAGACGCTCAATTGCATGAGCCATGTTAGGTGATGTCACCAACTATGGCTATTTAACCCAATAATCAATAATCAAAGTGGCAACTAGATGTTATCAAAGTATGGGAGCTCCCTCTTCAGCCTCATGCACGCCCCAAGATCACAATTGACCCTCAAAACCACAAACTAACTTTACAGAAGATGCAAAGCTACGAGGGATAGCTAATATTAGCGAAAACAGAGAAAGAATTCAGAAGGGTCTAGATAAGCTTGAACAATAGGCAGCGACTAAGAGAACAGTATTTATCAGGTAGAAATACAAGTTTCTACATCTGGGAAAGAAAAGCGAAAATTACATCTACAGAATGGAAGGAATAGGGCTAAGCAACAGCATATGTGAAAAAGAATAGGGTATACTAATAGATCATAAACTGCACATGAGTCAACAATAGAAAGGAAAAATACAGGGCGCATCCACTGTGTAAAATCCGTATCAAAAAACACATTAACAGAGAAAAAGGAAGGTGCTCACCTATTTGGGTTGTGAGAAAGTCACAACACCCATAAACGCATGATAAGCAGCAGCAAGTCTGCACAGGGTCCTAGGACAAATTTGCAAAGACGGCGTGAAAGTGCAATGAGGACTGCGCTTGCTTCTGGTAGAGTACAAAAGTTCTTTATTCAGCCAACGCGTTTCCTGAGCCTACTGGCTCACTTCATCAGGGCAGATATCTGCCCTGATGAAGTGAGCCAGAAGGCTCAGGAAACGCGTTGGCTGAATAAAGAACTTTTGTACTCTACCAGAAGCAAGCGCAGTCCTCATTGCACTTTCACGCCGTCTTTGCATGAGTCAACAATGTGATACAGCAATAAAAAATGCAAACACAGTTCTAAGGTATATTAAGAGAAGCATAGATTCTAGATCACGTGAAGTAATTATCGCCCTCTACTTCACCTTGGCCAGACCTCATCTGGAATACTGTATCCAGTTCTGGGCACCACATTTTAAATAAGACATTAAAAAACTGGAGCAACTTCAGAGAAGAGCGACCAGGATGCCGAGCGAACTGCAAATTATGTCCTACGAGAAATGATTAAAGGATCTGGGATGTTTAGCTTGCAAAAAAAGGCTGAGAGGAGACTTAATAGCTGTCTACAAATATCTGAAGGGCTGTCACATTGTAGAAGGATCAACTTTATTCTCATTTGCACATGGAAAGACTAGAAGCAATGGGATGAAACTGAAAAGGAGAAGATAAAGATTAGATATTAGAAAAAACTTTTTGACAGTGAGGGTGATCAATGAGTGGAACAGGCTGCCACGAGAAGTGGTGAGTTCTCCTTCAATGGAAGTCTTCAAACAGAGGCTGGACAGACATCTGCCTGGGATGGTTTATTGAGTCCTGCATTGAGCAGGGGGTTAAACCAGATGACCCAGGAGGTCCCTACGAACTCTAACATTCTATGATTTTATGTTTCCTATGACTGCCATGGCAATCTAAGGCCAATTTAATTTTTCATTTTTGTTGTTCCACTTTTGCACTAATTCCTGAAAAGCACTTGAAGGGTTAACAAAATACCTGACAATAGTTTTGGCGGTTTTCTAACAAGTGGATCTCCCAAAGCTGATTCAAAACTGAATAAGTCCCTTAATAAATAAGTTTTGTAAATTTCCTTGAAAATATTGCAGCAAAAAATATAAACCTTCTTATATCTTAACAAAATAAAAGGATAATTGACAAATGGTGTTGATTTAAAATAAACACATGGAAATAGTATTTATTAATTGTTTTGTGTGGTATGATTGTCTGGATTTAGGGTATTAACATTCTAAGTTTGAAAATTTACAATTTTCTGTCATTTTTGTTAAATTTCTGATATTTTCATAAATAAACTCGAAACATACCAGCTAAATTTACAGATATTTTTAAGTATGATGTATCATATAGAAACAGTCTCAAAATCATGTAGACATATGAAACATTCCAGAGTTATTGCCACAGTAAGAGATACTATGTCAGATTTGAAAAAAATAGCCTGATCACTAAAGGGTTGAAAGATCATCCAAAAAAACAAAACAAAATTACACTCGTGTGATTAATTAGAATATAAACTCTCTTTTAATGACATGAGGTGCTGCGAGTGCAGCCTCAGTGACTAGCGTTGATGTCATCAAGGTTACTGCAAGCCACTGAGGCAGCGTTCCCACTGGCTTTTCACTGTGAGCCGGGACAATAAACTGCAGTGACCTCAGGGAGATCATTGCGAGTACCCAGAAAATTTCATTGAGGTCATCACAGCTCATTGTCCCGGCTCACAGTGAAGTGTAGGAACTTACTCTCAGTGTCCAATGGTAGCATCTTTGATGTCACCGTTAGTCACTGAGGCTGCACTCGCAGCACCTCATTCTCTTGTGGTCTTCAGCCTGCACAGTTGCATCATGGCACCGTCCAGGTTACAATCAGCGTATAGCAGACATGGATTACTGTGTAGGAAATCTTCACTTCGGACAGGTGAGGGTTATGGTTGTTTATTACTTTATTTTTTTACAGGGAACATGAGCAACAGTGGATTAGGCATAAGGTGAGTATCATGGTTGCTTCTTATTTTCTGTGTTTTATATGGGACAATGACTTCAATGGAATGGGAATAAAGTGAGCATAACTGTTTCTTAATTTTAAATAAATTTGTAAAACAGGGTGTGGATTTTTATTTCAAATAAAGGACTTTATTCTTGTTGTTTTTTATTTGCAATATGACTATGGGGTTCGTAATGGAGACGTGTCTTTTAGATGCCACTCCATTACTAACCTGTGGGCTTGATGTCAGCGGCCATAATACAACTGACATCAACCCCACTACCTCACTTGCCACCACCACAGAACAAGAAGGAAGAACTGGGCAAAGTGCTAGAATTGGCATATCTAATACATCAGCCTTTTTGGGGGTGGCTGCGGGCTGCTATTTTTAGGCTGTGGGGCCAATATCCATGGCCATTACCAGCCTGAGATTTCCAGACCAAAGCTGTCTGCTTTAGCTTGGCTGTGTCATAATTCCTTTGCTCAGAGTGTCTGGGACTCTGTGATGGACAGCTCTGGCATCCTATCCTGTGCCTGGGGTGTGCTGAGCTGTTGGTGCTTTGATTGACAGCTTGGTTGACCTAGCTAACTGGAAGGTGCAGAGACAGGTGAGCTGTCTGGCCCAGATCATTGCCAGTCAAAAGCTTGTTCTAAGCTGGTGCTCTCAGGTATGTTCGCCTATATCCTGTGCTGTAAGTTCTGATCTTCTTCTGCTGATGACCTTTGGACATGTTCAGACTACCCATTTGTCATTGCCCCTTTGCATCTGATATTCCATTGCTGACCTTTGGACCATGTTCAGACTACCCATTTGTTATTGCCCATTGCTTGTCCGCTGTTTCTCTGGCATTCTGACCTTGACATGTGACCTGACTTGCGACTTCATATTTTCCCAGGGTTTATTTTTGGAATTGAACCCGGAATGTCAAATTGCACTTATTCACGGCCTAGCCGTGGGTTGTGACTAGCGTCATAGGCTGGTTGTCAAAAATCAGGCAAACCCATGCCATTTCTTTTACAATTTTTTATTTAAATAATTTAAAAAACTGGAGTGGGGACTCCTTTATTCTTGATAACCAGCCATGATAAAGCTGACAGCTAAGAGTTGCAGCCCAAAGCTGTCAGTTTTGTCATACTGGTTATCAAAAATAGAACAGAAACCAAGTCATTTTTTTCAAAATTTGCGTATGTATTGCCCAGGTGCTGGCTGATGAAAATTCCTATCAGCGTCATCTTCTCTCACTTTTATCAGCGATGGCAGGCATAGGCTCATGGGAGTATTATTCCCATCAGCCAACGCCTCTGTGACGGGCGGTAAACTTTTTACTGCCGGTCACAGCTGCTTGCTCAAGTTCTCATCTGATATTGTGGGAACCGCCGCTCTCTAGCTAGCGGTAAGAATCTTACTGCCAATCAGATCCAACCGGTGTTTCTCTCACTGTCATATACATGACATTGTGGGAAACAAATGATATTTAGGATGCCGAACCAGAACAGTAACATGGACTTCCTGGAGAAGTCCGTGTTTGGGATCCATGCCCAAACAGTAGGTATCGGTACAGATCCAGAACTTTACTGTTCGGTTCGCCCATCACTACTTGCAAGCAGCAAAGCCCACACTCCCCTTGGTATTTGTGAATCATGCGTTACTCGAAGTCTCCACTGCTAAGCTGTCAGTAAAGGCATTAAAGCAGAAGAATAATGGACCAGCTTCTTCCACACCATACCTAAACCCTGTTGAGAATTTTTGGGTTCCTTCTCAAACAGAAGATTTACGGTGAAGAAGAACAGACAACTCTCTTGAATGCCCCATGTGAACTGCATTGTATTTTTATATGGTATGCATTGCTTACCCATCTTCTTATATCCATAATTGTACTCCATTCTTGTTATCTCTGCCACACATCTAAGTGGTCTGTATAACCCCTTCCCCCTTTTATGACCTTTGCTTAACTGTGTGCATTTGGCCTGGGCAGTCACACCCCACTTTCAGTCACACATGATTGTGTTTAGCTGCACATATATTCAGCACCATGGGACTGCTCCAGACGTAGTCGGCTCCATCTACTTCAAAATTCATATTTCAAAGTACATATTTCTAAATACTCTGAATTAGACTAGAGTTGGACTGGAATTGACTGTAAGGTAACGGACTATTACACCACAACAATGTTTCACCTTCTTTTTAATATCACCCCCATACTCCTCTATTTCTCCCTAACTCCAGCAATCCCTCCACCCAGTAAGGAATTTGTAATTTCCCCCTCCATCCTTCCCAGCCATCTCACCTTTTCGTCACAACTGTTCCTCCACATTCAATCCTTTTTCTCCAGACACACACGGCCACATCATGTCCTATCCTGCTCCCACCTTCTAATGCTCTGTCTACTACTCCTCATTGCTGGCAATGTATCCCCAAATCCTGGCCCTCCTCAACACATCCCTACACTAATTTCTAACATCCTGCCATGATCCTCTACACTTTTTTGCAACCATGACGACCTCATACCTATTCATCCAGCCCCCACTCCCCCGGTCCCCCTACCTGAAGCACGCTCTGTCTGCAACAAGCTATCGTTTGTCCATGACCTCTTTATCACCAACAAACTCTCTTTCCTTGCCATCACTGAAACCTGGCTCACTCCCTCTGACACAGCCTCTCCAGCTGCGTTTTCCTATGGCGGATTCCATCATTCTCACACCCCTCGCCCCAGCAACAAACGTGGTGGAGGAGATGGCTTGCTCCTCTCCGATACCTGCTCCTTTACCCCAATCCCTTTGCCACCCTCCGCTACTCTTCCCTCGTTCGAGGTGCACTCCGTCCGCATCTATTCCCCCTCCAACCTCCAACTGGCTGTCATCTACCGCCCCCCAGAACTAGCCATCTCCACCTTTCTCGACCACTTCACCACCTGGCTACTCCATTTCCTTTCTGCTGACATCCCCACCATCATCATGGGCGACTTCAACATCCCCATTGACACTTCCACCCCAGCTGCCTCTAAACTTCTATCACTCACGGCTTCCCTTGGCCTCACTCAATGGTCCTCTGTGGCCACTCACAAAGATGGTCACACGCTGGACCTTATCTTCACCCGTCTCTGTTCCCTCAATAATCTCAATAACTCACCCCTCCCCCTGTCTGACCACAACCTACTGACATTCTCTTCCCTCTCCTCTCCTACTGTGCAACCCCCGCTCCATAAACTCGCTCACCCTCGCAGGAATCTCAAACACCTCAATTTACAATCACTCTCTGAGTCCCTTCTCCCTTTAACAGACATAGCTTCCCTTCATGACACAGATGCTGCTGCCACTTTTTATAACACCACAATAACAGCAACACTTGATTCGGCTGCCCCCCTCACGCAGAGCAAAACTCGTACAATCAATAGGCAGCCCTGGCTGACCAGCCTCACCAAAGAACTGAGACGGGTTTCCAGGGCCGCTGAGCGGAGATGGAAGAGAACCCATTCTACTGAGCACTTCAGCGCATACAAGCAGTCCCTTGCCAGCTTTAAGTCCACGCTCTCTGCCGCTAAACAAACTTACTTCGCATCTCTCATATCCTCCTTCTCACACAACCCTAAACAACTCTTCAACACTTTCAATTCTCTACCCCGTCCCACAGCACCTCCTCCCCTTCCTCTCATTTCTGCTGAAGACTTTGCCTCCTTCTTTAAGCAGAAGATTGACAAGATCAGACAAAACTTTGGCCAGCAGCCCCCAATGCCCCTCTTAGCCACACAGCCCTGTTCTGCAAAAGCCAGCTTCTCCACCATGACAGAAGATCAGCTCTCCACCCTTCTGTCAAGATCACACCTCACCACTTCTGCCCTCGACCCGCTCCCGTCTCACTTCATCCCTAACTTGGCCACAGTCTTCATCCCAACTCTAACACACCTCTTCAACCTTTCACTTATAAATGGTGTCTTTCCCTCATCCTTCAAACATGCCTCAATCACACCCATCCTCAAAAAGCCCTCCCTTGATCCATCCTCTGTGTCTAACTATCGCCCGATATCTCTTCTCCATTACGCCTCAAAACTACTGGAAAAGCATGTATATCTTGAACTGTCCTCCCGCCTCTCCTCCTGTTCCCTCTTTGACCAGTTATAATCTGGCTTCTGACCGCATCATTCAACTGAAACTGCCCTAACTAAAGTCACTAACGACTTACTAACCGCCAAGAGCAAGTGACACTACTCTGTCCTCCTTCTCCTGGACCTGTCTTCTGCCTTTGACACTGTAGACCATTTCCTCCTGCTACAGACTCTCTCATCTCTTGGCATCACAGACTTGGCCCTATCCAGGATCTCATCATACCTAACAGACCGAACATTTAGTGTCTCCCTCTCACACTCCACCTCCTCACCTCGCCCCCTGTCTGTTGGTGTTCCTCAAGACTCTGTCCTAGGACCCCTACTATTCTCCATCTACAGCTTTGGCTTGGGACAGCTCATAGAATCCTACGGTTTGCAGTATCACCGCTATGCCGATGACACGCAGATCAACCTATCTGGACCCAACCTCGCCTGCTTACTGACTGAAATACCACAATGTCTGTCTGCTATCTCAGCCTTCTTCTCTGCTCGCTTTCTCAAACTGAACATGGACAAAACAGAATTCATCATCTTTTCCCCATCTCACTCTACCCCTCCACCAGACCTATCCATCAATGTCAATGGCTGCTTTCTTTCCCCAGTCCCGCACGCTCGGTGCCTTGGGGTGATCCTCGACTCAGTGCTCTCTTTCAAACCACATATCCAAGCCCTCGCCTCCTCCTGCCGCCTCAAACTCAAAAATATTTCCCGGATCCACTCATTCCTCAGCCACGAAACCACAAAAACACTAGTGCATGCTAGAGTTGAGCGAAACGGGTCGAAAAAATTCAAAAGTCGCCGACTTTTGGCAAAGTCGGGTTTCATGAAACGAAACCCGACCCTAGGATGAGGTCGGCCACGAGGTCGGCGACTTACGCTCCAAAGTCGCGTTTCAAAAGTTTGTTTTGCGCTCTTTTTCAGCCAATCAGGATCCACGGACACTGTGGGCAACGTGATGACATAGGCACGGGTCACCACCATCTTTCAGAAGGGCATGCAAGTGATTGGCTTGCTTTGGTGGGCGTCACAGGGGGTATAAAAGGGCGTGCACGCCGACCGTCATCTTACTTCTGCCGATCTTAGTATAGGGAGAGGTTGCTGCTGATTCTGTAGGGAGAGCGTTAGGCAGGGAAGAAGACAAAAAAACTGCTTCTGCTGCTAGCGATTTGGCCTGCACAACACACCAGTCACTGTGTGTGCAGTGCAAGGGGAGGCTATATAGTGGTGTATCAGTGGTGTTGGTTGTTGGGCTGCCTTCTAAGGCTTCCTGACATTCCTGCATTGCTGTTTACCCACTGCTCCGCAAACTGCTTTTTCAAAAGCAATCCCAATTTATTTTTTTTGTCCTGCTGAGAAGAAAAAAAAACTGCTTCTGCTGCTAGCAATTTGGCCTGCACAACACACCAGTCACTGTGTGTGCAGTGTAAGGGGAGGCTATATAGTGGTGTATCAGTGGTGTTGGTTGTTGGGCTGCCTTCTAAGGCTTACTGACATTCCTGCATTGCTGTTTACCCACTGCTCCGCAAACTGCTTTTTTAAAAGCAATCCAATCTCCCTTATCCTCTAGTCACTTTTGTCACAGCTGTGCCATCGAGCCTGTCACATAGCGCTCAGATATTCATTGGGCCTCACACAATCCAAAAGTGTCCAGTGTCCAAAAGTGTGTGCAGAGATTCAAAATCTCCCTTATCCTCTAGTCACTTTGGTCACAGCTGTGCCATCGAGCCTGTCACATAGCGCTCAGATATCAGTGGGCCTCACACAATCCAAAAGTGTCCAAAAGTGTGTGCAGAGATTCAAAATCTCCCTTATCCTCTAGTCACTTTGGTCACAGCTGTGCCATCGAGCCTGTCACATAGCGCTCAGATATCAGTGGGCCTCACACAATCCAAAAGTGTCCATCCAGTGTCCAAAAGTGTGTGCAGAGATTCAAAATCTCCCTTATCCTCTAGTCACTTTGGTCACAGCTGTGCCATCGAGCCTGTCACATAGCGCTCAGATATCAGTGGGCCTCACACAATCCAAAAGTGTCCATCCAGTGTCCAAAAGTGTGTGCAGAGATTCAAAATCTCCCTTATCCTCTAGTCACTTTGGTCACAGCTGTGCCATCGAGCCTGTCACATAGCGCTCAGATATCAGTGGGCCTCACACAATCCAAAAGTGTCCATCCAGTGTCCAAAAGTGTGTGCAGAGATTCAAAATCTCCCTTATCCTCTAGTCACTTTGGTCACAGCTGTGCCATTGAGCCTGTCACATAGCGCTCAGATATCAGTGGGCCTCACACAATCCAAAAGTGTCCATCCAGTGTCCAAAAGTGTGTGCAGAGATTCAAAATCTCCCTTATCCTCTAGTCACTTTGGTCACAGCTGTGCCATCGAGCCTGTCACATAGCGCTCAGATATCAGTGGGCCTCACACAATCCAAAAGTGTCCATCCAGTGTCCAAAAGTGTGTGCAGAGATTCAAAATCTCCCTTATCCTCTAGTCACTTTGGTCACAGCTGTGCCATCGAGCCTGTCACATAGCGCTCAGATATCAGTGGGCCTCACACAATCCAAAAGTGTCCATCCAGTGTCCAAAAGTGTGTGCAGAGATTCAAAATCTCCCTTATCCTCTAGTCACTTTGGTCACAGCTGTGCCATCGAGCCTGTCACATAGCGCTCAGATATCAGTGGGCCTCACACAATCCAAAAGTGTCCATCCAGTGTCCAAAAGTGTGTGCAGAGATTCAAAATCTCCCTTATCCTCTAGTCACTTTGGTCACAGCTGTGCCATCGAGCCTGTCACATAGCGCTCAGATATCAGTGGGCCTCACACAATCCAAAAGTGTCCATCCAGTGTCCAAAAGTGTGTGCAGAGATTCAAAATCTCCCTTATCCTCTAGTCACTTTGGTCACAGCTGTGCCATCGAGCCTGTCACATAGCGCTCAGATATCAGTGGGCCTCACACAATCCAAAAGTGTCCAGTGTCCACAAGTGTCTGCAGAAATTCAAAATCTCCCCTGTCCTATAGACACCTTGTACCTTGTTTTACATTACTATATAGTTTGTTGGATTCTGTCTACATTTCTACCAAAAATGAGGAAGGCTGGTGGAAGAGGCCGTGGAATTGGGCGGGGGTTGGCAGCTGGTAATGATGGTGTTGGTGGTGGATCTGATGGTAGTGGCAAGAGCAAAATAGGACCGAATGCAGGAGGTGCTGACCCTGCGTCATCGTCTGGCTACATAAGGCCTCGAACGCTTAGTTTTCTAGGAGTTGGCAAACCGCTTTTAAAGCCAGAGCATCAGGAAAAAGTTTTGTCTTACATTGCTGACTCAGCCTCCAGCTCTATCGCCTCCTCTTCTTCAGTTGTAAAAAGTAAAAGCACTGAGTCGTCATTGGAGGCTCATGTTCATGAACCACACCTTTCCTTGTGTCCTTCACCCCAACCAAGATTGAAGGATGACGCAGGCCATACTACTGATTACTCCATGGAGCTGTTTTCACATACCATGCCTGGATTATCAAGTGAAATGGTGAATTACCCAGGCCAAGATGAATCTGACATGGAGTGCACTGATGCACAGCCGCTGATGGATGATTCTGCTGGTACATTCACTCAGAGCACTACATTGTCCTCGCAGTGTACAGAGCCAGATTCTGACCCTGATGAGACTCAGGTGCCCCTTCCCGCACACTATACCACCATACACGGTGACACAGAGGAAGGTGCACATGACATAGAAGAGGAGGTGATGGATGACCCAGTTGTTGACCCAGATTGGCATCCATTGGGGGAAGAGGGTGCTGCTTCCAATAGCTCAGATGAGGAGCATCCACAGCAGACATCGACATCGCAACAGCTGTTATCTGGCAGGCCCGGAGCACTCAAAAGACAGGTTCCAAACATCAAAAGAGTTGCTGGACAGCTTGTCCAGAGGGTCAAAAGATCACAGCGTGCTAGGCCGCAAAATGTCTGCCAAAGTAGGAAGAGTGCAGTGTGGCACTTTTTTGACCAAAATCCTCATGATCAGGCCAAGGTTATCTGTAAGAAGTGCGCAAAGACCTTTAGCCGAGGGAAAAATCTGAAAAATTTGAATACCAGTTGCATGCTTAGACATTTAACCAGCATGCACTTGCAAGCGTGGACACAACACCAAACCTCAAGTGCCACATGTGCAACTGATCACAACGAAGGTAGTCAGCAACTCTACATTGTTTCCCCCACTGTAAGCCCACCGGTTAGCACAGCAGCAAATGTTGAGGTGTCGTTGCAAGACCACAGCAGTCAGGGAATCCCACTGTTATATCAACGAAAGACTGATTCTAGGCCATCAGAAAGAACACCAACTCCATCACCATCATCAACCCTCTCTCAGTCCGCCCTGTCCACCGCTACTTCCACCATATGCAGCTCTCAAGTCCAGCTCACCCTCCCAGACACTATGAGTAGGTCAAGAAAGTACTCAGTCTCTCATCCGCGTACACTGGGTTTGAACGCCCACATTGCCAAACTAATCTCGTTTGAGATGATGCCCTTTCGGTTGGTGGAAAGCACAGCTTTCCGCGAACTCATGGCCTATGCAGTACCACTCTATGACCTACCCAGTCGCCACTTCTTCTCTCGCAAAGCCATCCCAGCCCTCCACCATCATGTGAAAGGCCGCATTGTCCATGCACTCAAGCAGTCAGTGAGCGGAAAGGTGCACCTCACAACTGATGCATGGTCCAGTCGGCATGGCCAGGGCCGTTACGTGTCCATCACTGCGCACTGGGTTAATGTGGTGGATGCAAGGTCCACAGGGGACAGCGATGGTGGGACAGTGCTGCCTAGCCCACGGTATAGGAAACAGTTGGCTGTAGGCGTTCAACCCTCCTCCTCCTCCTCCTCCAGAAGCGAAAGCTCGTCCACAGAGCGCAGTCGTACGAGCACTCCATCTGCAGCTGCCACTATTGCACACGATGTGTCCCCCTATCGAGCAGCTAGTGGAAAGCGTCAGCAGGCTGTGTTGCAGATGATGTGTTTGGGCGACAGACACACCGCCGAGGTGCTGGCCGAGTACTTGAAGCGACAAACTGAGTCATGGCTGGGCAATGTACATCTTGAGGCAGGCAAGGTAGTTAGTGATAACGGCCGTAATTTTGTGGCAGCCATAGCCCTTTCAAAACTCAGCCACATACTTTGCTTGGCTCACACCTTGAACCTGGTGGTGCAGTGCTTCCTCAAAAATTAACAGCCCTGCTCCAGAAGGTGCGAAGACTGTGCGCGCACATACGTCGGTCACCTGTACACTCCGTTCGTATGCAGAAGCTGCAGCGATTGCTCCACCTTCCCAACCACCGCCTCATTATCGACATTGCAACAAGGTGGAACTCCACCCTGCACATGGTGGAGTGGCTGTGCGAGCAGAGGCAGGCCATAATGCATTTGTTGGAGGATACACGGCCAGGCACTTTGAGAGCAGACATGGAGTTGACAGGTGTGCAGTGGTCGAAGCTGAAAGACCTTTGTAAAGTCCTTCAGTGTTTTGAGGAATGCACACGGCTGGTAAGCGCAGACGACGCCATCCTAAGCATGAGCATCCCACTTATGCGTCTGCTCATGCAAACTTTGACGCACCTTAAGGAGCAGGCGTCTGCAGCCAATGTTGATGAGGAGGAAGAGGAGGAGGGAATCCTTGATGACATTCAGCCATTGTCTGCTCAGGGACCTCTCCTGGACGAGGTGGAGGAAGAAGAGGAGGAGGAGGATGATGATGGGGATGATTACTTAGGGGAGGAGGATGCATCTCGTGGGGCAAGTGAAAATGTTGGCGTGGCAAGGTCTGGTACAGGGTTTGTGCGTGACTGGAGGGATGTGGATTTGCCAGAAAGTGCTCCTCCACCCAGCACTCGCAGTGCATCATTGACACCGGGAACATTGGCCCACATGTCAGATTCTGCCTTGCGGATCCTAAAAAGGGACCCCCGCATTGCCAAAATGATGAACGATGACGACTACTGGTTGGCCAGCATCCTGGATCCACGCTATAAAGGCAAATTACAAAACAACATGCCACAGGAGAACCTTGACCTAATATTGGCTAATAAACAAGCAACTCTGGTAAATCGGTTGCTTGAGGCATTCCCAGCACACAGCAGCGGTGATGGTTCTCACACGAGCCGTACGGGCCGGGGGCAGCTTGGCAGAGGTGTTCGTGGTGCACACAGCAGAAGTGGCGTTGGAGACAGGGGTTTCATGACAATGTTGTGGACTGATTTTTCAAATACCGCTCACACAACTGGTAATACTGCATCGATGGAAAGTGACAGGAGACAGCAGTTGTCAACTATGGTTACAAACTACTTTTCCTCCCATATCGATGTTCTCCCACACAGGTCATTCCCCTTTGACTATTGGGCCGCTAAACTGGACACCTGGCCTGAATTGGCCCAATATGCCTTACAGGAGCTCGCTTGCCCAGCTGCAAGTGTGCTATCGGAAAGAGTCTTCAGTGCAGCTGGATCAATCCTGACAGAAAAAAGGACCCGTCTGTCAACCCAAAATGTGGATGATCTAACCTTCATTAAAATGAACCACGCATGGGTTTCCAAGGATTTTGTCCCAACTTCCCCTGATGACACATAGGGTGACAGAAAAATGGCTTGCTTTGGTCCACCTCTTCCTGTTACTTCACCTATTTCACCTTTTGCATCAGCTGAATGTCCAACATCAACATATGCCACTTTCTAAAACTCCCTAACTGTGCTGCCTCCCCCCCCATGGCCGGGGTCACCACCTAGCGCACGACACCGTGCGAGTGCCGTTGCCCTGGACAGGTGGGTAGGCCGACTCTTGGGCGCGGGCACTGGCACAGGGTCCCTCATAGTGCAATCAAGTGTCTCTGACGGTGGTGGTGCACACCCGCCGTCAGACACACCGCTGTACTATGAGGGGCCCAGTGCCAGTACCGACACCCACGAGTGGGCCCCCCTTGCTTGGGCAGGGCCCCAGCATTTGCAATCTTTACCTCTCCCTGCTCCTCCGCTGTGTAATCTGGGCCGTCAAATCCATACTGTGCCTGACACCGTCTGAGCCTGCCTCCTGATGTATAGACATATATTTTGAATGTGTACGCTATCCATACATGTTATCCGGGGAAACGGTACCCTTTCTAACCTTTGTGCAATCACGTGCAATCCATACTGGGCCTAACACCGTCTGAGCCTGCCTCCTGAGACATATATTTTGAATGTGTACGCTATCCATACATGTTATCTGGGGATACGGTACCCTTTCTAACCTTTGTGCAATCACGTGCAATCCATACTGGGCCTAACACCGTCTGAGCCTGCCTCCTGAGACATATATTTTGAATGTGTACGCTATCCATACATGTTATCCGGGGAAACGGTACCCTTTCTAACCTTTGTGCAATCACGTGCAATCCATACTGGGCCTAACACCGTCTGAGCCTGCCTCCTGAGACATATATTTTGAATGTGTACGCTATCCACACATGTTATCTGGGGATATGGTACCCTTTCTAACCTTTGTGCAATCACGTGCAATCCATACTGGGCCTAACACCGTCTGAGCCTGCCTCCTGAGACATATATTTTGAATGTGTACGCTATCCATACATGTTATCCGGGGAAACGGTACCCTTTCTAACTTTTGTGCAATCACATGCAATCCATACTGGGCCTAACACCGTCTGAGCCTGCCTCCTGAGACATATATTTTGAATGTGTACGCTATCCATACATGTTATCCGGGGAAACGGTACCCTTTCTAACCTTTGTGCAATCACGTGCAATCCATACTGGGCCTAACACCGTCTGAGCCTGCCTCCTGAGACATATATTTTGAATGTGTACGCTATCCACACATGTTATCTGGGGATACGGTACCCTTTCTAACATTTGTGCAATCACGTGCAATCCATACTGGGCCTAACACCGTCTGAGCCTGCCTCCTGATGTATAGACATATATTTTGAATGTGTACACTATCCATACATGTTATCTGGGGATACGGTACCCTTTCTCACCTTTGTGCAATCACGTGCAATCCATACTGGGCCTAACACCGTCTGAGAATGATAGATGGGGCCCAACATACACTGGAACATTCTAAAGGTGGACATCAGACACTGGAGCAGCATTTACAGGGCCCATTATACACTAGAGCATTAGAAATGGGGCCCATTATGTTTGGAGCATTATTTGGGCCCATAAGACAGTAGAACTTTATCCATGGGGACCAACATATACTGTAGCATTATGTGGAGCTCATCATATACTGTTTCAAACATTATATGGGACCAATGATTCTGTATGGAGAAATAGATGGGCCTCGTCATGAGATGTAAAAAGTGAGGTATTTTTCATTGTACTATACCGCTATTTCTCTGCCGTATCGGAGCATGATGAGTTGTGGTATGTGTTAAAGGGGCGCTCTTTCGCCCAGGGCACATGAAAACCTGGAGCCAGCCCTCCCCCCCCCCACAGTCTGTAGCCAAATAACCCCCATTTTTCAGTGCGTAACTTGTATTATGAAGTTAATTAAGGTTGACAAGCTTAAATAAGAAGAATTGATGCTTTTGGCATTCAAATGGGCACTGTTGGTGTGTTTCCTGTCCTCCTCTCACTGCCGACTTTTATTCCCCATTGACTTACATTGGGTTTCGTGTTTCGGGACGACCCCGACTTTTCCCTATAATCGGACGATCTTGCTCGACCCGACTTTTGGAAAAGTCGGGTTTCACGAAACGAAACGCGACCCTAAAAAACCAAAAGTCGCTCAACTCTAGTGCATGCTCTTATCATCTCCCACCTCGACTACTGCAACCTCCTACTCTCTGGTCTCCCCTCCAGTCCATCCTGCACTCTGCTGCCCGATTAATCCACCTGTCTCCCCGCTATTCCCCAGCCTCCCCCCTATGCCAGGCCCTTCACTGGCTTCCTACTGCCCAGAGGCTCCAATTCAAAACCCTAACCATGGCATACAAAGCCATCCACAATCTGTCTCCTCCATACATCTTTGACATGGTCTCTAGGTACCTGTCCGCATGCAACCTTCGATCATCTCAAGATCTCCTTCTCTACTCCCCCCTTATCTCTTCTTCCCACAACCGCATACAAGACTTCTCCCGTGCTTCCCCCATACTCTGGAACTCTCTGCCACAACACATCAGACTCTCACCATCAACGGAAATCTTCAAGAAGAACCTGAAGACCCACCTGTTCCGACAAGCCTACAGCCTGCAATGATCCTCGGTCTACTGAACCACCGCACAACCTGCTCTACCCTCTCCTACTGTATCCTCACCCATCCCTGTAGACTGTGACACATGTTTATTATACTTGTCTATATTTCCCTGTTTCACATGTAAAGCGCCATGAAATAAATGGCGCTATATAAATGCATAATAATAATAATAATAATAACTCTCTGATCAGTGTCGGTGGCTGCTGTTGGTGGTACCCCAAAAGTTGATTGTTAACAGATAGACTGCATGTAAGGTAGGCTAACATCCGGTATTGAGAAAAAAGATAGCTATATTGCCACTGAATTTTTTTTTTAAATGTCAGTTATTTTTTGATTTGTGAGTTATTTGTTTCTTATTCTCACTGTAACAGATTAAATTATAAAATTGAGATGGAAAATTTATATTTTTCATTTAGTTGCATAATAATTCTGCACCCAGAGATATTCTTCTAAAAAACACAAAACCTCACTTCTACTTTCTTACACATTCAGGTTTCATAACTTTTTGGATAGGCTGTTATAGCAGTGAAGATGTTCAATAATAAAATTATCAAAAACACTAATTGCCCAGAAACTCTGCACACAGTGCCTTATTTTGAGAACATCCAACTCTTTGGAATTGGCAATCATATTCTGATGATTTGAGAACAGAATAATGAGGAGGTTGACTAGCCTATAGTGAATGATAGACTTGTAAGTTATGAATAAGACACTCCTCTTGAGGTAGACCAAATTTGATATGCATTTCAAGTAATCCAAAATGCATGAAGTAAAGACTTACCTTCCATACTGCAGTTTCCTGCCTTGAGGTCAAGCAAATTTTTTACATCTTTTAATAGCCTATCATAATTCATACTTAGATTTGAATCAAGTGTATTTTCTATGTCTAGAAGGACCACATGATAAACAATGATGCCGGTTGATCTAAAAAAAAAAACATAACAATGGATGATTTGTACAGTGCAAGGACTAAACATTGGGGGAAACTTTTTTTTTCAAGTTTTAAGAAACTTTGGGCAAAAATTGAACACTTATTTACTGTATTTAGTGATGATAAATGTCAATATTCTCTGGTTTTGTTGTCAAGAGCAAGCAGTCACAAGTATGTGATTTGCATACCTCTGAATACATTCTGACTTGACGTTCATGGTCTTGCTCAATTCGCTTATACATTATATTACATCCTAGTAAACTGAGAAAGTTTGTCCCTATCCTCAAAAAAGGAAAGAGGATGGAGCCAGGAAATTAATGGCCAGTAAGCCTTACTTCTATACCAGGAAAGATATTTGAACAAAATATTTAATAGCATGTATGTAAGTGCTTGGATAAGAATACAGTAATTAACCAGAGCCAGAATTGATTTATAGAAAACAAGTCATGCCAGACTAATCTAATTTCCTTCTGATTTGGTGGATTAGGACGGTAGATATAGCACATATATATATATATATATATATATATAGGAAGGGAAGCAAAAGGCCAGAAAAAGCCATACACCTGAAAAATGCTATTGAGAATTCTGCTATTAGAAGTGGGAGGAAAGAACAAAGACAAAAAAGTCTAATTAATAAAAATATTGGAGAAAGCGAAACCAATCACAAACTAAAATGTTTCTATACTAATGCACAAAGCATGGGCAACAAACAAGGAGAATTGGAACTACTAACACAGGAAAAGAAATATGATGTCATTGGAATCACTGAAACTTGGTGGGACAATACACATGATTGGAATACAAGACTAGAAGGATATAACTTATTTGCAAGAAACAGACTTGATAAACGAGGAGGAGGTGTCGCATTGTATGTTAGAAACGCGTATATCTGCACAGAGATTGAAGCTTCAGAGACTGGGAGTTCTGTGGAAACTGTTTGGGTAAGAATACAAGGAGAGAACAATGGAAAGGACACCATTGTAGGCATTTACTACAGGCCGCCTGTGCAAGCTGAAGATATGGATGAACTCTTTATTAGAGATGAGCGACTTTGCCTTTTTTAGGGTCGAGTCGGGTTTTGAAACCCGACTTTCTCAAAAGTCGAGTCGAACGAAATCGGCCGACTATCGGGAAAAGTTGTGAAACACGAAACCCAATGCAAGTCAATGGGGAGAAAAGTCGGCAGTGAGTGGAGGACTGTAAACACACCTGGCATGAATTTTAACCCTAGAGGCGGCGAAATCTCTGTCTCTCTTCTCTCTCTCTCTCTTCTCTCTCTCCCTTTCTCCCACTCCCACTCCAGCTACGCTACGCTATGCTCCGCTTCTCTCATTGGCTAAAAAAAGTCACATGCAAGCATTCGGCGAAACCCAACTTTGGCGCTTGGGTCGCCGACCGCATGGCCGACTTCACACTGTGGTCGGGTTTCGTTTCATGAAACCCGAATTTGGCGAAAGTCGGCGACTTTTGAATCTGACCGACCTGTTTTGCTCAACTCTACTCTTTATGCATCAAATGGCCAAGTTCTCCAAAAAATACGACATGTTGGTCATGGGAGGTTTCAACTATCCAGACATTTGTTGGGAATCTCTCTCAAGCAAAACTAACAGGTCAAGGAAATTCTTATCCTCTCTTGCTGACAACTTTATCTTACAAAAGGTAGGGGAGAAAACAAGGGGAACTGCTACCTTGGATCTAATCCTTATAAACAGGGAGGAAATGGTTGAGGAGGTAAAAGTGGCTGGGACCCGAGAAGGTAGCGACCATGCTATTTTAGAATTTTGGATAACTAGAGGAGGAAGACCTGTGAAGACTCAGACGTCAAGGTTAGATTTCAGAAAGGCAGATTTTAAGGGATTCAGAAAGAGAATTGGAGGGATCCAATGGCTGGATACCCTTAAGGACAAAAATCTCCAGGAAGGATGGGAAATCTTGAAAAATGAAATTCTCAAAGCACAATTGTTAACAATTCCGAAAAGAGGGAAGAATAGGAAGCATTTAAGGAAACCAGGATGGATGAACACAGAACTTAAGCACATGCTAAAAAGGAAGAAGAAATGTTTATAAAATGGAAAGAGGGAGGCACTATCTAAAGAAGAATATAATGCTTTCTGCAGAACCTGCAGGGCAAGAATCAGATTATCTAAAGCTGACAATGAATTGAGGCTTGCAAGAGACGTCAAAAGCAATAAGAAAGGATTTTGGCGATATGTCAAAAGTAAAAGAAAAGTCAAAGATGCTATAGGATTTTTACAGGATGAAAATGATGAAATGGTAAGACAGGATGTAGAGAAGGCCAAACTTTTAAATTCCTATTTTGCATCTGCTTTCTCTCAGAAAGGAAATGTAACATCAACTGTTCTTCACTGTCCTATTAAGGGAATAGAAGAATCCAGGATATCTATAAACAGAAAGATAGTGAGGAAACACTTAGCTAACCTAAATGAATTCAAGTCTCCAGGTCCAGATGAATTACACCCCAGAGTACTGAAGGAGATAGCATAAGAAATTTTTGAACCACTCTCCATAATCTTTGAAAATTCTTGGAGAACAGGAGAAGTCCCAGAAGACTGGAGAAGAGCCAATGTTGTTCCTATCTTGAAAAAGGGGAAGAAGGTGGACCCAGGCAACTATAGGCTGGTGAGTCTGACTTCTATATCAGGAAAGATCTTTGAACAAATTATTAAACAACATGTATGTAAGTACCTGGATAAGAATGAAGTGATTAAACAGAGTCAGCATGGGTTTGTAACTAATAAGTCATGTCAGACTAACTTAATTTCCTTCTATGACGGTATCACTGATTGAGTGGATCGGGGAAATGCTGTAGATATAGTATATCTTGACTTCAGCAAAGCATTTGACAAAGTTTCTCACAACATCCTTATTGAAAAAATGATTAAGTATGGAATGGACAAGGCAACTGTTAGGTGGATTCATAACTGGCTTAGTGATCGGACCTAAAGAGTGGTCGTAAATGGCTGCACATCCAGTTGGAAGAATGTCTCAAGTGGGGTACCACAGGGCTCTGTCCTGGGCCCTGTATTGCTCAACATCTTTATCAATGATTTAGATGAAGGAATTGAGGGTAAACTGTTTAAATTTGCTGATGACACAAAGCTAGGAGTGATAGCTAATACTAGAGAAGAGAGACAGAGAGGATTCAAAAAGTTATAAATAACCTGGAGCAGTGGGCAGCAACTAACAGAATGGTTTTTATAACAGGGAAAAATGCAAAGTACTATATCTGGGCAATAAAAATGAAAAAAGCATATACAGAATGGGAGGAATAGGGCTAAGCAACAGCTCATGTGAAAAAGACTTGGGTATACTAATAGATCACAGACTGAATATGAGTCAACAGTGTGATGCAGCAGCAAAAAAGGCAAATGCAATTCTAGGATGTATTAACAGAAGCATACAGTCTATATCACATGAAGTCATTATTGCCCTCTACTCCTCTTTGGTCAGACCTCATCTGGAATATTGTGTCCAGTTTTGGATGCCACATATTAAAA
The DNA here is from genome assembly GCF_039654945.1 of Dendrobates tinctorius. Taxonomy (NCBI): domain Eukaryota; kingdom Metazoa; phylum Chordata; class Amphibia; order Anura; family Dendrobatidae; genus Dendrobates; species Dendrobates tinctorius. The sequence continues at coordinate 732,260 of NW_027361991.1, read as the reverse complement.
AAGACATCAACAAACTGGAGCAAGTTCAGAAAAGAGCGACCAGAATGGTGACCGGTCTGCAAACCATGTCTTATGAGGAAAGGTTGCAGGATTTGGGAATGTTTAGCTTGCAAAAGAGAAGACTGAGAGGAGACTTAATAGCTGTCTACAAATATCTGAAGGGCTGTCACATTGTAGAAGGATCATCTTTATTCTCATTTGCACAAGGAAAGACTAGAAGGAATGGCATGAAACTGAATGGGAGGAGACACAGATTAGATATTAGAAAAAACTTTTTGACAGTTAGAGTGATCAATGAGTGGAACAAGCTGCCACAAGAAGTGGTGAGTTCTCCTTCAATGGAAGTCTTCAAACAGAGACTGGACAGACATCTGTCTGGAATGATTTAGTGAATCCTTCTTTGAGCAGGGGGTTGGACCAGATGGCCCAGGAGGTCCCTTCCAACTCTATGATTCTATGATTCTATGATATATCAACTTTAGCAAAGCATTTGATAAAGTATCTCATACTATTTTTATTGAAAAAATTACCATATATGGGATGGACAAGACTATGGTTAGATTAATGCATAGCTTGCTCAGTAATCGTACTTAAAGAGTGGTAATAAATGGTTGCATATCCAATTGGAAGAGTGTTTCAAGTGAGGTACCACAAGGCTCTTCCTTGGCCCCAGTGTGATTCAACATTTTATAAATGATGTAGATAAGGAAAATGAAGATAAACTGATCAAATTTGCAGACGATGCAAAGCTAGGAGGGACAGCTAACACTAGAGAAGACAGAGAAAGGATTCAGAAGGATCGAGATAAGCTTGAACAATGGGCAGCGACTAATAGAATTGTATTTAACAGTGAGAAATGCAAGATTCTACATCTAGAAAAATGAAAATTACATCTACAGAAAGGGAGGAAAACAACTTAGCAACAGCACATGTGAAAAAGCCTTGGATATACTAATAGATCACATACTGCACATGAGTCAGCAGTGTGATGCAGAAAAAAGCCAATGACAGTTCTAGGATGTATTAAGAGAATCATAGAGTATAGATCACATGATGTGATTATCCCCCTCTACTTCGCCTTGGCAGACCTCATCTGGAATACTAGGAAAAAACACCGTGTGCACAACTGTGGTGGTGCCAAGGTAGGTTCCCAAACCATATATAGTATAATGAAAACCTGGCACTCAACTTAAATGCTTAAATGAAACAGTTTATTTGTAGTACCAAACAAAACGTTTCGGTCAGTGCAGACCTTCATCAGTTACTACAAGGTGAAGAAAAAGATAGAACAAAATAAAACAAATGAACAAACGAACAAACAAAGTGTAACCATAAATAAAGTATATACAAAGATACATTAATAAATAGATTCTGGTCATAATAATATAAATGGAACATCCAACTCAGTTAGGGACCAAAAATATATTCAGTGGTCAGATTAGAAGGAATAGCTGAAGATAAGAACATACCGTGCTCAAAGATTGTCTGTACTTAGATTGGAGGGCGCTTTTTGTATGTCCCTGTAAAGCCTTAAGGAAGATGAGTGATAGTGTTAAATGAATCTATATTCAGTAGTAAATAAGGTAACACCGCAGCTTGCGCTTTCCCTGCCAGACAGATAAGGTCAAACTTCATTTACTATTACCCTATGACATTTTTACTACTGGCAGAACTTAACACTTTACCGCCAGCTAACGGCAGTCTATATCATATTTGCCCTACAGACTTAACTGCGCTCCAGCAGAACACTGACATTTGGTATGTATCAGGCTGTGGTGTTACCTTAGGTTTTCATTATACTCATCTGGAATACTGTGTCCAGTTCTGGGCCCCACATTTTAAATAAGACATTAAAAAACTGGAGCAAAATTGGAGAAGAGCTACAAGGATGGTGAACAGACGGAAATGTATGTCCTACAAGGAACAAATAAAGGATCTGGGAATGCTTAGCTAGCAAAAAAGTAGGCTAAGAGGAGACTTAATAGCTGTCTACAAAGGGATGTCACAATGTAGAGGGATCATCCTTATTCTCATTTGTACATTAAAACACAAGAAGCAATGGGATGAAACTGAAATGGAGAATATACGGATTAGATATTAGAAAAAATTTTTTAACAGTGAGGGTGATCAATGAGTGGAACAGGCTGCCACGAGAGGTGGTGAGTTCTCCTTCAATAGAAGTCTTCAAACGGAGGCTGGACAGACATCTGACTGAGATGGTTTAATGCATCCTGTATTGAGCTGGGGGTTGGACACGATGACCCTGAAGATCTCTTCCAACTCCAACGTTCTATGACTTTAGGCCAAGCACGTCTAGTTGGAATGTGGCCAGAAGTATGCAAATCAGATACTTGTCGTCACATGACAACTCACTCTTGCCAGCAATACCAGAGGATCCTGACAGTTTGCAGTGTGCATGCTGTAAGGATTGAGAAGTCTGCAATCGACTGGAGTGACTACAGACTTTTATTAGAATACCGGACAACCCCTTTAACCTCTATTGTACTGCCGTTATGGCACAGCAGAACAACAGAGAATGCTTCGAATTTTAGCTTTGGAGTATACATGATCAGCAAGAAAAATGTGAGGATCTAATAGTAAAGAGAAATGCTGAATGATGTACCCCGCTTCAACGATTTGTTCATCTTGATACCAGGAAACTTTAGCATTGAAAGCATTCACCTGCAGAGAGGACAAAACATACATGTAAAGATGTAACCTTTTATCAATTCAGTAGCTCATATTTTATGATCTCTTACCTCATCTTTAATCTTTTTCCCAATGTCATAATAATCAGCATTTTGCACCTCAAAAATATCATTTTGATCCAACGTGTCCAAGGCTGGGCTAAAAAAAACACAGGAGATTTACTTAGTGCAAGGACTAAGCATGGGAGAGATGTACCTGATCTTTAAACATATGCGTGAAGTTATTTCATTGAAGGAGTTGTCCAGCATTAGGACAATTCTCTCTCATTTCCCATGTTTGTCCCCGTTAAAATGAAAACATTTATAAGCTCACCTCCCGTGCCGCCAGCGCTATTGCAGCTGTGCTCCTGAAGTTGTTATGACACATGAGCCATGCGCCCAATCAGTGCTGGTGTCACTGTCCCACTTTCAGATGTATAAGTAATTAACAGGAAGTCAGCTGCAGCTTTCACTTCCTTTTACTTATTTGTCTGAAAGCGGGACATTGACACCAGCTCTGATTGGACGCAGGGCTCAGGCGTCGTAACAACTTCATGCGAGCCCAAGGAATGAAAGTGCCGACACTGCTGAAATGACACGAGCGCGGGGCAAACACTCAGTTTGAGTGGACAACCCCTTTAAGAGAGGTGGCGCTAAAGTTTCTCTGGTGTCTAGTGAATATGTTGTTCTTGCAAAAGTGTAACATGGAGATCCTAAACCCCAGTGAAAAATCTGTAATAGGATTACCCTACTTCCACATGCCTACTCAGACAATAGGGTTTAGGTGAAACTGCTCTCTCTGCACCCTCTATAGCTACATATCTTTTTACATAGAAATGAAGAAAAACTAGTGACTCTGTAATTCTTTTGGGCAGAAATTATTATTCTGAAAAGTTTTAGTCTATAATGCATGGACAAAGTTTACAAATGACAAGGTCTAAAAGGATCATGAAGCTACAACTTGCTTACATTGCATGGTGAACCTTCCCAGTAGTGGCCAGAAGATCAAAATTACCCCAAGAGTGCATCGATGACTTATCCAAGAAGTCACAAAAGAACCAACAACAACATCCAAGGAACTGCAGGGGTCACTTGCCTCAGTTAAGGTCAGTGTTCATGACTCCACCATAAGAAAGAGACTGAGCAAAAATGGCCTGCATACTGTAACTGAGTTTCAAGATGAAAACCACTGCTGAGCAATAAAAACATAAAGATTTGCCTCAGTTTTGCCAGAAAACACTTGTTGATCACCAAGACTTTTGGGAGAATACTCTTTGAACTGAAGAGACAAAACTTAATCTTTTTGGAAGGTGTATGTCCCATTACTACTGGCATAGAAGTAACACAGCATTTCGGAAAAGAAACATCATACCAACAGTAAAATATGGTGGTGGTAGTTTGATGGTCTGGGACTGTTTTGCTGTTTCAGGACCTGAAAGACTTGCTGTGGTAAATGGAACTGTGAATTCTGCCATCTACCTAAAAATCCTGAAGGAGAATTTCCCGCCATCTATTTGTGACCTCAAGCTGAAGTGCACTTGGGTTATGCAGTGCATAATGATCCAAAACACACCAGCAAGTCCACCTTTGAATGGCTTAAGAAAAACAAAAGTAAGACTTTGGAGTGGCCTAGTCAAAGTCCTGACCTTAATTCAATTGAGATGCTGTGGAATGACCTTAAAATTGCAGTTCATGCTCGGAAACCCTCAATTGTGGCTGAATGACAACAATTCTGCAAAGACTAAAATTCCTCCAGAGCTTTGTAAAAGACTCATTGCCAGTTATTGCAAATGCTTGATTGCAGCTGTTGCTGCTAAGGGCGTCCCAAAAAGTTATTAGGCTTAGGGGACAATAACTTTTTCACACAGGGCCCTGTAGGTTTGGATTTCTTTTTCCCTTAATAATAAGACCTTCATTTTATAAACTGCATTTTGTGATTACATGTGCTATCTTTGTCTAATATTTGAATATGTTTGGTGATCTGATGCAGGAACGATATATATCTTTGTACCGTGTTGGCCAAACAATTCTAAATTCTCAATTCTAAATATTCTTTGGAGATCTGAAACAGGTAAGTGTGACAAACATGCAAAGGAATAGGAAATCAGGAAGTGGGCGAACACTTTTTCACACAAGTGTGTATTTGATTGGTTAATTAACCATCAATATGTAAATTTATTTGTATTATAGAAATTATAATTGCTAATCAACACCACAAATAACATATTTTGTTGAATGTGAGGTATTAACTCCTGGAGAATGCCATTTGGAGACAGTGTGTCTATATCAGTATTCACACCGAATGCAATATTGGGATGCCCTGCTAAGAATATATGCCCTAGATAATATGCTTTTGCATTTTTCTCACATACTGTGTTGGATAAGTGCTTGAAGACTTGTGGGGTCTATGAAAACACAGATGGCTTGCAGACAATATACGAGAGGCGGACGTTTAATCCTGTTTTGTAAAAGGTGTGGATTCATGGTTCACCAGTTTTGTCTACTTAACAAATTAAGCAGCTTCTTATCATGTTTTAATATGCAGCTTCACCTAAAAGTTTTTGACATCAGTTTTTTAAAATAAATTAGTAAAAGTTTTATTTTAATTACCCCCTTTTTGGCTACATTTCCAAGAATTGGGTAAGCATGTCAAAAGTTGCATTTTTTTGTGCAAAAACCTCACAACGTAGAATTTTACAGTTTTTTTGAGGGTTTGGGTCAGTTCGTGTAAAGAACACATCTTCATCTGTGAACATTTGATTTTCTTTTTATTGTGAGGCAAACAACACATGGGTCAAAATAATGGAAAAATTCAGTGTGCATAACTATTCATGCTCCTAAACTCAGAACTTTGTGGCAATTACTGCTGGGATAAGTTTTACACTTTGGATAAGTCTCTATGAGCTTTCCACATCTTACCACTTGGCTTTTTGCCAATTCCTCAAGGCAAAACTGTTCCACTATCCTCTGGTGAACAGCAATCGTCAAGTCTGACCACAGAATATCAATTGGATTAAGGTCTGGACTTTGACTAGGCCACTCAAAATCACTCTAGTGTTGCTTTAGCAGCGCACTTTGGGTCATTGCCTTGTTGGAAGGTGAACCTCCAACCCAGTATCAAATCACTGACAGACTGAAACAGGTTTTGCTCAAGAATATCCCTGTGTTTCGCACCATCCATCTTCCCTTGACTCAGACCATTTCTCCTGTCCCTGCTGCCGAAAAACATACCGCAGCATGATACTGCCAACACCATGTTGCACTGAGGGGATGGTGTTCTTGGGGTGATGAGCTGTGTAGGTTTGGCGTCCAGACATAGCTTTTACATTGGTGGCCAAAAAATTCAATATTGGTCTCATCTGACCACAGCACCTCACTTCATACATTTGGAGAGTCTCCCACATCTTTCGGCAAACTCAAAATGAGCCTTACAATTTTTGTGTTAAAGTAAAGGTTTTTTCTGCCCACTCTTCCATAAAGGCCACCTCTATGGAGTGTGTGGCTTATTATGGTCATATGGACAGATACTCCAGTCTCTGCTTGGAAACTCTGCAGTTACATCAGGGTTACTTTTGTGTCTGTGATGCTTGTCTGATTAATGTCCTCCTTGCCTGGGCTGAGAGTTTTGGTGGGCGGCCCTCTCTTGGCAGGTTTGTTGTGGTACCATATTCTTTTCATTTAATGATAATGGATTTTATGGTGCTCCAGGGATTATCAGATATTGGGATATTTTTATAACTCAACTCTGAGTTGTACATCTCCACAACCTTGTCCCTGACTTGTTTGGAGATCTCCTTGGTCTTCTTGTTGTTGTTTGGAGATCTCCTTGGTCTTCATGGTGGTGTTTAGAGATCTCCTTGGTCTTCATGGTGGTGTTTAGAGATCTCCTTGGTCTTCATGATGGTGTTTAGAGATCTCCTTGGTCTTCATGGTGGTGTTTAGAGATCTCCTTGGTCTTCATGGTGGTGTTTAGAGACCTCCTTGGTCTTCATGATGGTGTTTAGAGATCTCCTTGGTCTTCATGATGGTGTTCGGTTAGTGGTACCTCTTGTTAATGGCATTGCAGCCTCTGTGGCCTTTCAGAAAAGGTAAAGTGTATATACTGACAGACATGTGACATTAGATTGCTCACATGTGGACGTCCTGTCACTAAGCATGTGACTTATGTAGGTAATTGCTTGCACCAGAAATGTTTAGGGGCTTAATAGCAAAAAGAGGTGAATACATATGAACATGACAATTTTTAGTTACTTGATACCATAAATTTAATTTATGCTTATATTTTTCTCACTTCACCAACATAGACTATTTAGTGCTGATGCATCACACACAAATCAGATTCTAAAAACATTTAACACAGGTTGTAATGTAACAAAATAGATAAAAAGCCAAAGGAGTGAATACTTTTGCAAGCCACTATAGGTACTGTATAACGCAAAAAAATGTATTTGGTAGCATATCAGCCTAAACACTGTAAATATATTAGTATATACACTGTATGGTATACTTCTTTTTGATATGGGGATCTGTTATGATGAGTCACCGAAGGAGGAAGAAACAAAATACCAGCTAAGTCCAGAAAAACCAGAGAGGTTGGCAGCTATCGGATTGCAGACCCCTGAACCTATCCACAACAACTAGCAGTAGCCGTGGGGGGTTCCTACGGTGCCCTAGACCCCTCGATCACAGCCGGAGAACTATATAGCCTAAAGACAGAAAGGGGAAAAACTAAACTGCCCCAGAGCAGACCCCAAAGCAATAGGCAGCCCCCAACATATAATGACGGTGAAGCAAGATGAAAACACTAACACAGATAGAAAGATAGGTTGAGCAAATGATGGGGCCCAAGCTAACTACATAGGACAGGATAGGAAAGCTGCTGTCTGCCATCCGCAAAAACCCTATAAAAAATGAGCCAACCGACTGATAGGAAAAACAGGCCCTGAAGTCGCTAGGCTATAAAAGACTATATCAGCACTCAGGTATATTCTGAAGACAGAGCAAAAGATCAACAGATCAGAGACAAAAATGGAATTCAGCTCACCCCCGGCCGGGGAAGGCAGAACTCCCAAAAAACAAGGCAAAACAAAAACAAAACAGAAGAGTACAAAGCAGAGCAGAAAAACTTAGCTTTGAGATGCAGGAATCAGACTGGTCTCCAAGAATCCAGCAGGAATATCACCAACCAGGAAGAAGGGCATCGGCAGCCTTATATCCAGTCCTCAATTCCAGCCACCCAGTCATCATCTAGCTGCCCAGGTGTCTGATAATCAGCCTCACTACCTTCCTTCACCAGAGGAGGGAGTTCATCAGACCTCAATAGTGAAGGGAAAAATGAACTCACAACAGGGATCCCATGGATGATGGATGCCACTGTATACCTCAAAAATATACAACATGAAATCTTCTTGGCGTTTATAAGAAATCGAGGCCATAAACATGATATGAACACAGTCTAGGCTGAGCTAATTTTACTGGGGGGGTAGTTATTTTTTCTACAGGTTACTGTATGAGGGCTATGATTTTGCCCTTATTTTTGAATTTATCAGTGACTATGGCATTTGCTGCTCCCAGTTAAGTGAAGGTGTGTTACATATAAACCTTTTATACAAATATTTACTCCCATTTCACCCCCTCCTGTGTCTGAATTAGGGTGTGACTACCCATTCCCCTTATCTCAGGGGCTTTGTATTGATTGGTGTCTTTACCTTGTACCTGATTTGTCTCTCCAATATGTCTCCACCTTGATATTGATTCATTTTGTTTAATTGTTGTATTGAAATATTTAATAAAAATTAATTTTTTATTGATGTGATTTTGAAAAGTAGACTTTGTTGGGTTTATTTGACTCCGTTCTCTATGAAGGCTTCCAGGTTACTGTACAATGCCTGGTGTAAAATCAAAACTTCTCAGAATATGAATCATCAGTGCAAGTTTTATGCAGACATTGAGCAAGCAGGGAATGCAAAGGAATTTCCTTTCTGAAGTTGATCGAATTGCTCATGAAGGTCTGGACTTTAGAAGAAGAATTCGACATATACTGTACAATCTCTGACAAAAAATTGTCTCTGAAGAGATAATTTGCCATTTAAATTTCTAGGAGGAGCAGGCATGGGAATAAGCCTCCTCAGTGTGACATGCCAGGCCTGTTTTTTCACTCTCTACAAGTAGAAACATTACCCCCTAGACCACACTTTTAAGTATTAAAGTTAGAAGAGTACGCTTGGTATAGAGACGTATCAAGAAAGGGATTCTTGGAGAATTGAGATTAGGGACATGCAGGATCTTTAAAGCGGATTAGAGGTTGTAACGAGCAACACGTTACAGTAAAACGCAACGTCGATTGACGTACCTCACTTTAATGATTTCCACACCGATGTATTCTGAGACACCAGCATAGACATCAGCCACCTGCATCAAAAACAAAAATATGGGAAAAATTGACATTTATAAAAAAATAAATAAAATTGATGGATTTTTGGCTCATATCTTATGATCCCTTACCTCTTTTTTAAAATCATTCTCAAATGCTTTATATACAGTAGTTTCTTTGTTGCCTAAATCTTCAGTAAAAGTCCTTTTTGGAAATGTCAGTGTCACATTCACACTTGCTTCAACTGTTTTCCCTACAAGATGCAATAATAATAATTAAAGAAATACGGATATAGATGAGTTGGCCGACGCAGATAGGTTGGGGCTATAACTGTGTGCAGTTGATTATTGGATCACAAGTGTTCACTATTTTCATGTAGGACTGTGCATATTGGGCTTTATTACCTATAATGTGATGTTGGGGATGATTCTTACATCCAACCTATGTCAGTTCTGGATAATAAAAACTAATTTCTTTCTAATTGTTTTTCATATATTCTTCCTATGATGTGGGATGAGTAGTGTAGCCTGAAGCTTCAAATGCTTTGAGAAAAGTTAGACTAAAAATGGGAATTTATGGTGGACAGATACTACTGTAGGGTGAGCATTCCACCCGACCCCCGAAACACAGTTAGTGGTACTACACTCTATCTTGTCTCATAAATTCATAGCCTCGGGGAAACATATCATTCTGACAAGTCAACACATCCAAGCTTTACCAGCACATTCACCACCACTTGACAAATACATCTCAAATCTGGTTCTTCCTTTGTTAGTGGTTTCCTCCATCAAATTCCTTTAGACTACTGTGTATACTACTTCTCTGTGGTCCATTATTTACCACTCTTGCACCCTCCAAATGGTCTTAAACTCGGCTGCCTTGTCATTCAAACCCTATAATCATTTTTCCCTTCTGCCAATTCATTTGTTGGCTACCGTTTGCCTAAATAATCCAGTTGAAAATATTAATATTGACTTGCATACCTGTCCATAAACCGTCCCCTCCACACATCTCTGGTATAATCTCCCATTATAGTCTCACATGTGATCTAAAGTCCATCTCTGACCTCATCTACTGATATCTCTTCTCACGTGATCCCCTTCTTCCCTCACCTGTGATCTCTGTCCCCCATCCTTGTGCATTGTGATCCCTCACAGGCAGAGATCCAGTTTGTCACTCCCTTAGGGCCCCGTTAGACGCTTCAATGTCCCAGCAATCCCACCAACGACTCGACGTGGATGGGATCGCTGGGACATAGTTAGCTGATCGCTGGTGAGCTGTCACATAGACAGACTCACCAGCGATCAGGACCAGCGAGCACGCTGGTATCCAGGGTAAACTGCAGGTATCTAAGAGCCGCGCGGCTCTTAGTTACCCGCTGTTTACCTTGGATACCCGATCAGGACCAGCGTGCATGCTGATATCCAGGGTAAACAGCGGGTAACTAAGAGCTGCGTGGCTCTTTGATAGCCGCTGTTTACCCTGGATACCAGCGCACGCTGGTATCCAGGGTAAACATCGGGTATCTAAGTGCATTACAGAATGCTGTAGATAAGCCCCTGATGGAGATGGCTGCAGCTCCTAGAGCAAAAATGGGGTGACAGATTCCCATTAAGATGTTTGTTTAATAATAGTTTGTATGTTGGTGGGCCGACTATCAAAAATTAGTATGCTTGACCCTTTTCTTCCTGATGTTCCATAGCACAAGCAGAAACATAGGCATGATATTTTTGAAAATGCCCAACCTTATGTTCTTTACAGTGGTCCCTGAGAATTAGCGCAAGGGCTGAGCTGGTCAGATCCTGACCCTTTATGAGAGTCAGTACAGACAGCCGTCAACCAAAAATTTCTGGGTTTATTGAGAAGTCATCTTACTATTCATAAACCAAATTTAGCCCCATAACTTACCAATCTCAATTCTCTCATTGATGCTCTCACACAGGGGTCCATAAAATGGATCAAAACAAATGCACTTAATGCCATCAAACTTTCCCCCGTTTTGACATTCTGCTAAAGAGTAAAAAAAAAACAACAAATGTTAAGAAAATTTTAAATAATAATAGTTATACAATGAAAAGGCTTACTAGGAGGAGAATAAGATAGACCTGGAAGACTTTGATGCATCTCATATAGAGTGGTCCTCAGGGAGAATTCTTGGTTGGAGTAAGTCATGTGAGGGTAGATGTCTGAGGGAGTGCATCCAGGTTGCCTCCACCGAGGTCCCCACAGATCTTTCCTCACTCCCCAAACACTATCGACAGTATGCAAACGTGTTCTCCAAAAAGGCGGCGGAGACCCTTCCACCGCATCGCCCCTATGACTGTCCTATTGACCTCTTGTCGGGTGCTGAGCCTCCCCGGGGTCAAGTCTACCCCTTACCTCTCCCAGAGACAGAGGTCATGTCTCAATACATCAGGGAGAATCTGGCAAGAGGATTCATTAGGAAGTCAGTGTCACCAGCGGGGGTGGGATTCTTCATTGTCCAAAAGAAGAGTGGGGCACTACATCCCTGCATCGATTACAGGGGTCTTAACGCCATCACCGTTAAGAATAAGTACCCTCTGCCCCTGATATCAGAGCTGTTTGATAGGCTACGGGGAGTGAGAGTGTTTACCAAACTTGATTTGCGGGGGCTTACATCCTGATTCGCATCTGTGAGGGGGACGAGTGGAAGACTGCATTTAACCCCAGGGATAGGCACTGGTGATGCCCTTCGGGCTCTGTAATGCCCCTGCCGCCTTCCAAGACTTTGTGAACGATATCTTCCAGGATATGCTTACCACCTTGGTAGTAGTCTATCTGGATGATATTCTCATCTTCTCTCCAGATATTGCCTCCCACCGGAGAGATGTTTGCAAAGTTTTCGACCTCCTGCGAGCAAACTCCCTCTATGCCAAGTTGGAGAAGTGTGTGTTTGAGCAGGAGTCCTTGCCTTTCCTGGGCTATATCATCTCCGTCCAAGGATTGGCCATGGATCCTGCCAAGCTACAAGTGGTGATGGATTGGCAGGAACCCCATTCTCTCAAAGCGGTGCAGCGCTTTATGGGGTTCATAAATTACTATCGCCAATTCTTCCCCCACTTCTCGACTTTGGTAGCCCCCTTGGTAGCCCTCACCAAGAAGGGTGCAAACCCCAAGTTGTGGTCGGAACCTGTCTCCAAGGCCTTCTCCTCTATTAAGTCCCATTTCGCTAGTGCTCCCTTTTTACATCACCCCGATGTGGATAAACCTTTAATTCTGGAGGTGGATGCCTCTTCCATCGGTGCTGGAGCGGTCCTGTTCCAGAAGGTCTCGCAAGGTCGGAAGCACCCATGCTTCTTCTTCTCCAAGACCTTCACACCGGCAGAGAGGAATTACTCCATCGGGGACAGGGAGTTGCTAGCGATGAAATTGGCTTTTTCAGAGTGGAGACACCTCCTGGAGGGGACACGCCATCCTTTCCAGGTGTTCACCGACCACATGAACTTGGTTTATTTACAAACAGCCCAGCGGCTAAATTCTCGCCAGGCCAGATGGTCCTTGTTCTTCTACAGGTTCTATTTCACCCTCCATTTCCTATCCGGTGAGAAGAACATCAGGGCCGATACTCTGTCCCGCTCAGTGGTGTCATCGGAGGAGCCTCTACTGATCATCCCATCCGAGAGCCTGAGGACCGTGGCTCCGGTCGCGCTTGAGTCAGTACCTCCAGGCAAGACATTTGTCCCTGCCCGTCTGCGACCGGAGGTCCTCTCTTGTGCTCATTCGTCCAGGGTGCGTGGACATTTCGGGACAAAACAGACCTCTGAGCTTCTGGCGAGGACGTACTGGTGGCCGCATATGGCCCGTGACGTCAGGGACTATATTCAGGCGTGCGTCTCTTGCACCCAGAATAGGTCCTCTCGGCAGTGGCCTACTGGGCTACTTTACCCTCTGCCGGTAGCAGACAGGCCCTGGGAGATGGTCATATGGATTTTGTGGTGGGACTGCCCAAGTCCAGTGGCAGCACGGTCATTTGGGTTGTCACCTACCACTTCTCCAAGATGGTGCACCTGGTACCTCTGTCCCGGTTACCTTCTGCACGGGGCTGGCAGCGTTGTTTATTAAGCACGTTTTCTGCCTGCACGGCATGCCGGATAAGATTGTCAGTGATCGGGGTCCTCAGTTTGCGTCTCGGTTCTAGAGAGTGCTCTGTACCCTGCTCAGCATTGAGCTAAATCTCTCCTCGGCCTATCATCCCTAGATGAACGAGCTGGTAGAGAGAGCCAACCAGACCCTGGTCACATATCTACGACATTTTGTCTCAGCAAGGCAGGATGACTGGGCATCCTTGCTGCCGTTGGCGGAGTTCGCTTTGAACAACGCTGTGGCCGACTCCACCGTTTAGACCCCATTCCTCCTAAATTACGGCCAGCATCTGCATGTCCCTGTGCCCATGGCCGTGTCAACCACCGACTCTAGGGTGGCAGACTAGGCGGTGGAGGCACGTGACATTTGGGATCGCACTCAGGATACTATCCGGGCCTCCAAGGAGAGAATGAGGATCTCCGCTGACACACACCAGCGCCCTGCTCCGACCTTTGCCTCTGGCGACTTAGTGTGGCTCTTTGCATAAAACATCAGGCTGCGGGTTGTGTCCGCTAAGTTCGCACCTCGCTACATTGGCCCCTTCAAGGTCCTTGAGCAGATCAACCCTGTGGTTTACCGTCTGGCCCTTCCACCACACTTGGCTATCGCTGACACCTTCCACGTGTCCCTCCTTAAGCCTGTTCACATGTCCCGGTTCTCTGAGTCAACTGCCGGGACATCAGACCTGTCTTTGGACGAGTTTGAGGTCAATACCATTGTGGGATGCAAGGTGGTGCATGGTAAAAGGTTTTATTTGGTAGACTGGAAGGGTCATGGTCCAGGGGCTCGGACCTGGGAGCCAGTGGAGAACATCCACGCTCTGCTTCTCATTGCTTCATTTGAGTGTAGCGAGGCTCAGAGGGGAGGGGGCCCTAGGAGGGGGGGTAATGTTAGGCATCGGGTTCCTGTCGCTGCACAGCAGGAATCCCGAGCCTTGCATTCGGCAGTCTCCCATTCCTCTCTGGCTGTAGAGAAGGCTGCTCAGCAGACTCGTCAATCCAGGCGTTCTGCTCAGGCCAGCTCTGTAGGTTTGGTTGCTGCTGCCACCTCTGGTCCAGCTATAGCAACGCATGCTGGTCAGCAGCGAGCTATTCCAGGGACTAAGTCCTCCTTTCGGTCCACTGAGCATGCCCGTGTGATGATCTCTCATTGGAGATCGGAGGTCACATGCTCAGGTCCTTCTCCAGCTCGGATTGCACCATCAGGAAGGTCAGGAAGGTCCCGGAAGGATGCTGCTATAAAAGAGTCGCTTGGCCACATGGCTCTGATGGCTAGTTGTGTGTGTTATGACAATGTATGTGACAGACTCATTATGAAACCCCTACCCTCGGTTGTGTATGAGTTAGGGTTTAGGGAGATAGAGTCAGCGCCCGTAGTGGCATAAGCTATGTGCCACAGAGCATCCCACTCTCCACACGAGCGTTAGCGCCAGATAGTGCCATTCAGCACAAGGCACCACTGTACCGCAAGAGCAGCAGTGTTCCTTGCAGCGGCGCCGTGCGCAAATCAAGCGCTTTCCTCCCTGCTCAGGGTGGTTAGTGGCGTCCGTGGAACCAGTGCAGTGTGTACGTGGCGCAATTAAGTTATTAGTTCTGGCATCGCAGTTGCAGTGTCGAACGCTAGTTGGACTAGAGGGACTCTAACCCCGTGTCCTTGGGGCAGAGTCCTGTGTCTCGTGGCTAGTGTTCACCTTGCCGAGTCCTGTGAGGTTAACAGGCTCCGGCATTTACGTGGAGTGGTAGTGCGGCTCTGTGAGGTAACAGAGCCCGCTTCCTTTCACACCGGGCCAGTGGTTACCCACCGATGTTAGTTACCACTACTCCATATAGTGTCTGCCATTACCGATCAGCAGTTAACACCTCTGCATGGTGGACCCCGGGCTGCGAACGCACCTAAATACCATGTTTATTATTTGGTGCGTTCCGCCAGCCCCTGACACATCTGCTGGGTTAGCTGTAGTGGAAGACATCTCAGTCCCAATTATACTTTTTCTATTTCTATACTATTTCTATTCTCGATACAGTTGTTCCACTTCGGTGGTGTCAGGCCCTCATTTTTCCTGGTTGGGGGTTCATCTGCTGTATTGGGTGTAATGGAACACCTGTTGCTCCATATTATACTATCTATACTGTGGTGAAATTGATGCCACGTTTGTGGTGTCTGCCAATAATCTTTGGAAATGTGAACACTCCTGGTTGGATGTCCATCTTTTGGATTGGGTGTAGTGGAATACCTGTCGGTCCCTATTATGCTATTTCTACTCTCGTAAAATTGATGCCACTTCTGTGGTGTTAGGCCCTCATTTGTTTAAATGTGAACACTCCTGGAAGGGTGTCCATCTGCTGGATTGGGTGTAGCGAAACACCTATCAGTCCCTATTATACTATTTCTACTGTGGTGAAATTGATATAACTTTTGTGGTGTTTGCCAGTAATGTTTGGAACACTCCTTGTTGAGTGTCCATTTGCTGGATTGGGTGTAATGGAAGACCTGTTGGTTCTTATTATACTATTTCTATTCTCGTGACAGTTATTCCACTTCAGTGGTGTTTGGCCATCATTTTTTAAAATGTGAATACTCCTGATATGGTGTCCATCTGCTGTATTGGGTGTAGTGGAAGACGACCTGTCGGTCCCTATTATTCTATTTCTACTGTGGTGAAATTGATGCCACTTTGGTGGCATCTGCCAATAATTTTTGGAAATGTGAACACTCCTGTTTGGGTCTCCTTCATGGGTGTTGCCTGTAGCAGTAGGCCTCCGAGACCATCAGGCCTCCACTTCCTTGCACTCAACTACCCGTGTTACTATCCTCAAATTTTTCTGACAATGGTAGCCTACAAAACTGATATTTGTGCTGCTGAAGATCTCTACAGATGCCATTAATGATATCAATCATGACATTTGCAAGGTTGTGAAAGGGAGTGGATTTCCTCTCATACGCTCATCAATTCCCCCGTGACCAAATCACAGGGTGTCAATAGTTGTCATGCTACCCAGAGGTCAAACCTTGACCGCCTAGTGTGCTAAATACAGTGGCCTCTTAGACCCAGCCATAGGGAGGGTCTGACAGGCAATCTGCCTATTATTGTGAAAGAGGGAGACACAAGCACAATATAGGGTCTTATCCCACAAATAAAGTAAGTGGTTTGACAGAAAACTGCTCATCTGGTAGTAGGTATTCAAAGCATGTATAGATAAGGGCTGCTGCAGAGCCACAAGTCGGTCACCGACTATCTGAAACAGAACTCTGCAAAGGAATACGTGGATTTCGTCCGCGCTGCCCAAATGATGAAATTCCAGAAGGTTAATAAAGTTTGACAGTGGTTTATTCTATGCGTTTCAAGGTTTTTTGCAACCTCTTCTTCAGGAAATACCATAACCTGAAGAAGAGGTTGCAAAAAACCTTGAAATGTATAGAATAAACCACTGTCAAACTTTATTAACCTTCTGGAATTTCATCATTTGGGCAGCGCGGACGAAATCCACGTATTCCTTTGCAGAGTTAGGGAATCTGCCTATGTAATATCACAGGCCTCCTGCATTTCAGTACATCTGTATTGCAATGCATGAGATAAGTGAAAAGACAAATAAAAGTTAAAGTATACTCGCTCATCACTACTCGTCTGCAATGTTTGGCACTACTGTAGCGATGAGAGACCACTGAATTTATGGTGGGTGTATATTCAGAAGTAGAAGCTGGGCACAGAGTACAGAAATTACCATGTATTGTGCACTACAATGGCATATTTGCATTTCCGTTCTCCAACATCCATTGGTACTTGTTTTTGGAAAATAGAAAAATCATCATTACATAGATGTATTCCCAGAGGGGTGCAATTTCCAAATTGGGGTCAGTAAGGAGAGGTTTCTGCTCTTCTGACACTTAGGGGTTCTACAAATGGATTATATTCTACGAAAATCTGTGCTCCAAAAGTCAAATTGAATATCTCCCCCCCCCCCCCCGATTCTCGCATGTGGCCAGGCAGTACTGTACAGCTGCATTTGGGGTATTGCAATGTTCCCGAGAAATTATGTGACAAATTATGTGGTTATTTTTACCTATTTCCCTTTGTGAAAATGTAAATTCTGGGGCTAAAACTACATTTTGGTGGCAAAAAATGGAATTATTTTTTCTTCAACGACCAATGGTCCCAATGGCATAAAATTTGATGGAACACATATGGCGTCAATACGCTCACTGTGCCACTAGATGATCTCAATAAGAGATGTAGTTTGTAAAATGTGATCACTTATGGAGGGATCCTGCTGTTCTGACATCTTGGAATCTCTGAGATGTGACATGGCACCTAGAAACCATTCCAGGCAAATCTGCATCCAATATGGTACTCAATTCTTTCTGCTTATGCCTGAAAAGTAGCTTTCGACCATAGGAGAAACTCAGGAGAAATTGCGTAACAAATTTTGTGGTCCATTGTCTCCTATTAGGCCTCTTTCACACATCAGTTTTTTGCCATCAGTCATAATCCGTCATTTTTAGAAAAAAACGGATCCAGCGACTGATGACGCTGGATACATTTTTTTTCTCATAGACTTGTATTAGTGACAGATTGCGATGGATGGCCTCACATTTCGTCCGTCGTTCACTGGATCCGGTGGAAATTTTGTGTCTGTCGGGCGGAAACAACGGACAAAGGAACATTTTTTGTCTCCGTTCAAAAGTCAGACAGCGACGGATCCGGCACCGTCCTTCGTTGGCTATAATGGAAGCCTATGGGCGCAGGATCCGTCGCTGTCCGTCAGGTGACGGATTCCGTTTTTTTAAAATGAGCATGCTCCAATTATTATTACCAGGTAGGGCAGTCGGATTCAGCGAAAAAACACAATCTGCGACGGATCTGTTTTTTCCCAAAACTACTGGATTGCGACTAATGCCAAAAAGCTGATGTGTGAAAGAGGCCTTAGCCCTTTTGAAAATTAAAAATATTGTACTAAAATAAACATTTTTATTTTAAAAATGTAATTTTTCATTTTCACAGTACAAACAACAAACTATAAAACAATTTACTTACGATCTGAGGGTGCAGGTGTCCTAGCTACAGTAGTGGGATCTTTAATTGATGTTGTTGGTAATGGTGGTTGTACTGTTCTGGAGGTTTCACTTGATGCACTAAGACTGACAATTGTTGCTGCGGTACTGGCTTCACCAGTAGCAACAGTCATGGGAAGATTTTGACTTGTTACAGCTGCAGTAGAAGATTCAACTACAGGTAATGATCCTATTTCAGGTGATACATCTGTAACAGGGGGTGATCCTAATTCAGGTGATACATCAGATACTGGTGTTGATTTTGTTTCAGGTGACACATTAGTTACAGACGATGATCCTACGTCAGGTGACACATTAGTTACAGGTGAAGATCCTACTTCAGGTGATACATCAGATACAGGTGATGATCCTATGTCAGGTGATACATCAGATACAGGTGAAGATGCTATGTCAGGTGACACATTAGTTACAGGTGAAGATCCTATGTCAGGTGATACGTTAGTTACAGGTGATGATCCTACTTCAGGTGATACATCAGATACAGGTGATGATCCTATGTCAGGTGATACATTAGTTACAGGTGATGATCCTATGTCAGGTGATACATCAGATACAGGTGAAGATCCTATGTCAGGTGATACATCAGATACAGGTGAAGATCCTATGTCAGGTGATACATCAGATACAGGTGAAGATCCTATGTCAGGTGACACATTAGTTACAGGTGAAGTTCCTATGCCAGGTGATACATTAGTTAGAGGTGAAGATCCTATGTCAGGTGATACATTAGTTACAGGTGAAGATCCTATGTCAGGTGATAAAATAGTTACAGGTGAAGATCCTATGTCAGGTGATACATTAGTTACAGGTGAAGATCCTATGTCAGGTGATACATTAGTTACATGTGAAGATCCTATGTCAGGTGATACATTAGTTACAGGTGATGATCCTATGTCAGGTGACATATTAGTTACAGGTGATGATCCTATGTCAGGTGACACATTAGTTACAGGTGAAGATCCTATGTCAGATGATACATCAGATACAGGTGAAGATCCAATGTCAGGTGACACATTAGTTACAGGTGAAGATCCTATGTCAGGTGATACATTGGTTACAGGTGAAGATCCTATGTCAGGTGACACATTAGTTACAGGTGAAGATCCTATGTCAGGTGACACATTAGTTACAGGTGAAGATACTATGTCAGGTGATACACTAGTTAAAGGTGAAGATCCTATGTCAGGTGATACATTAGTTACAGGTGAAGACCCTATGTCAGGTGATACATTAGTTACAGGTGATGATCCTATGTCAGGTGATACATTAGTTACAGGTGAAGATTCTATGCCAGGTGACATATTAGTTACAGGTGATGATCCTATGTCAGGTGACACATTAGTTACAGGTGAAGATCCTATGTCAGGTGACACATTAGTTACAGGTGAAGATCCTATGTCAGATGATACATCAGATACAGGTGAAGATCCTATGTCAGGTGACACATTAGTTACAGGTGAAGATCCTATGTCAGGTGACACATTAGTTACAGGTGAAGATCCTATGTCAGGTGATACATTGGTTACAGGTGAAGATCCTATGTCAGGTGACACATTAGTTACAGGTGAAGATCCTATGTCAGATGATACATCAGATACAGGTGAAGATCCTATGTCAGGTGACACATTAGTTACAGGTGAAGATCCTATGTCAGGTGACACATTAGTTACAGGTGAAGATCCTATGTCAGGTGATACATTGGTTACAGGTGAAGATCCTATGTCAGGTGACACATTAGTTACAGGTGAAGATCCTATGTCAGGTGACACATTAGTTACAGGTGAAGATCCTATGTCAGGTGATACGTTAGTTACAGGTGAAGATCCTATGTCAGGTGACACATTAGTTACAGGTGATAATCCTATGTCAGATGAAACATGAGATACAGGTGAAGATCCTATGTCAGGTGACACATTAGTTACAGGTGAAGATCCTATGTCAGGTGATACGTTAGTTACAGGTGAAGATCCTATGTCAGGTGGCACATTAGTTACAGGTGATGATCCTATGTCAGGTGATACATTAGTTAGAGGTGAAGATCCTATGTCAGGTGACACATTAGTTACAGGTGAAGATCCTATGTCAGGTGACACATTAGTTACAGGTGAAGATCCTATGTCAGGTGATACGTTAGTTACAGGTGAAGATCCTATGTCAGGTGACACATTAGTTACAGGTGATAATCCTATGTCAGATGAAACATGAGATACAGGTGAAGATCCTATGTCAGGTGACACATTAGTTACAGGTGAAGATCCTATGTCAGGTGATACGTTAGTTACAGGTGAAGATCCTATGTCAGATGATACATGAGATACAGGTGATGATCCTATGTCAGGTGATACATCAGACACAGATGATGATCCTATGTCAGGTGGCACATTAGTTACAGGTGATGATCCTATGTCAGGTGATACGTTAGTTACAGGTGAAGATCCTATGTCAGGTGATACATTAGTTACAGGTGAAGATCCTATGTCAGGTGACACATTAGTTACAGGTGAAGATCCTATGTCAGGTGATACGTTAGTTACAGGTGAAGATCCTATGTCAGGTGACACATTAGTTACAGGTGATAATCCTATGTCAGATGAAACATGAGATACAGGTGAAGATCCTATGTCAGGTGACACATTAGTTACAGGTGAAGATCCTATGTCAGGTGACACATTAGTTACAGGTGAAGATCCAATGTCAGGTGATACGTTAGTTACAGGTGAAGATCCTATGTCAGATGATACATGAGATACAGGTGATGATCCTATGTCAGGTGATACATCAGACACAGATGATGATCCTATGTCAGGTGTTACATCAGACACAGATGATGATCCTATGTCAGGTGACACATTAGTTACAGATGATGATCCTATGTCAGGTGACACATTAGTTACAGATGATGATCCTATGTCAGGTGATACATCAGATACAGGTGAAGATCCTATGTCAGGTGATACATCAGACACAGGTGAAGATCCTACGTCAGATGACACATTAGTTACAGGTGAAGATCCTATTTCAGGAGATACATTAGTTACAGATGATGATCCTAAGTCAGGTGATACATTAGTTACAGATGATGATCCTATGTCAGGTGACACATTAGTTACAGGTGAAGATCCTATGTCAGGTGATACATTAGATACAGGTGAAGATCCTATGTCAGGAGTTACATTAGTTACAGATGATGATCCTAAGTCAGGTGATACATTCGATACAGGTGAAGATCCTATGTCAGGTGATACATTAGTTTCAGATGATGATCCTATGTCAGGTGACACATTAGATACAGGTGAAGATCCTATGTCAGGTGACACATTAGTTACAGGTGAAGATCCTATGTCAGGAGATACATTAGTTACAGATGATGATCCTATGTCAGGGGACACATTAGCTACAGATGATGATCCTATGTCAGGTGACACATTAGTTAAATATGATGATCCTATGTCAGGTGACTCATTAGTTACAGATGATGATCCTATTTCAGGTGAAACATCAGTTACAGGTGATGATCCTACTTCAGGTGATACATCAGTTACAGGTGATGATCCTACTTCAGGTGACACATTAGTTACAGATGATGATCCTACTTCAGGTGACACATTAGTTACAGGTGATGATCCTACTTCAGGTGACACATTAGTTACAGATGATGATCCTACTTCAGGTGACACATTAGTTACAGGTGATGATCCTATGTCAGGTGACACACTGGTTACAGGTGATGATCCTATTTCAGGTGAAACATCAGTTACAGGTGATGATCCTATGTCAGGTGATACATCAGTTACAGGTGATGATCCTACTTCAGGTGATACATCAGTTACAGGTGATGATCCTACTTCAGGTGACACATTAGTTACAGATGATGATCCTACTTCAGGTGACACATTAGTTACAGATGATGATCCTACTTCAGGTGACACATTAGTTACAGGTGATGATCCTACTTCAGGTGTCACATTAGTTACAGGTGATGATCCTACTTCAGGTGATACATCAGATACAGATGATGATCCTACTTCAGGTGACACATTAGTTACAGGTGATGATCCTCCTTCAGGTGACACATTAGTTACAGATGATGATCCTACTTCAGGTGATACATCAGTTACAGGTGATGATCCTACTTCAGGTGACACATTAGTTACAGGTGATGATCCTATTTCAGGTGATACATCAGATACAGATGATGATCCTACTTCAGGTGACACATTAGTTACAGGTGATGATCCTACTTCAGGTGATACATCAGATACAGATGATGATCCTACTTCAGGTGATACATCAGATACAGGTGATGATCCTACTTCAGGTGATACATCAGTTACAGGTGATGATCCTACTTCAGGTGATACATCAGTTACAGATGATGATCCTACTTCAGGTGACACATTAGTTACAGGTGATGATCCTATTTCAGGTGATACATCAGTTACAGGTGATGATCCTACTTCAGGTGACACATTAGTTACAGGTGATGATCCTATTTCAGGTGATACATCAGATACAGATGATGATCCTACTTCAGGTGACACATTAGTTACAGGTGATGATCCTACTTCAGGTGATACATCAGATACAGGTGATGATCCTACTTCAGGTGATACATCAGTTACAGGTGATGATCCTACTTCAGGTGACACATTAGTTACAGGTGATGATCCTATTTCAGGTGATACATCAGTTACAGGTGATGATCCTACTTCAGGTGACACATTAGTTACAGGTGATGATCCTATTTCAGGTGATACATCAGATACAGATGATGATCCTACTTCAGGTGACACATTAGTTACAGGTGATGATCCTACTTCAGGTGATACATCAGATACAGGTGATGATCCTACTTCAGGTGATACATCAGATACAGGTGATGATCCTACTTCAGGTGATACATCAGTTACAGATGATGATCCTACTTCAGGTGACACATTAGTTCCAGGTGATGATCCTACTTCAGGTGATACATCAGATACAGATGATGATCCTACTTCAGGTGATACATCAGATACAGGTGATGATCCTACTTCAGGTGATACATCAGTTACAGGTGATGATCCTACTTCAGGTGATACATCAGTTACAGGTGATGATCCTACTTCAGGTGATACATTAGTTACAGGTGATGATCCTACTTCAGGTGATACATCAGATACAGGTGATGATCCTACTTCAGGTGATACATTAGTTACAGATGATGAACCTATGTCACGTGATACATCAGTTGAAGAAGGTTCTTCTGTTTCACTTTTGACACTTGTAACATCTGTATGTAAAAGGGAGATACTTTTGTTAATAATTTTCAAGAACATTTTTACTTTTCTAACTTTACTAGGCAATAGCCATGTTTAATTGTTAAAATGGAATCGAAAAATGTTGGTATATGATAAAGTAAGAAAGTGTGAAGGTGTGAAGAGATAAACTATGTGTAGAATAGTAGAAACTATAATCTCTGCTTTGATTTTAGATGCTAGGACATGAAATGGATTAACAATTTTTTTTAAGCTAAAAATTAAGTATGTGGTATCCTTAAAATTTTAGCAGCCCATACGAAATACTATTCTTGTTAAAAAAAATGATATTGAAATTTAAAAAAAAAACCTTTAGCCCTAAAATTCTTCAGTTGTTAAGGTGAACTATCTATGCCAAAATAGATTATGCCATATGATTTCCTTATGCATGCATCTTATAAGATGTTCAGCTAGATACCTTGTAAGTACACTGTTACAGTTGTGGCCAAAAGTATTGACACCCCTGCAATTCTGTCAGATAATACTCAGTTTCTTCCTGAAAATTATTGCAAACACAAATTCTTTGGTATTATTATCTTCATTTAATTTGTGTTAAATGAAAAATCACAAAAAGAATTGTCCTAAAGCCAAATTGGATATAATTCCACACCAAACATAAAAAAGAGGGTGGACAAAAGTATTGGCACTGTTCGAAAAATCATGTGATGCTTCTCTAATTTGTGTAATTAACAGCACCTGTAACTTACCTGTGGCACCTAACAGGTGTTGGCAATAACTAAATCACACTTGCAGCCAGTTGACATGGATTAAAGTTGACTGAACCTCTGTCCTGTGTCCTTGTGTGTACCACATTGAGCATGGAGAAAAGAAAGAAGACCAAAGAACTGTCTGAGGACTTGAGAAAACAAATTGTGAGGAATCATGAGCAATCTCAAGGCTACAAGTCGATCTCCAAAGACCAGAATGTTCCTGGGTCTACCGTGCGCAGTGTCATCAAAAAGATTAAAGCCCATGGCACTGTGGCTAACCTCCCTAGATGTGGACGGAAAAGAAAAATTGACAAGAGATTTCAACGCAAGATTGTGCGGATGTTGGATAAAGAACCTCGACTAGCATCCAAACAAGTTCAAGCTGCCCTGCAGTCCGAGGGTACAACAGTGTCAACCCGTACTATCCGTCGGCATCTGAATGAAAAGGGACTGTATGGTAGGAGACCCAGGAAGACCCCACTTCTTACCCCTAGACAAAAAATAGCCAGGCTGGAGTTTGCCAAAACTTGCCTGAAAAAGCCTAAAACGTTTTGGAAGAATGTTCTCTGGTCAGATGAGACAAAAGTAGAACTTTTTGGGCAAAGGCATCAACATAGAGTTTACAGGAGAAAAAAAGAGGCATTCAAAGAAAAGAACACGGTCCCTACAGTCAAACATGGCGGAGGTTCCCTGATGTTTTGGGGTTGCTTTGCTGCCTCTGGCACTGGACTGCTTGACCGTGTGCATGGCATTATGAAGTCTGAAGACTACCAACAAATTTTGCAGCATAATGTAGAGCTCAGTGTGAGAAAGCTGGGTCTCCCTCAGAGGTCATGGGTCTTCCAGCAAGACAATGACCCAAAACACACTTCAAAAAGCACTAGAAAATGATTTGAGAGAAAGCACTGGAGACTTCTAAGGTGGCCAGCAATGAGTCCAGACCTGAATCCCATAGAACACCTGTGGAGAGATCTAAAAATGGCAGTTTGGAGAAGGCACCCTTCAAATATCAGGGACCTGGAGCAGTTTGCCAAAGAAGAATGGTCTAAAATTCCAGCAGAGCATTGTAAGAAACTCATTGATGGTTACCGGAAGCGGTTGGTCGCAGTTATTTTGGCTAAAGGTTGTGCTAACAAGTATTAGGCTGAGGGTGCCAATACTTTTGTTTGGCCCATTTTTGGAGTTTTGTGTGAAATTATCAATGTTTTGCTTTTTGCTTCATTCTCTTTTGTGCTTTTTCATTTAAGACAAATCAAATGAAGATAATATTACCAAAGAATTTGTGTTTGCAATCATTTTCAGGAAGAAACTGAGTATTATCTGACAGAATTGCAGGGGTGTCAATACTTTTGGCCACAACTGTACATGTATTGCCATTTTTTAATGTAGACTAGGGATGAGCGGACCCATGGAAGTTTAGGCTCTGGTTTCCAACCAAACATTACTTACTAGAACAGTAGCCAAACCTCCACTAGAACTCAAACCCAATTGGAAAGTATGGGGACCTGGACAGTTGATCAAAAAAAAAATCTTGCGCGCTCACTGCCGCCACACCACGGGCTTCTCATGGAATGCCAAACATAGGAACTTCCGGGAGAAGTTTGCTGTTCGGCGTTGAACACGGGACACTAAATGTCTTGTAAGAATGCCAAACAGAAAAAAATCCAGCCTGCTCATCTCTAATGGTGACCACAAAGGTTTATCTAAGAAATACTTTGCAAATTATGAGATATAAGATGTTGGCGACTTCCCTCTCAAAATATCCTAAATGTTTCTTTCATGTCATTTTATTATAGCTAAATGATCAGCATGTGTGTAAAATTACATGTAAAGTGGGGGAAAAAAGTATTTAGTCAGCCACCAATTGTGCAAGTTCTCCCACTTAAAAAGATGAGAGGCCTGTAATTGACATCATAGGTAGACCACAACTATGAGAGTCAAAATGAGAAAACAAATCCAGAAAATCACCTTGTCTGATTTGACAAGATTTATTTTTCAAATTATGGTGGAAAATAAGTATTTGGTCATTAACAAAAGTTCATCTCAATATTTTGTTATAGATCCTTTGTTGGCAATGACAGAGGTCAAACGTTTTCTGTAAGTCTTCACAAGGTTGGCACACAGTGTTGGTGGTATGTTGGTCCACATTTCATCTTCAATGCCCTTACTGATGGAAGAAGGTTTGCACTCAAAGTCCCAAGATACATTGCCCCATTCATTCTTTCATGTACATGGATTAGTCATCCTGGTCCCTTTGCAGAGAAACAGCCCCAAAGCACGATGTTGCCACCCCCATGCTTCACAGTAGGTATGGTGTTCTTTAGATGCAACTCTGCATTCTGTCTCCTACAAACACGACAAATTTTGTTTCTCCCAAACAGTTCTTCTTTGGTTTCATCAGACCATATGACATTCTCCCAATACTCTTCTGTATAATTCAAATGCTCTCTAGCAAACTTCAGACGGGCCCGGACATGTACTGGCTTAAGCAGGAGGACATGTCTGGCACTGCAGGATCTGAGTCCATGGCGGTGTAGTGTGTTACTGATGGTAGCCTTTGTTACGGTGGTCCCAGATCTATTCAGGTCATTCACTAGGTCCCCACGTGTGGTTCTGGGATTTTTGCTCACTGTTCTTGTGATCATTTTGACCCTACGGGATGAGATCTTGCATGGGGCCCCAGATCGAGGGAGATTGTCAGTGGTCTTGTATGTCTTCCATTTTCTTATTATTGCTCCCACAGTTGATTTCATCACACCAAGCTGCTTGCCTATTACAGATTCAGTCTTCCCAGTCTGGTGCAGGGCTAAAATTTTGTTTCTGGTGTCCTTCGACTGCTCTTTGGTCTTCACCATAGTGGAGTTTGGAGTGTGACTGTTTGAGGTTGTGGACAGGTGTCTTTTATACTGATAACAAGTTCAAACAGATGCCATTACTACAGGTAATGAGTGGAGGACAGAGGAGCCTCTTAAAGAAGAAGTTACAGGTCTGTGAAAGCCAGAAATCTTGCACGTTTTTAGGTGACCAAATCCTTATTTTCCACCATAATTTGCAAAATAAATGTTTCCAAATGAAACAAGGTGATTTTCTGGATTTGTTTCCTCATTGTGACTCTCATAGTTGTGGTCTACCTATGATGTCAATTACAGGCCTATCTCATCTTTTGAAGTGGGAGAACTTGCACAATTGGTGGCTGACTAAATACTATTTTCCCCACTGTAAGTATTTCATCAAACTATCTTGCTTTCACTTCACTTAACTTTTCCTCTTTCCTTAAGTTTAAGCTTCCTTTCTATTCACTTCCTCATACCTTCTTCCTTCCTTCCTCCTTCTTTCTTTTATTCATTCCTTCCTCCATCCCTTCATTCATTCCTCCATCCCTTCATTCATTCCTTCTCCACAAATATAGTTTAATCTTTCATCATTACATTTATTTCCATTTCTAACGTCTTTTCTTCAGGTTCCTTTTCTTCATTTTTTATATATGTAATAGATTTCATCTATCTTTCTTTCATCTTTCTTTATTTGATGCATGCATTATTTCTTATTTCTTCTTTCATTCTTCCTTCCCTCCTTACACTTTATTTTCTTTCTTTTTTTCTTCCCTTACTTCCTTTTTTCCTTTTTATTTCCTTCTTTTCTCCCTTTTGTTATCTTTCCTTCTTTCATTTCTGACATCTCTCCATTTCTTTCTTTCTTTCTTTCTTTCTTTCTTTCTTTCTTTCCAATTCATATCACTTTCATCAATCTTTCCTGCCCTCAGCTTAATTTCCCTTTCCTTCAACCTCACTTGTCCTCCCTCCCTTCCTTCCCATTTATGTCACTTCTCTTTCCATCTACTTCACTTTCCTTCCCTCCTTTCACTCTTTTCTTCCTCCATGCAGTCCTCCTTTTACCCCTTTCCAACAGTGGATTCTATTCTTCATTCTCATCTACCATTTATTTCCTTTCCATACTACCATCTTGGCTCCCATCCTTTTTTTCTTTTTCTTTTTATGAAGTTTTGTCTCTCCTTTATCAATCCTTTGCTTCCTTCTCCCATTCCTCCCTCATTTCTTCCTCTCTCCAATTTTTATTATTTATTTCCTTCCTATTCTCCCTTTATTCTTCCTTCACATCCTATTATCCCCACAACTATCTCTCATTCTTACTTCCTAACTCCCATTTAGTTAAAAAACCCTTCCTTCCATCTTTACGTCACCCCATTTTTAATGCATTTATTTTTTCTTTACCCCTTCTTCCTTCCTTCTTTAGTTCCCTCTTTTTATTCTTTATTCTTACCTTTTCTTTCTTGTGCTTTTAGCATAACACCTTACACCAATACACTTACTTTTAGCTTGGCTTAGTTTCAACATTACTAGAGTCGTGTGTGATGACTTACCCTTTTTATAGAGTAATGGGCCTTGTGAAAAGGCAACGATTGTTATATATGGATCTGCCAAGAAAATCTAACTGTATTGTTGACACTACTTGTAGGACCTCTTCTATGTGTCAAATGTTTGGTTACCTACCAGATGTACCAGATGTATATGGCGGTTCACTGGGGCAAGTTCTTTTTTATTACATATATACATTGTATTACTTACACGTAATAATAATGCGGGCAGCCTCTTGCTCTTGTACATTGCCCCATTATTACATGTTGAGGTCACACATGATGATCCTCCATTTCCATATTCATTGTTAGTTTACCTACCAGCAGTAGATGATTCACCGGATACAGCCTGTGGACTTGATGTTGTACCACTTGAGGAAACTGTAAGTCAAAGTCAACATATTTATGAACCAACATGGCATATGAAGATTAGATAACAGATACTTTGAGTCTTTGAGGATGCCAGAGAATGCTTATGCTCCACCGTTAGTTGATTGAGCTGCGTGGGCTAGGATAGATCATCTATAAGGTGAATTAATCTTGGTCATTATCATATTTTACAACCTAGACATCAACCACTGTCCAGAAATAACTATTGATCACAATGAAAATACTATTGATCCTACAATGATCTGGCATTGTCTATATCTACTGACCATACGGGATATTTTCACAAAACTTTTTAGGGGATACATTGGTGGCAGCTTGAGGGGACTTGAAAGACTTTGTCCCAAAGGAGGATACTACTATTATAAATGGCAATGAGCTATCTTATATATTGTTGTTGTCTTTTTATTTCTGAATTGGGGCTCGTAGATTAACGTCATTCACTTGCTAGACTAATAACTGAACTTAATAATAAATTAGTATATAAGTGGTTGATATAAAAATGCACAAATTGAC
Organism: Dendrobates tinctorius; assembly: GCF_039654945.1. Taxonomy (NCBI): domain Eukaryota; kingdom Metazoa; phylum Chordata; class Amphibia; order Anura; family Dendrobatidae; genus Dendrobates; species Dendrobates tinctorius. The sequence goes on along the minus strand of NW_027361991.1, from coordinate 702,741 downwards.
CCACATGGATCTTACACTTTTTATACTTCTTGAGCCTCACTACCTTATTAATGAGGATATCTTACCATTGTAAGATAATGAAAATAAAATTGATAATGAGGTCTCGCATTGTCTATACATCTTCAGGAGCGCAGACTAATTACTGAGAATAATCTGCATAAAAATATCACCTACTTTGTGAAGATGAAGAATCAATTGTCCCTGTAGAACTCGAATCTGAATCTGTTGTTGATGACTCTGG